>NW_020837960.1:18025074-18369678 GCF_003676395.1 Aethalodelphis obliquidens | reverse complement strand
TGTTAGATTGCTAAAACATAAGTTAAAAGTCAGAGTACAGGCCTCATGATTTTTTTTTAACTTTTCCCATTTTATTTATTTATTTATTTGTTTGTTTGTTTATTTATTTATTTATTTATTTATTGCGGTACGCGGGCCTCTCACCGTTGTGGCCTCTCCCGCCATGGAGCACAGGCTCCGGACGTGCAGGCTCAGCGGCCATGGCTCACGGGCCCAGCCGCTCCGCGGCATGTGGGATCCTCCTGGACCGGGGCACAAACCCGTGTCCCCTGCATCGGCAGGCGGACTCTCAACCACTGCGCCACCAGGGAAGCCCTGGTCTCTACTTTTATTGTAACCTGGTTCTTGCTCTCTGTGCACCGCTTTGAATCTGATACCTGAAACTGCCCTTTCTCCCCAAGTTCACTATTGTCTGAGTCAGAGACTTTATTTCCTTTTTTCTGTCCCCCACTGCTAAGGTTCCTGCTCCCACACCCAGCTCTTTATCTCTATACCCTAATCAAAGTCATACTGGATTCTCCACTTGCAAGAAAGATATTCTATTAGGTTATGGGTTAATGACCAGTGTATCGCATGCCTTTTGATAGTGGGAAGCTATGATTCACATATCTCATGGTGCTCTGGTCTGAGCGGGTCTCAACTACTGTCTATATAATTAAAGCTTGGCCAATACTGAGAAAAAACGTTTTTAAGAACACTGTAGAGGAGTGTATGGACCACATCCCGTTAGCCAAAGGATTTCTGTGCAAAGCAATGTGACATAAATTTAGGGGTAGAAGAGGCTGTCTCCCTACTGAGTCAATAAAAGATTTTCCAGGGTGTCCCAAGAGGGAGTACTTTCTTACTCTGTTTGCCCTTATAGTCATAGTTGACTTCTCCGGTGGGTGGGGGGCCGTTATCCACAAAGACCTCTGTATGTATCAATACATCAGACAAGATGCTAATTTATCCTGACCCAGCCCACCTTAACAATCCTGATATCTACTATTCATTTTATTTGTTTCTCTACCTGTTTAGGGGATGCTGTTTAAATTCATCCAAGTCCAGACTTCCCTGGTGGCGCAGTGGTTAAGAATCTGCCTGCCAATGCAGGGGACACGGGTTCAAGCCCTGGTCCGGGTAGATCCCACATGCCGCGGAGCAACTAAGCCCGTGCGCCACAACTACTGAGCCTGCGCTCCAGAGCCCGTGAGCCACAACTACTGAAGCCCGTGTACCTAGAGCCCATGCTCTGCAACAAGAGAAGCCACCGCAATGAGAAGCCTGCACACCGCAACGAGAAGCCCACGCACCGCAACAAGGAGTAGCCCCCCGCTTGCTGCAAGTAGAGAAAGCCCACGCACAGCAATGAAGACCCCACACAGCCAAAAATATATAAATAAATTAATTTTAAAAGAAAGAGTAAAGTAACTTAAAAAAAAATTCATCCAAGTCCACATTTACCCATATACTATCTCTTCTTCACAGAATATTGAATAGCATATTTGAAGAGCATTCCTTTACTTCTGTCTGGTACATCTACTGCCCCACCACAAAATTCACATACGATTCCATCTGCCACCTTATTCCATCAAAGCTGTGGCTTTGACTCCTGCCACTTTCCTACATGCTCAGCTCTGAGCTCCTGCACATAAACTAGGACAAAAAATTTGCTCCATTATTCTGCACACTGTTGCTCACACCCATCTAGTCTGTCCTCTGTTGAAGACCTTTACTTTTTGCCCAGTTCTTGCTTTCCATAGACCTCCTTGAACTTGACTATCAAACTGTTTCTTGCTTCCCACATCTGACCTCACCCAGGACTTCCTTCACCTTTGCTCTGTGTCCCATGGCTCCAGGGGGAAATCTATCTTGATGCATTTAACGAACGCTTTAGACTGAACTACTCATTCCCTTTGCAAATGCGATTTCTTCTGCCTAGAACACTCTCCTTGTCACTGTTTTCCCAGAGAATATGAGTATATGTAACCTCGTACCCCAACCATGTTACTGCCCATTCTGAGCTAACTCTATAATATACCTTGAAATTACTTCTAGTGGTTACCACACTACATAAAAAGTATTTGTTTACATGTCTGCTTCTCCACTGTACTTGGTTTTCTTGACATCGGGACCTTTGTCATTTCCGATCCCCAATTCCTTGCATAGTGCTTAGAACATAATAGGCCTTCATTCATTTACTCATTCTTTTTTTTTAAACTATTTTAAAAAATTAATTAATTAGATTGCGCCAGGTCTTAGTTGCAGCAGGCGGGCTCCTTAGTTGTGGCATGCAAACTCATAGTTGAAGCATGCATGTGGGGTCTAGTTCCCTGACCAGGGATGGAAGCTGGGTCCCCTGTATCAGGAGGGCGGAGTCCCTAACAACTTCGCCATGGGGGAAGTACCCATTTACTCATTCTTAAGGCAAACATTAATTGAGTTGAGGACCTGTTGTGTTCCTCCTCTCATGGAGCGTAGAGGACTTCACTGGAAGCTGTGGAAGCAGCAAGAGCTGTTTGTTATGTAAATCAACTTGCATTACAACTTGACTTGCGCACCTTTCTTTTCATTTTGTGATCAATCATTGCTCTTCAAAACAGCCCTGATGGAGTCTTAATTTGAATTCTGTGGGGTTTTTTTTTTTTTTTTTTTTTTTTTTGCAGTACGCGGGCCTGTCACTGTTGTGGCCTCTCTCGTTGCGGAGCACAGGCTCTGGACGCGCAGGCTCAGCGGCCATGGCTCACGGGCCCAGCCGCTCCGCGGCATGTGGGATCCTCCCCGACCGGGTCACGAACCCACGTCCCCTGCATCAGCAGGCGGACTCTCAACCACTGCACCACCAGGGAAGCCCAGAATTCTGTGGGTTTTGATTCCTGTGTTTGCTTTGACTCTTTCCTTTCTTTAAAAAACATTCCAAATGGTCAGTGACAGGCATTTTGCTGTGTACCTGTGTTAGACCTTCGCGGTCTCCTAGGAGTTTCGACTCGCCCAGGAAACAACAAGAGTCGGAAGCCGATGCAAAACGCAAGAGGTTTATTGAAGGCCGGTGCACCGGGGTTCCTTGGTCCTCACGCAGGAGGTCGAAGAAGGAACCCCTTTTGGGCGCGAATATGTCAGTTTTATAGGTTCCCACTTCCCCGTATGTAAATTATAGATTTGGTTGTGTTTTCCTGCTGATTGGTCCCGGCTTAGGCTCGGACCAGAGAGGGAACTTGTCCCCAGCTTCCTGATTGGTCTTTGACAGATACCTTTTTTACATTTTGTTTATCTCCCTCCTTCTCGGAAGGGGGCCGGACATCCTGGAAATTCACCCATTGTCTAAGAAGCCCCTATTGTCTGGAGAGTTCTTAATCATTAGCTGGAACAATGTCCCTTGAGTCCCACACCTGAAGATAGTGATTCAGTCATTTTATCTCAACTTTTGCTTTTTAGCTCTGAAAAACCTATTTGGTCATAATCATCCAGGATTTCTTTTTAAATTACTTTTAAAAAAATTAAAGTAAATTAAGATTCAGGCATATAGTCATTTTTCCTGTGAATTTGGGTTTTATGTTTTTTTAAAAAAGTTGTTCTTGCCAGAAATGGTTTAGGGGACAGTCACTGTGGTGTGGTTTTGGGGAAAAAGGGCCTATAGGTTCAAGCACAGTTCAATGTGCCTAGCCACAGCCTCCTCTCTCTTCCCCCAGCCTTCAATTTTACTATTACAGCTACCCTGGGTTTAGTCCATGAAGACAGCCACTGTGAAACGCCTGGTTCCTCTGATGGGAAAGAAACTGGCCAAGTCTGTTTAGACTCTGATGACAATACCAAGAATTGTTTTAGCATAGTTTCTAATCAGGAGGCAAAAGGGGTTGCCTGGGCCTGAGGGAGGGGTGAGTGGAGAGGGATAATTGTAAATGGGCCTGAGGGTGATGGAAACAATTGAAGTTGTTCAATTATTGTAGTGATGGAAACAATTGAAAACTGACTTATGGTTATGGTTGCACAACTTGGTAATTTATCAAAAAAAATGAATTTTGCACTTGAAATGGGTGAATTATATGACACATAAAATATGCATCAATAAAGATATATTAAAAAGAAAAGCTGTGTATTTAATATGCTACCATTTAAAGGAAAAAGAGGGAAAACAAAAGAAGGGCAAAAGAGGCTGAATCTTTTTTTCTTATTATAGATTGTTAATTGATTATTTGCATGAACAGCTTCAGGTATTGAAACAGTGTTATCTCTACAGCATTTGTTTCCTATCGAAATTACACTATTGAAAATTATACATTTCAAACTTTCATTATGAAAATTTCAAACATATAAAAATATTTGAGGGGGCTTCCCTGGTGGCGCAGTGGTTGAGAGTCTGCCTGCCGATGCAGGGGACACGGGTTCGTGCCCCAGTCCGGGAAGATCCCACATGCCGCGGAGCGGCTCGTTCCGTGAGCCATGGCTGCTGAGCCTGCGCGTCCGGAGCCTGTGCTCTGCAACGGGAGAGGCCACAACAGTGAGAGGCCCGCGTAACGCAAAAAAATAAATAAAAATTAAAATGTTATCTGGGATTTGCTTTAAACTATTCCAGGAAAAATGTTGGTGGGGGAATTCTAAAACAAATTCTAAAACAAATTCCAAACATTATAATTCCCCAACAGTCTAATTTTCAGTTTATGTTAAAATATACCTCATGTTTTTCAAAATGTCTTTTGCAGCATATTTGTGCAAACCAGAACCCAGTTAACACCCACACATATTTCAGGTATTAATTGTTTTAAGTCTTTTTGATTTAGCAGTTCTGACCTCACCACTTAATAAATTGCTTCTTGAAATGGACTCATTGCAAACTAAGACAGTTTCTGTGTGACCTAATCCTAAATTCTAAGTGAGCCCCGGATAATGGGCCCCTATTCTGATGAATACAAAAGAAAAAAATATTCATATCCCTCAAAGTCCTATCCCCGGAGAGGTCCCCGGTGCCACTTTCCCTTCCGGAGCCTCCATGCCACCCGCCCTCCAACAATCGACCAATCAGCCTGAAGCACAGCAGCCTACGTGACGCGCTCGCGCCTGCGTCTTGCGTACAAACCGTCCTTTTCCTGCTGCAGGAGCGCGTAGCCGCGTTTTAAACTCCGGTGGTGCCAGAGGTGATTTTCCTCTGGCCCGGGGGCAGGAAGTGAGTGCCGCTGGCCTCGTGGCCCCTCTCGACGCCTGTTTCTCCGTCAGCTGAGGTCTGGGGAGCACGGTGTGCCTCCATCCTGCGGCCGGGACAGGCCTCTCCGGGTTGTGCAGAGGGCCTTTCTCCCAGCGCCTCTCATTTCTCTTCAGTTCCTCGGCGTTTTTGGAGGCTGCGCGCATCTCCGGTGAGAGCACTGAGGAAAACGTGAAAACGCGGTGGGGCCCAGGAGAATTAGAAGAAAGGTGGGAGTTTACTGATGTTTTATCAAAAGAGGCTGAATCTTAGTGCAGTGGTGCACAAAAATAATGTTTTTTAGTGAAAGTGGTTACCTCTCTTTATAGTTGGGCTTTCACACTTATTCTGTACTTCAGTGTAGCCTTAGTGTTGAAATACCAAAAAATATGGGCCGCCGGGGCAGGGGTTGTCTGTGGAGAGCAGAGGCAAAGGCGTCCGTTTTCTCCGCGGCTGGAGGCTTTGGGGGCTGACTCTCCCCTAAGAGGCCTTGAATCGTGCGTGGAGCCGTGTTGCAGGCAATCTGATTTCTTGTGTGACCCAGCTACAGCTCCATGTGGCACACTGAATGGGAAGGCGCGGGATTGTGCTGGGGTTATCAGGTGGGCAGCATTCCACGTGGGTGGAAAGGCTGCTGGCGCAGGCGCTCCGTACGGCCAGGTGCCGGTGTGTGTGTGTGTGTGTGTGTGTGTGTGTGCGCGCGCGTGTGTGCGTGTGTGTGTGAAATGTGCATGTGTGGAGAGAGGGCGCGGAAAAGAACAGCTAGACCGGAAGATGGCGTGCGGAAGACACAGTGCATTAAAGTGTGTGCGTGTGTGTAAGAGACAAATACACGCGCGAAAGAGAGAGAATTCCTGTGATCACCAGACATCACTAGCTTATGGCTACGAAGCAGCTTCCTGTGCCCAGTATTTTCTCCAGAAGTGCTCCATGACTTTATTCTGAGGTGGACACAGCCGTATAGAAATGTGCTAAGACCAGGCCGTCTGAAGAGCGCCGCTGGCAAACCAGGCAGGAAAAGGAGGCAGGGCACCATGCTGCCCTTGTTGAGCTGCTCTCCTGGGATTTCTTCCTGGACTTTGGTGAACCAGGCTCCAAAGGCCCGGTGGAAAGGGGTGGCAAGTGGATGAGCCTGGGGAAGAGATGTGGTACTTTAAGAATTTGTTCGATTATTATTATTTGCAGAGGTTGAATTTATCCCACATTTTTGTTTCCTGGAGCACAAACATATCCCTTTTTTAAAAGTCACCAGGGAAGGATTGGCAGCCCTTACCCCGTCTTTATCCTGGAGGCCTGAGTGCAGACCTGTTGAGCCCCTGGCCAGAGTCAAGACCATTCACTCCCAGAGCCAGGGCTAAACACGTCATTACTGAAAGTAATTTTGTGGAAAGGCTTTTCTGGTTTTCTTTTCATATGTATGTGCTCATATAAGTTCGCTATTACTTGGGGGAGGGGAACCAAGAAAACCCAAAGGATTAGTCCCTTAGACTTTGGCATTTTTATTTATACTTTGTTTTCAGCCAGTTCCATCTTACTGAGGGATCTACCCTTATTTCACATGGTGTTTTCCTTCCTATAAACTGCAGGACCTGAATTTAGCATTGATTTTTTTAAAAAGGCTGGTTTTTTGCAGATTATAAGCCTAAATGCAGTATTTAATGTCAGGTATGCAGAGTGAGTTGTGTAGTATCTCCCCCAATTCATGTCCATCCAGAACCTGTCAGTGTGATCTCATTTGGAAACAGGGTCTTTGCAGATTGAATTAGTTAAGATGAGGTCATACTGGATTAAGCTGGGCCCTACATCTGATGACCAGAGTCTTTATAAGAGAAAAGAGAGGGAGATTCAGATACAGAGACACCAAAACACACATGGGGAAAAAGACCACATGAAGATGGAGGCAGAGATTTGGGTGATGTGGCTACAAGCTAAGGAACGCCAAGGATTGCTGCCACCACCAGAAGCGGGGAGAGGGGCATGGGACAGATTCTCCATGAGAGGTTCCAGAAGAAACCAACGCTGCTGACACCTTGATTTCAGACCCTTAGCCTTCAGAAACATGAGAGAATACATTACGTTTGTTTTAAGCCACCAGTTTGTGGTAACTGGTTGCAACAGCCCTAGGAAGCCAATAGAGCATGTGTTCCAAGCTTTTACTCCACAGCAGCTCTGCCAGTACAGCAGCATGAGAGATTCTGGTCAAGTGTAAAGCAGGTCGTACTGCTGCTCTGCTCAGAGTAGAGGGCGAAGTCTATGGAATGGTCGACAAGCTCTGCGTGATCTGTACTGCATCTTTCTCACCCCAGTTCATCTCGTCCTTGCCACACCGCCGTTCTTGGTGTTTTCCAACACGCCTCTGTACTTTCTGTCATTCTGGGATGTTGGTTTGCTGACATACACATGGCTCCCTCCTTTACTTCCGTCAGGTCTTTCTTTACTCCTCTGGCATCTTCTTAGTGAGACGTCCCCTGATGTCTCTATTGAAAATCACCACGTATTCTTTAGCCCCTTGCTGCCTTATTTTTCTCCTTATCACTGTCTAGCATATCATATATTTTACTTATTTCATTTGTCATCTGTCTTCCTCCAGTAGAGGATCAGCTGTCTGAGGACAGGAAGTTTTGTCTGTTCTGTTTACCACCATACCCCTTGTGCCTGTGTGCCCAACACATAGTTGGTATTCAGTGAATATTTGTTGAATGAGCAGTTGCATACGTTGGTGTGTTGTTGCTCTTTCTTGTATATATATGAAAGCACCTAATTTCTGAGTACCTTGCTTATGAACGGCTGGCAAAGCTGGCAGAACTTACATTACTGTTACCGATTCTGGACTTCCCCCCAAAGCTGGACATTTGGCAGCCAGGGCGGGGAGCACCATGTGTTCCTGGGCCCATGCTGTGGAGCTGGGAACACCAAGCCCAGAGAGTCCACGTGGTTCTTGGAGGTTAGTGTTGTAGTCTGCTCAGGCTGCCATAACAAAATACCATAGACTGGGTTGCTTATACAGCACACATTTATTTTCTCATAGTTCTGGAGACTGCAAGTCCAAGCAGAGTCAGGTTCTAGTGAGAAACATCCCAGCTTACAGGTGTCTGCCTTCCTGCTATGTCCTCCCATGGCAGAGAGAGAGAGCTCTGGTGTCTGTTCCTCTTCTTATAATCTAGTTCCGTGGGATCAGAGATGGTGACCTCATTTAACCCTTAATCACCTCCTCAAAGCCCTATCTCCAACACAGTCACATGGGGCCTAGGGGCCCCTTGGCCTCAACATATGAATTTGGGGAGGACACAATTCAGTATGTCCTGTCAGTGCCACATCCAGCAATACGGAGCTAAGTTGGTTGTTGTGCAGTAACATTCTATAATCTTTTGTCTAACAAAAGTGGCTAAAGAATTCCAAATACTAAATCCTTTCAAGTAATATAGACTATATCTCATTCATATTTTGGCAACTGCCTGAATATAGAAATATAGATGATTGATAACATAGACAGAGCCCCTGTACCGTGTTATTTAACTCATGCTTGGCGTTTTGTGGTGAGTGGTTGAGTGGTTGACACGCAATCTAGGGTACATAGGGTTACAAATGAATCTTGATTCTCCTTTTCTACTCAAAGACCACCTGCTCTTAGGAGGTGTGTAGTTAACAAGGCCGGTGTCAAAGGTTCAGTCTCTCCTGAGCTTCCCTCCCAGCATGACCCTCCTGAGCTTCCTTCCCAGCATGACCCCGTCTGAACGCTTTCAGTACGTCACAGCAGATGTCTCAGATATGTGTCACCTGTCACATGGCGGTTGGGCAAGAGGGTGTGGATGAATCACTGCCAACCTTCCCCACTATTAGAACAATTTAAAGCACATGCCCTGTAGTCTGTGGATTGATGGTACAAGTTTCCTAATAATAATGAGAAGAGTGGACTTTAAGACAAGGAAGCAGTTTTTTTTTCTTTTAATAAATTTATTTAATTAATTTATTTTTGGCTGCATTGGGTCTTTGTTGCTGTACACGAGCTTTCTCTAGTTGCGGCGAGTGGGGGGCTAGTCTTTGTTGCGGTGCACAGGCTTCTCATTGCAGTGGCTTCTCATTGTGGAGCACCTGCTCTAGGCGCGCGGGCTTCAGTAGTTGTAGCACGCAGGCTCAGTAGTTGTGGCTCGTGAGCTCTAGACCACAGGTTCAGTAGTTGTGGCACATGGGCTTGGTTGCTCTGTGGCATGTGGGATCTTCCCGGACCAGGGCTCGAACCTGTGTCCCCTGCATTGGCAGGCAGATTCTTAACCACTGCGCCACCAGGAAAGCCCAAGGAAGCAGTTTTGCCTCATCAAAGTTATGTGATCTTGGGAAAATTATTATCCTCTTTAGACCTTGGTTTTCTCAATTTAAAAATATAAGAATTGGGGCAAGTTCCTCCCAACTCTAATATTCTGAGACCTAAAAATGGCACATTTATAAAACCTATAAATCAGAGAGAAAAGGAGAGAACCACTAGCCAAAATAGAGTGAATTGTAAGGTGCCCATTTTGGAGAAAGAAACAGCAGGAGAGGCCTCATCCTCAGGGCAGAACTGAGAGGACCATTTATGGTGGGCTCTGTTCCTCCTCTGCCTCTGGAATGCTCTGCTGCCACCTACCCTGCTGTAGGGGATGCTGGAGGCAGTGGAACTTCATGCACCTGCAGAGAGCAGTGGAGTGTCTGAAAATTTCTAGAAATCAAAATAAAAATTCTGAGTGGTTTGAGCACCATATAAATTTAATGAAGAAAGAAATGTGTGCCTTCTGAGAAATTCCCAAGAACCTCTTGCCTGCCGTTTTACAAGATCACCATGGCCACAGGGGCCCTGCCTTGAGGGTAGGTCTGCGGTGGCTCTAGGACCTTCCTTCTTTGGTTTGGTGTGTTCTGAGGACCGTAGGAAAGTGTGCCTTGGGTTGTAGCTGTATGAACACATTTGCCACATTTTCCTACATCCCAGGGAATGAAAATTGAAAATAGTCACCTGAAAATTGATTGTAATTTTTGTTTTTTATTTAAAATGAAGTTAAAAAATTTTTTTTTAATTTCCAAAAGGCTGGCTTTGAAGCCACTGGTTCTCTTGCATGGTGATATCAGTGGTTCTGACCCTAGCTGCAACTTAGAATTACCTGGGGGTGGATTTAAAATACAATCTAAAAAACAAAGCAAACCAACAAACAAAACAAAATGAAAACAGACTCACAGATGAAGAGAACAAATGGGTGTTCGCCAGAGGGGAGAGGGGTGGGAGGTGGGCAAAATAAGTGAAGGGGAATAAGGGGTACAACCTCCAGTTATAAAATGAAGAAGCCAAGGGCATGTGATACACAGCATAAGGAATATGGTCAATAATATTGTAATGACTTGTATGAGGACAGATGGTTCCTAGACTCATCATGGTGCTCATTTCATAATACATGCAAATGTCAACTTGCTATGTAGTACATTTGAAACTAACATAATATTGCATGGAAACTATATTTCAATTTTTAAAAATAATAAAATAAAATACATATGCCCAGGCCCCACTTGCAGAGTTTCAGATTTGGTAGATTTTGAGATGGGGCCCAGCATATGTATATTGAAACAGCTCTGCAAGGTTGAAAACAATGGTACAAATGATGATACTACAGAGACAGTTATAGTAAGGAGCTCACAGAAAACACAAATGGGTCAACTCTGTAAAAGTCCAGCTTTTATTTGTCATCTTTGTCGACATATCTACATGGTATGAATTGATTCTGCCTGGCATAATCTTCAGTTGAAAAGTTGATGTAAAACAAAACTTGAAACATTTTTATAAGTAAAACAAACTCCTAATACAGTTGTTTTCATTTTTCCATTTTATCATCCCAATACAGTTGTTTTCATTTTTCCATTTTATCATCTAGTTTTTCGCATGCTCATCTGCTTTTACACCTTTATAATCACAGTACCATTTGAAAAAATACTGCCTTTTAATTTCAGGTTTGTCAAAAATATTTTTGACATTTCTGAAGTCTTCATGATTCTGGCTTTTACTGATCACATAATAGGACATGTTGTTGATGCACTATACTTTTCTAAATCATTTTCCTGTTGTAGAAACTTAGGTTGCTCCTAGATTTTGGCTGTTATATATAGCCTTGCAATACATGTCTTCGTGCATCTAGACTTCACCTTCTGTGGAATTAGCTTCTTTGGATACGTTCCCATGAGTAGGATTGCTAGGTCAAAGTGACAGAACATTTATTGGCTCTTGCTACATACTGCAAGAAATGCAATTTAAAAATGCCATAGATGGGGACTTCTCTGGTGGTCCAGTGGGTAAGACTCCGCACTCCCAATGCACGGGGCCTGGGTTCAATCCCTGGTCGGGGAACTATATCCCACATGCCTGGTGCAACTAGGAAGTCCGCATGGCACAACTAAGAAGTCCACATGCCACAACTAAACATGCCACAACAAAGATCCTACATGCCGCAACTAAGACCCAGTACAGCCTAAATAAATAAATATTTTAAAAAATACTATGAATGTATATTTTAATGCATAGCAAATTGGTCTTATTACAGTGGTTCAGGCTCCCAAGGGCTAGATGGGGGTTGAGTTCACTCCAATACAAGGAATATAAGTGACATCTCTGTAGGAAAGCAAATACAGGCAGGTATGACTTCCAACAAAGTTTTAGTCAGTTGTGCATATGAGTCAATGGAAATGGTCTGATTTCCATAGGGCTTTTGGGGGATTCTCACAACTGTTTCATCTTAATCAAACAAGACTGTAAATTTGCAGATTCATTTGAATGGTTATTCTCTACACTATGGATCAATGTATTCCTCATGGTTATTTTAAGAAAAGAGAAATAGTTACTTGCTTTTGTGTCATTTGGAATCTAAAACCAAATTAATGAAGTTAATAAAAAAGTGCAAGATCTTCAGCTTTACATATCAAATTAAGGAGAACTGAAGTACAAGAAATACCACTTTTAAGAATAAAAAACTGGAGGAAGAGCTTCAAGATGGCGGAGGAGTAAGATATGGAGATCACCTTCTTCCCCACAAATACATCAAAAATACATCTACATGTGGAACAACTCCTACAGAACACCTACTGAACGCTGGCAGAAGACCTCAGACTTCCCAAAAAGCAAGAAACTCCCTGTTTCTTGGGTAGGGCAAAAGAAAAAAGAAAAAACAGAGACCAAGAATAGGGATGGGACCTGCATCTCTGGGAGGGAGCTGTGAAGGAGGAAAAGTTTCCACACACTAGGAAGCCCCTTCACGGCAGGGATGGCAGGTGGGCAGGGGGTGAAGCTTCGGAGCCATGGAGGAGAGTGCAGCAACAGGGGTGCGGAGGGCAAAGCGGAGAGATTCCCACACGGAGGATCGGTGCCGACCAGCACTCACCAGCCCAAGAGGCTTGTCTGCTCACCTGCCAGGGCAGGTGGGGGCTGGGAGCTGAGGCTCAGGCTTCGGAGTTCAGATCCCAGGGAGAGAACTGGGGTTGGCTGCGTGAACACAGCCTGAAGGGGGCTGGTGCGCCACAGCTAGCTGGGAGGGAGTCCAGAAAAAGTCTGGACCTGCCTAAGAGGCAAGAGACCACTGTTTTGAGGTGCATGAGGAGAGGGGATTCAGAGCACTGCCTAAATGAGCTTCAGGGATGGGCATGAGCTGTGGCTATTAGCGCAGATACCAGAGACAGGCATGAACCACTTAGGCTGCTGCTGCAGTCACGAAGAGTCCTGTGTGCAAGGCCAGGTCACTACCCACACCTCCTGGGAGCCTGTGCAGCCTGGCATTGCCAGGGTCCCATGATACAGGGGCAACTTCCCCAGGAGAACACACAGCACACTTCAAGCTGTTGCAACGTCACACCGACCTCTGCCGCTGCAGGCTCACCCCACATTCCATACCCCTCCCTCTCCCTGACTTGAGTGAGCCAGAGCCCCCTAATCAGCTGTTCCTTTAACCACCTTCTGTCTGGGAAGGAACAAATGCCCTCAGGCGACCTACATGCATAAATCCAAAGCTGAACCCTGGGAGCTGTGCGAACAAAGAAGAGAAAGGGAAATCTCTTCCAGCAGCCTCAGGAGCAGCGGATTAAAACTCCACAATCAACCTGATGTACCTTGCATCTGTGGAATACCTGAATAGACAACGAATCATCCCAAAATTGACACAGTGGACTTTGGGAGCAACTGTAGACTTTGGGTTTGCTGTATGTGATGCATTAGTTTCTGATTTTTATGTTTATCTTAGTATAATTTTTAGCACTTCTTATCATTGGTGGATTTGATTATTGGTTTTGTTGCTTTCTCCTTTTTTTTTTTTTTTAAGAAGATGTTGGGGTAGGAGTTTATTAATTTATTCATTTATTTTTGCTGTGTTGGGTCTTCATTTCTGTGTGAGGGCTATCTCTAGTTGTGGCAAGCGGGGGCCACTCTTCATTGCGGTGCGCGGGCCTCTCACTATTGCGGCCTTTCTTGTTGCAAATCACAGGCACCAGACGCGCAGGCTCAGTAGTTGTGGCTCATGGGCCCAGTTGTTCCGCGGCATGTGGGATCCTCCCAGACCAGGGCTCAAGTCCGTGTCCCCTGCATTAGCAGTCACCAGGGAAGCCCTCTCCTTTTTTTAATTACATTTTTTATCTTAATAATATTAAATTTTTTTTTAATTTAATAGCTTTATTTAATTTAATTTATTTATTTTTCTTTCTTTCTTTCTTTTTTTTTCCTCCATTTTCTTCTGAGCCATGTGCCTGAGAAGGTCTTGGTGCTCCGGCTGGGTGTCAGGCCTGAGCCTCTAAGGTGGGAGAGCTGAGTTCAGGACATTGGTCCACCAGAGACCTCCAATCGGCAAGAGGTCTCCCAGAGATCTCCGTCTCAACGCTAAGACCTAGCTCCACTCAACGACCAACAAGCTCCAGTGCTGGACACCCCATGCCAAACAACTAGCAAGACAGAAACACAACCCCACCATTAGCAGAGAGGCTGCCTAAAATCATAATAAGTTCACAGACACCCCAAAACACACCACTGGATGTGGTTCTGCCCACCAGAAAGACAAGATCCAGCCTCATCCACCAGAACACAGGCACCAGTCACCTCCACCAGGAAGCCTACACAGCACTGAACCAATCTTACCCACTTGGGGCAGACACCAGAAACAACAAGAACTGTGAACCTGCAGCCTGCGAAAAGTAGACTGGAAATGCAGTAAGTTAAGCAAAATGGAGACAGAGAAGTACGCAGCAGATGAAGGAGCAAGGTAAAAACCCACCGGACCAAACAAATGAAGAGGAAATAGGCAGTCTACCTGAAAAAGAATTCAGAGTAGTGATAGTAAAGATGATCCAAAATCTTGGAAATAGAATGGAGAAAATACAAGAAACATTTAACAAGGAGGACCTAGAAGAATTAAAGAGCAAACAAACAATGATGAACAACTCAATAAAAGAAATTAAAAATTCTCTAGAAGGAATCAATAGCAGAATAACTGAGGTAGAAGAACAGATAAGTGACCTGGAAGATAAAATAGTGGAAATAACTACCACAGAGCAGAATAAAGAAAAAAGAATGAAAAGAATTGCGGACAGTCTCAGAGACCTCTGGGACAACATTAAATGCACCAACATTCGAATTATAAGGGTCCCAGAAGAAGAAGAGAAAAAGAAAGGGACTGAGAAAATATCTGAAGAGATTATCGTTGAAAACTTCCCTAATATGGGAAAGGAAATAGTCAATCAAGTCCAGGAAGCACAGAGAGTCCCATACAGGATAAATCCAAGGAGAAACATGGCAAGACACATACTAATCAAACTATCAAAAATTAAATACAAAGAAAAAATATTAAAAGCAGCAAGGGAAAAGCAACAAATAACATACAAAGGAATCCCCATAAGGTTAACAGCTGATCTTTCAACAGAAACTCTGCAAGCCAGAGGGGAGTGACAGGACATATTTAAAGTCATGAAAGGGAAAAACCTACAACCAAGATTACTCTACCCAGCAACGATCTCATTCAGATTTGACAGAGAAATTAAAAGCTTTACAGACAAGCAAAAGCTAAGAGAATTCAGCACTACCAAACCAGCTCTACAACAAATGCTAAAAGAACTTCTCTAAGTAGGAAACACAAGAGAAGAAAAGGACCTACAAAAACAAACCCAAACTATTAAGGGAATGGTAATAGAAACATACATATGGATAATTACCTTAAATGAAAATGGATTAAATGCTTCAACCAAAATACATAGACTGGCTGAATGGATACAAAAACAAGAGTCATATATATGCTGTCTACAAGAGAAACACTTCAGTCCTAGGGACACATGCAGACTGAAAGTGAGGGGATGGAAAAAGATATTCCATGCAAATGGAAATGAAAAGAAAGCTGGAGTAGCAAGTCTCATATCAGAAAAAACAGACTTTAAAATAAAGACTGTTACAAGAGACAAAGAAGGACACTACATACTGATACAGGGATCAATCCAAGAAGAAGATATAACAATTATAAATATATATGCACCCAAAATAGGAGCACTTCAATACATAAGGCAAATGCTAACAGCCATAAAAGGGGAAATTAACACAATCATAGTAGGGGACTTTAACACCCCGCTTTCACCAATGGACAGATCATCCAAAATGAAAAAAATAAGGAAACACAAGCTTTAAATGACGCATTAAACAAGGTGGACTTAATTGATATTTATAGGACATTCCATCCGAAAACAACAGAATACACTTTCATCTCAAGTGCTCATGGAACATCCTCCAGGATAGATCATATCTTGGGTCACAAATCAAGCCTTGGTAAATTTAAGAAAACTGAAATCGTATCTAGTATCTTTTCCAACCACAGTGCTATGAGACTAGATATTAATTAGAGAAAAATACTAAAAAATACAAACACATGGAGGCTAAACCATACACTACTAACTAACCAAGAGATCACTGAAGAAATCAAAGAGGAAATCAAAAAATACCTAGAAAAAAATGACAATGAAAACACGACGACCCAAAACCTATGGGATGCAGCAAAAGCAGTTCTAAGAGGGAAGTTTATAGCAATACAATCCTACCTCAAGAAACAAGAAGAATCTCAAATAAACAACCTAACCTTACACCTAAAGCAATTAGAGAAAGAAGAAGAAGAACAACAAAAAAACCCCAAAGTTAGCAGAAGGAAAGAAATCATAAAAAATCAGATCAGAAATAAGTGAAAAAGAAATGAAGGAAACAATAGCAAAGATCAATAAAACTAAGAGCTGGTTCTTTGAGAAGATAAACAAAATTGATGAAGCATTAGCCAGACTCATCAAGAAAAAAAGGGAAAAGACCCAAATCAATAGAATTAGAAATGAAAAAAGAGAAGTCACAACTGACACTGCAGAAACACAAAGGGTCATGAGATATTAGTACAACCAACTCTATGCCAACAAAATGGACAACCTGGAAGAAATGGACAAATTCTTCGAAAAGCACAACATTCCGAGACTGAACCAGGAAGAAATAGAAAATATAAAACGTTCAGTCACAAGCAGTGAAATTGAAACTGTGATTAAAAATCTTCCAACAAACCAAAGCCCAGGACCAGATAGCTTCACAGGTGAATTCTATCAAACATTTAGAGACGAACTCACACCTATCCTTCTCAAACTCTTCCAAAATATAGCAGAGGGAGGAACATTCCCAAACTCATTTGACGAGGCCACCATCACCCTGATACCAAAACCAGACAAAGATGTCACAAAAAAAAATAGAACTACAGGCCAGTATCACTGATAAACATAAGTGCAAAAATCCTCAACAAAATACTAGCAAATAGAATCCAACAGCACATTAAAAGGATCATACACCATGATCAAGTGGGGTTTATCCTAGGAATGCAAGGATTCTTCAATATATGCAAATCAATCAATATGATAACACTGTATTAACAAACTGAAGAATAAAAACCATATGATCATCTCAATACATGCAGAATAAGCTTTCAACAAAATCCAACACCCATTTATGATAAAAACCCTCCAGAAAGTAGGCATAGAGGGAACTTACCTCAACATAATAAAGGCCATATATGACAAACCCACAGCCAACATCTTTCTCAGTGGTGAAAAACTGAAACCGTTTCCGCTAAGATTGGAAACAAGACAAGGTTGCCCACTCTCACCACTATTATTCAACATATTTTTGGAAGTTTTAGCCACAGCAATCAGAGAAGAAAAAGAAATAAAAGGAATCCAAATTGGAAAGAAGAAGTAAAACTGTCACTGTTTGCAGATGACATCATACTGTACATAGAGAATCCAAAAGATGCTACCAGAAAAGTATTAGGGCTAATCAATGAAGTTGGTAAAGTCACAGGATACAAAATTAATGCACAGAAATCTCTTGCATTCCTATACACTAATGATGAAAAATCTGAAAGAGAAATTAAGGAAACACTCCCATTTACCATTTCAACAGAAAGAATAAAATACCTAGGAATAAAACTACCTAAGGAGACAAAAGACCTCTATGCAGAAAACTGTATGACACTGATGAAAATTAAAGATGATACAGATGGAGAGATATACCATCTTCTTGGATTGGAAGAATCAATATTGTGAAAATGACTATACTACCCAAAACAATCTACAGATTCAGTGCAATCCCTATCAAACTACCAATGGCATTTTTCACAGAACTAGAACAAAAAATTTCACAATTTGTGTGGAAGCACAAAAGAAACCCAATAGCCAAAGCAATCTTGAGAAAGAAAACCGGAGCTGGAGGAATCAGGCTCCCTGACTTCAGACTATACTACAAAGCTACAGTAATCAAGACAGTATGGTATTGGCACAAAAACAGAAATGTAGGTCAGTGGAACAGGATAGAAAGCCCAGAGATAAACCCATGCACATATGATCAGCTTATTTTTGATAAAGGAGGCAAGAATATACAGTGGAGAAAAGACATCCTCTTCAATAAATGGAGCTGGGAAAACTGGACAGCTACATGTAAAAGAATGAAATTAGAACACTCCCTAACACCATACACAAAAATAAACTCAAAATGGATTAAAGACCTAAAAATAGCCAGACACTATAGAACTCTTAGAGGAAAACATAGGCAGAACACTCTGACATAAATCGCAGCAAGATCCTTTTTGATCCACCTCCTAGAGAAAGGGAAATAAAACCAAAAATAAACAAATGGGACCTAATGAAACTTAAAAACTTTTGCACAGCAAAGGAAACCATAAACAAAACAAAAAGACAACCCTCAGAATGGGAGAAGATATTTGCAAACGAAGCAACTGACAAAGGATTAATCTGCAAAATATACAAGCAGCTCATGCAGCTCAATATCAGACAAACAATCCAGTTAAAAAATGGGCAGAAGACCTAAATAGACATTTCACCAAGGAAGACATACAAATGGCCAACAAATACATGAAAGGATGCTCAACATCATTAATCATTAGAGAAATGCAAATGAAAACTACAATGAGGTATCACTTCACACCAGTCAGAATGGCCATCATCAAAAATCTACCAATAGTAAGTGCTGGAGAGGGTGTAGAGAAAAGAGAACCCTCTTGCACCGTTAGTGGGAATGCATATTGATGCAGCCACTATGGAGAACAGTATGGAGGTTCCTTAAAAAACTAAAAATAGAACTACCATATGACCCAGCAATCCCACTACTGGGCATATACCCTGAGAAAACCATAATTCAAAAAGAGTCATGTACCACAATGTTCATTGCAGCACTATTTACAATAGCCAGGACATGGAAGCAACCTACATGTCCATCAACAGATGAATGGATAAAGAAGATGTGGCATATATATACAAGGTAATATTACTCATCCATAAAAAGAAACAAAATTGAGTTATTTGTAGCAAGGTGGATGGACCTAGGGTCTGTCATACAGAGTGAAGTAAGTCAGAAAGAGAAAAACAAATACCATATGCTAACACATATATATGGAGTCTTAAAAAAAAAAAAGTTCTGAAGAACCTAGGGGCAGGACAGGAATAAAGACACAGATGTAAAGAATGGACTTGAGGACAAGGGGAGGTGGAAGGCTAAGCTGGGACGAAGTGAGAGAGTGGCATGGACATATATACACTACCAAATGTAAAATAGATAGCTAGTGGGAAGAAGCCGCATAGCACAGGGAGATCAGCTCAGTGCCTTGTGATCACCTAGATAGGGAGGGTGGGAGGGAGACTCAAGAGGGAGCGTATATGGGGATATATGTATACCTATAGCTGATTCACTTTGTTACACTGTAGAAACTAACACAACATCGTAAAGCAATTATACTCCAATAAAGATGTTAAAGAAAAAAAGAATAAGAAGCTGATATTATAGTCCATGATCAGTTTACTGCACACAATTTCCTACTTTTCATTCCTAATTTAACAATTCAAATATACAATAGTCAATATAATATCAATGTCGATTTAACAGTTGCCAACGCCAAAAAATTCGGAGCATATTTTTCAATCCCCCCAAACTTACATCTGTTTCCACAGCCCTCTGTGTGCTGTATCGTAGGCACTTTTTTCCTACAGGGTTAGATCTCTAAGGCTTGCACTAGGCACCAGCTGTCATTTCTCTGGAAGTTTTGATTATTCAGTCCTTTGCATCTAAGCAATCAATGTATAATCTATTTCAAAATAAAAGCCCCTTTAGCTTTTTAAAATGTGCATATTTTTTATAATCACCTACCTTAAATCTCACACTCTGGCATCATGAATGCATTTTTATTTATAAAGGAAAATGTGAATGGTAAAGGCATCAGCCTACAATATCTAAAGAAATATAACTTTTAGACTGAAAAAGTGAGGCTGTATGAAGCCTGGAAACAGCATTGGAAAGGGGGTTGGGAGACTAGGGTCTAATCTGCCTCCATTTTTCACAGTTGGCCCTGACTGGCCCTTCAGGCCTCCTCTCTGGACCCACCAATTCACTTTCCCTTTTCCATACTTCCCTGGTGTAATACTCAACTCTCTGGCCTTTTATGACCATTCCACAAATTTGCAAAATGTTCTGCTCTTGCACGTGCTGTTCCTTGTACTTGGAATACCCTTCACCATCTTCTTGGTCTGGAAAATTCCTGATCATCCTTCACAACTAAGTTTAACTGCCACTTCCACAGTTAACTCTTCCCTAACAACCAGCAATCTTTTCCCCCATCTTAGCTACAGTTACCCTCCCCCTGCCCCTAAAAACCCAAACAGACAAACCTGGCCTGGTTGCAGAAGGAAACTAATACTCTAAGGTACTTTTGTTCACTTATTCAGATATTTTATTGAATGCCTATTGTTCTAGATGCTTGGACAAACATTCCTTCATAGGGCTTTTAGCTAATGGAGATAAACAGACAATGAATCAAATAAGTACATTTTACCTAGTATATTTAAAGTGATAAGTGCTTATGGAGAAAACAGAGTGGGAAGGGCAATAGAAAGTGTGTGTGGGGGGTGTGAGTTTTGGGCAGGGGGCTACAAATTGTTTACAGATTGAAATTGGGTAATCAGGGAGACTTCAGTGAGGAGAGGACACGGGAGCAAAGACTTGAAGGAGCGAGCAATGGGGATATCTGATGGAGAGAGCTCCAGGTAGAGGGAACAGCCAGTGCAAAGGCCCTGAGGCAGGAGCTTGCCAATAATATTTGAGGAACAGCAAGGAAGCCCATGTGCATGGAACAGAGCAGAAAGAACAGACTAGATCAGAAAGGTAATAGGGTAGAGATGGGGGCCAAGATTTTATGGGGTCCTGGAGGCCATTGTGAGGACTCTGGCTTTTACTAGGAGTGTGATAGGAAGTTTTTGGGTGATTTGATTGGAAAACTGACTTGATCTGAGTCACAATTTTAAAGCTTCCTCTGATTTATGGAATATGGACTGTTGGAGGACAAGGCAATAATCCAGACGAGAAGATTGTGGCTTGGACCAAGTTTGCGCCAGGGGAGATGGTGAGAAGTGGTCAAATTCTGGATACATGCTGAGGGTAGAGTCAGTAGGATTTCATGATGGAGTAAACGAGAGAAAGAAGCCAAAGATGACTCCAAGGTTTTTGGCCTGAGCAATTGGAAAGATGAAGATACTAATGAATTGCAATGATGAAGGTTGTGGAAGGAACAGATATGGAAGTGAAGATAAGAAATTTGGTTTTGGACATGTTCAGTTTGAGATGATAATTAGCCTTTAAAGGAGAAATGTCAGGTTGTCAGCTGGATTAGTGAGTCTGGAGTTTGGGAGAGACATCTGCTGTAGATAAAAATTTTGGAGTTATCAACATACAATTGATATGTAAAGCCATGACACTGAATGAGATCATGAAGGGAGTGGTTGTAGAAAGAAGACACAAGAGGTCCAAGCCTGAGCCCCAGGGTACTCCAGTGTAAAGTGATTAAGCATATGGGTCTGTTATAGCATGTTCACATTTTATTGTAATTGTTTACGCTTGTCTTAGACTGTCATTACACTGATCTCCTTCATGGAAAAGACTGAATTTTACTCATTTTTTAAAACAGTTTCATCTGAGGTATAATTTACGTACCATAATACTCACTTATTTTAAGTATGCAATTCAGTGATTTTTAGTGTTTACTCACTTTTATATCTTCAGTAACAGGTAAGCAATTAATAGATGTTTTTAGAATGAATGTCTATTTTAAAGTAAATTACTAAATAAATGAAAGTATGTGATCTTAGATGTCTGGATTTCACTTCTTTGTGTATAAAATGAGGGCACTGACTAGAGGATTTTTAATTCACTTTCAGCTTTGAAATTTAAATGTTCCATATGTTTGTTTTAGAGTCAAGGAATAAATCTCAGTGAGCTGCTCAGGTTTCCCCATTACTAGCTTTTATAATGGCATAAAGACCCAAAATGTTTTAGAAAATTTCTTAGCCCAATGAGAAATTGGTTTTGATTCAGTTGCATTAGATTATAACTTTTAAGATGTGGTTTAAAACTGAATATCTCACCACATGTCAGGAATGGTAGAGCAGAAACTT
Organism: Aethalodelphis obliquidens; assembly: GCF_003676395.1. NCBI lineage: Eukaryota > Metazoa > Chordata > Mammalia > Artiodactyla > Delphinidae > Aethalodelphis > Aethalodelphis obliquidens. The sequence continues at coordinate 18,347,516 of NW_020837960.1, read as the reverse complement.
GGGATCTAGTATTTTTTATTTTATAATATATACAGATTTATACATACATTTATATGTATTTATATACAGGGCTCCTATATTTTAACATTAGAGTTAAATTAACATTTACTCTAAGTAGATTGATAAATTAAGGATTGTAATCCCTGGGGCAGTCACTAAAGAAATAATACCAAGAGATATAGCTAAAACGTCAATACAGGAATTGAAATGCTATAAATAGTTGTCTAACATAAAAGAAGGTAGGAAAGAAAGAACGGGGGAAAAACTGGTTGAGACAAATAGAAAGCAAATAGCAGAATGGTAGACCAAAATCCAATGAGATCAACAATTATGTTAAATTTAAATTGATTAAGCACTCTGATAAAAAAGCAGAGATTGAGGTCTTCCCTGGTGGCACAGTGGTTAAGAATCTGCCTGCCAATGTAGGGGATACGGGTTTGAGCCCTGGTCCAGGAAGATCCCACATGCCGCGGAGCAACTAAGCCCATGCATGACAGCTAATGAGCCTGAGCTCTAGAGCCTGCAAGCTACAACTACTGAGCTCGCGTGCCACATCTACTGAAGCCTGCGCGCCTAGAGCCCATGCTCCACAACAAGAGAAGCCACCGCAATGAGAAGCCCACGCACCGCAACAAAGAGTAGCCCCCGCTCGCCACAACTAGAGAAAGCCTGCTGACAGCAACAAAGACCCAACACAGCCAAAAATAAATAAATAAATGAATTTATAAAGGGGGGAAAAAGCAGAGATTGTTAGACTGTCAGACTGAATTTGAAAAGCAAGACCCAATTATTTGCTGTCTGTAAGAGAGACACTTTAAATACAGAAACATAACTAGAATAAAAGTATCAAAAAATGTATATCTGGCAAACCATAAACATAAGACAGCTAGTGTGGCTATATTAATAAAATAACAGGATTCAAGAAAAGTTTTATAAGAGGCAGAGAGGGACATTTCATAATGATATTATGCATTGCTGTGGTACATAATAATTATATATGTAGAACTTCAAAATACATGGAGCAAAAACTGATAGAACTGAAGAGAGAAATAGACAAATACATAAACATAGTTATAGATTTTTAAGTACTTTTCTAGTTATGAATAGAACAAACAACCAAAAAAATCAGTAAGTCTATAGAAGATTTGAAAAACATTATCAGCACTATAACTTAGCTGACATTTATAGAATAATGCACCCAACAGCTTCAAACTATACATTCTTTTCAAGTACATAAGGAATGTTCACCAAGACAGATCATATCCTGGGCCATGAAAGAAGTCTCAATAAATATCAAAAGACTGAAATCTTACAGAGTGTATTCTCTGATCACAATGGACTTTAATGAGAAATAATAACAATAAGATAAATAGAAAAGCACCAAATATTCTGAAATTAAACAGCACATGTCTGAATAACCCATGAATTGAAGAAATCACAAGGGAAAGAAAATATTTTGAACTGAATGATAATGAAAACTCAACATATCAAAATTTGTTTGCTAAGCGGTACTTAGTGTGAAAAAAAAGGTCTAAAATCAATGATTAAAGTTTTGACCTTACAAAAATTTTAAAATAGTGTACACCTTAAATTTACACAATATGTCAATTATCTCAATAAAGCTGGGGAAAAAGAAATTAGAAAAATAAGAGCAAATTAAACTCACAGCGAGCAGTAAGAAAGAAGAAAGATAAGAGCAGAAATCAGTGAAACAGGGACCTCCCTGATGGTCCAGTGGCTAAGACTCCGCACTCCCAATGCAGCGGGCCCGGGTTCAGTCCCTGGTCAGGGAACTAGATCCCACATGCCACAACTAAAAAAAGATCTTGCATGCCACAACTAAGACCCAACACAACCAAATAAGTAAATAAAAACAAAAGAAATCAATGAAACAAAAAGACAAAAACAGAATATTAAAGAAACCAAAAGTTGGTTCTTTGAAAAGATCAATGAAAAAAAGAGAAAGTACAAATTAACAACATTAGGAATAAAAGAGGGAGCACAACTATAGAGCCTACAGACATTAAAGGATAATAAGGAGATACCATAAACAAGTTATGTCTATAACTCTGACAACTTAGATGAAATAGACAACTTCCTTGAAAGACACAATTTGTCAAACTGACATACCAAGAAATAGAAAACCCAAATAATCTTATACCTACTAATGAAATTGAATTAGTAATTTAAAATCTTGCCTCAAAGAAGACTCCAGGCTCAGATGGCTTCACTGATGAATTTTATCAGGTACCTAAGGAAGAAATGATACAAATTTTCAAAAACTTTCAGGAAAGACAGAAGGAAGGAATGATTTCCTACTCATTTTATGAGGTCAGTACTAACTGGACACCAAAACCAAGCATAGACAAAGGAAAACTACAGACCTATATTCCTCATGCACATTGATGCAAAAATCCTTAACAAAATTTTGGCAAATCAAATTCAAGAAAAAAAGGATAATACATCATGAGCAAGGGGCTGGGTGGGGGGGGGGTGAGGTGCCTAGGAATGCAAGTTTGGTTAACATCAATCAATGTAACTCAACATATCAAGAGTAAAGTTTTTCATGATAAAATCTCTCCATAAACTTGGAGTAAAAGATAACTCTCTCGACTTAATAAAGGACATCTTCAAAACAGAACAAAACAGGGCTTCCCTGGTGGCGCAGTGGTTGAGTCCACCTGCCGATGCGGGGGACACGGGTTCGTGCCCCGGTCCGGGAAGATCCCACATGCCGCGGGGCAGCTGGGCCCGTGAGCCATGGCCGCTGAGCCTGCGCGTCCGGAGCCTGTGCTCCGCAACGGGAGAGGCCACAACAGTGAGAGGCCCGCTTACCGAAAACAAACAAACAAAAAACCAGAACAAAACAAAACAAAGCAATCTTAGGCTAAGATCATCCTTAATGTTGAAAGACTGAATGTTTTCTCCCTAACATTGAGAGTACAACATGCTTGTCCATTCTCACCATTTCTATTGAACATTGTATTGGAGATCCTGGCAGGACAGTGGGGATAGAAGGAAAGAAAGAAACAAGGCATTCATATTGAAAATGAAGGAATAAATTTGGCTTTATGCACAAATGAAATGATTGTATTCATAGAAAACCCTTGGAGAACCAAGAAAAAGCTACTCGAACTCATGAGTACTTAAGAGATATGGTTAATATACTAATGTCAATTGTATTTCTATACAATGAAATGAACAATTAGAAAAGTAAATTAAAATTCTGTTTTATCACATAAAAATTATAATATATACTTAGGCTGTCATCCAGGCTTTATTGTTCCATTTATAGAGCACAGGCAGAGTCAATTTAGCATAATTCTTAAGGGTTCTAAGATTTTCAAAATAGTAAATGAGTGACGGCTTCAACTTAAAGTCACCAGCTGCATTAGCCTCTAATGAGAAAGTCAGCCTGTCCTTTGAAGCAGGGGTCCCCAACCCCCAGGCCGAGGACTGGTACCGGTCCGTGGCCTGTTAGGAACCGTGCCACACAGCAGAAGGTGAGCAGTGGGTGAGCGAGTGAAGCTTCATTTGCTGCTCCTCTGGCCAGGGTTCGAACTTGGGCCCCCTGTATTGGGAGGGCAGAGTCTTAACCACTGCGCCATCAGGGAAGTCCCCATTTACTTATTCTTAAGGCAAATATTAATTCAGTGCCACAGCTACTGAATCCCGCGCGCCTAGAGCCCGTGCTCCACAAGAAGAGAAGCCACCACCATGACAGGCCTGCGCACCGCAACAAAGAGTAGCCCCCGCTCACCACAACTAGAGAAAGCCCTCGCGAAGCAACGAAGACCCAATGCAGCCAAAGATAAATAAATAAACTTATTTAAAAAAACAACAATTTCCCGGGACTTCCCTAGTGGCGCAGTGGATAAAGCTCTGTGCTTCCAATGCAGGGGGCCCGGGTTCGATCCCTGGTCCGGGAACTAGATCCCACATTCATGCCGCGACTAAGAGTTTGCATGCCACAACTAAGGAGCTTGTGTGCTGCAACTAAAGAGCTGGCGAGCCCCGGCTAAGGAGCCCGCCTGCCACAACTAAGACCCCACACAACCAAATAATAAATAAATAAATTTTTTTTTAAAGAAAAAGAACTTTCCCTTTGCATTCACGACCTGGCTAACTGTTGGGGCAAGAGGCACAACTTTTGCCCTATCTCAGCTTTTGACATGCCTTCCTTGCTAAGATTAATCATTTCTAGCTTCTGATTTAAAGTGAGAGACATGTAACTCTTCCTTTCACTTGAACACTTAGAGGCCACTGTAGGTCATTAATTGGTCTAATTTCAAAAATGTTGTGTCTCAAGGAATAGAGAGGCCTTGAGAAAAGGGGCGGGGGACTGACCCATCACAGGAGCAATCAGAACACACACATTTATCAATTGTTTGTCATCTTACATGGGTGCAGTTCATGGTGCCCCCAAACAATTACAGTAGTAACATCAAAGGATCACAGATAACCACACGAATATAATAATAATGAAAAAATTTGAAATACTGTGAAAATTACCAAAATATGACACAGATACATGAAGTGAGCAAATGCTGTTCGAAAAATGGTGCTGAGAGACTTGCTTGGTGCAGGGTTGCCACAAACCCTCAATTTGTAAAAAGCGCAAAATCTGAAAAGTGCTGTAAAGTGAAGCATAAAACGAGGTCTGCCTGTAGATAATTCAATAAACCCAGGTCATGTGTACCAGCTGATCTTCAAGGTCCCTGCCAGCACTACATTCTTAATCTCGTCTGCATCCAGGCCCATGGAAGAGTAAAGGAGATGAGTTTGTTAGTGGTGTTTTCATTGACTTCCTAAAAATTAGCATAATTGTCATGAAGTATTTTTGTCAGAGAGGAAGGGAATAATTATCTAGCATAATTTTTTTTTGCCAGAGAAAATTATGAATTAATAGTAAAATAGGCCAGAAAACTGAAGAAAGCGTATTTACTGCAGTGGCAGGAGGCCTGTAATTTTGGTAGGAAATGCTGAGTAAAGGGTGTGGTATGCAGCAGAAGGAAGTGAAAGTAAAGAAGAAGAAATGCGACATCCAACAAAATGAGGCTCTTATCACCATTCAAATTACTGATACAAATTAGGTAACTGTAAAAGTTAGATCCATTTATTTCCTAGTAAGGTATTGTCATAGGTATTATGAGTTATTTATAACAAATGAATAGATTCCCAAAATGCAATAAATAAGGGCATTTCCCTAGGCGCTTCTCTGATGGAACACATTGCCTGTTTCACAACAACCCCATGAGGTAGGTAGAGTGCTAATCCTTATCCTCCACACTTTACAGATGGGGAAACTGACATGCAGTCCACTCTATTGCCTTTCTAAAACACTAGGCATTCTGAATTTGGAAGCACGGTTGGCCTCATGGCTGTGGATAAGGGATCATGGGCCTGTGATACCCAACTTGCTCAGTTGTGGTGAGGATTCCTGTGATAGTGTATTAAATCCCCTGGCACACATTCAGTTCTCTATAATGGGTAGTTATTACTTAAAAGAACAATTGATTTTAACTGTTAAAATTAGTAAAGTGGTTTGGAAGAGGTAAGATTAGGAAGATCCTGGTTGGCAAGACTATTCAAGACAATGGAAACAACTTCAACAGAGTTAACTGTGTGACAGTGGAAGGCATATTCTGGGAATGTGAAATAGGGGGTGGCATTGGGTTCGAGGACTGTAGTGGAGATGAGGCCAGGAAGTTTGGCAGGGGCAGCAAACTGTGGACAGCTTCGATTACTTACATGCAACAGGAGGGAGACGGAACGCTTTGGTGTATGTGCTGAGGTTTGATAAGATCTTATCAGTGTTTTAGGCAAAGAACTCTAATGACAGTGTAGAGTATGGGCTGAGGTGGAGGGGCAGAGATAGAGGGACGAGCCAGGACATTCTTGTAAGGTTTGGATTGAGATTTAACGAAGGTCAGACATGGGGCTGCAGAGAAAACGGAACATTAGGAACACAAGGTACTCTCCACCAGGATATCGGGTGGGAGAGAGTAAAAGGGAGACACTGGAGCTAGAACGTTTCTGATATTTCAAGCAGAAGTCAGTCATGTCTAGCCCAGTTATGACTTGTGATCAAGTACTTCAGTAAAAAGAAAGATTGGGTTTGTATGGAAGGATGAGTTCAATTAGGGACGTGTTGAGTCTGAGATGTTTACTGAACATCCAGTTGGAAATATGGGCCTGGGGCTTGGAAGATGAATCAGCTGAAGGCCGATAGCGAGTCAGCCCCTTAAAGATCACAGCTGAAACTGCCCAAGCTGATGAAATCATTGAGGAAGGACATGTAGCATGAGACAAATACTATCAATATTAGTAACCATTACAAGGATCTTCTATGTGCTTAGGAGATTTCGACTGATAGGGGAAAGAGCAGCAAACAAAATTAAAACATGGGCTTCCCTGGTGGTGCAGTGGTTAAGAATCCACCTGCCAATGCAGGGGACACGGGTTCGAGCCCTGGTCTGGGGAAGATCCCACATGCAGCGGAGCAATTAAGCCGTGTGCCACAACTACTGAGCCTGCACTCTAGAGCCCGTGTGCCACAACTACTGAAGCCCGCAGGCCTAGAGCCCGTGCTCCACAACAAGAGAAGCCACCGCAGTGAGAAGCCCGCGCACTGCATCGAAGAGTAGCCCCTGCTCACCGCAATTAGAGAAAGCCCGCACGCAGCAACGAAGACCCAACGCAGCCAAGAATAAATAAAATAATTAAAAAAAATTAAAACGTGAGTGTAAGGCTGGGCTTTTACATGTATACTTTCATTAATTCTCTCAAGAACATTGTGAGGTAGGAAAAAAAGAGGGAAAAGGGGCAAATCCTTGCTAAGGTCCACACTTTCAGGGTGAAGGCAGAAGAGGAACTAGAAAAGGGAAGAAAGACCAAGGTTTTAAAAAGTTACATTAAACCTCCAACAGCCAACTTATCATCATAAGACAGAGATCCTGCCTCTAACATTCTTGGACTCGACGAGGATCAGTATGCACACATGAGAAGACGTGGAACAACCTGTGGGGACATTTAGGAAGTGTCGAGTGCATGGGACAAGAAGTGCTATGTAATTGTGGATTGGGCTGGATTGAGCTGGTCCAGGAAGCTCTGAGAGGAGAAGACGTGTGCTGGATCTTGAAGGACAGCAGAGCTGAGATGAGTGAAGAGAGCAGAGCAAGGCAGGTCAGGGGACCCATGGTCTTAGAGGTCAAGCATTTTCTCTTAACTCATATTTACAACTGAGGTATACCGAAAGCCTCCTATAAACTCAGAATACTTAACAGCCTGTCTCCATTTTAACTCTAGATTTCCCGCTTCCTCAGAATGCAACAGGAGTACACTTATCTGTTCATCGCTTTTGATATTTGACAGCTGATCTTCCTTTTAAAACATCACATTTCAGTTTTACTTTCAATTTCCTTTTTAGTTCCAACATTTATTTACCTACCTGTGATTTTTCACTGTTATATCTCTTAATGTCAAATCGTGTGACATTTCTGAACTATTGACATTATGCCTAGAGATTTTTAAAGAACAGTTAATTTCCAGTTACTTCCACATTAATGATCTGAAAGTTGCTCCTCTCCCTACCCCCCAGCTGAGGAGGGACCCTGGAGCAAAGTCATATCCCAGACTGTAGTGGACATTTGCTACTCCTTGACTTCCCAGCACCCATTCACCCTCCTGTTCTTTTTTTTTTTTTTTGCGGTACGCGGGCCTCTCACTGTTGTGGCCTCTCCCGTTGCGGAGCACAGGCTCCGGACGCGCAGGCCCAGCGGCCATGGCTCACGGGCCCAGCTGCCCCGCGGCATGTGGGATCTTCCCGGACCGGGGCACGAACCCGTGTCCCCTGCATCGGCAGGCGGACTCTCAACCACTGCGCCACCAGGGAAGGCGCCACCCTCCTGTTCTTAATTATGAATTCCTTGTTGGGAATTACTGGCTCTTTATTGTGACAGTGCCAGTGAGACTGTCAGTCAAGGAGCCCTTACCTTCTCCTTGCCAAGAGTAGTCATTGACTGAAGCTAGCCAATCAAATTTTACTTTAGGACAGTGCATCCTGAGCAGAGCAACTCAAGGACTGTTATGAAAGAAAAAAATATTGGAGTACGATTTTTTTCATCAGAGTTGCTCTGAGATCATTGATTACTTCCTACCACTTGGATGAGCCAGGGCTGCCCCGTTTCTGCCCTTTGTGAGCCTCCTTCTTCAGGTCCTTTTTCGATTATCTGAACTCTCTCACATCTTTCTAATAAATTCTCTCAACTTAGAGTCAGTTTCTATTGTTTAAAACCATTAAACAAACAAACAAAAATGAACTAATTCTCTGACCCTATTAGAAAATCCAGTTTTCAATTGTCTGCCAAAGTTACATCCACTGATGTGGGGTGTCAGGAGTGATGCGGATGGGTAGGAAAGTATCAATATAATTAAGAGAGATTGTGACAAATGATACTTTGTCTTTTTTCTATTTCCGGTAATGAATCCCTGTCCACACAATTGCTCACAGAAGAAAATGGAGAATTATGCTTGATAGGCAGTCATGCTGTGCTGGATCCACTCTCCAGCCTCCTCCACTTGCTGTCTCCCCTAGGGGATGGTTTGAATAGAACAAGTCAAGAGTAATTAATTGAGTCAAGAGGCTCCTGTGTTCTCTGACTTCCTGGTTTAGCTTGGTCCTCCTCCTATCTTGAGAGTGAAGTCTGGGTGTGAGTTTTCTTAGCTCCCAGTTTAAGAGGTTGCCTCAGGCTGGCTGTGTCCAGCAGTGTGCTTGTAAATGTTTAACTGGCACTCTGAGAAAAAAAAAGTTCTGGTTCATAGTATTCCTTGATTTCTCTGGTATATTACCAACCACAAACTATGTGGCTACCCATGTGACATCATGGAATGCAGAGCTGGGAAATGATGGTAGCAGTCAGCACCCGCATGTCCTAGCACAGGGCTGGCTGTGTCGCCCGACAGAATAACACAGCTCCTCTCAAGGTGGCTGTGCTGTCTATGATTCTCTCACCTTCAGAGTTCCGGCAACCTCTCTGTCCTCTTGTCCTTTGGGCGTAGGGTTGATAACAGCTTCTACTGCTTCCAGCTCTGGACACTTGCATTATTCCTTTGTGGTCTTCCTCTTCCCTTCACACTTCTTTGTAAATTGTCCTTTTGTGAGAAAACAAACCAACTATTCATACACACACACTTCTCAAATTATCGTGATTTGAAAGTGCCGTCTTTTTCACAATGGGCACAGTGGTAACCAGCCTCCAAGGTGGCCCCTAACAGGCTCTGCCTCCTGGTGTTCACATCCTTGTGTAGTCCCCTCCCATGTGTATCAGACTTGGTCTGTGTTCACCGTAGAAGATGGCAGAAGTGATGGTGTGTCACTTCTGAGACTGGTCATGAAAAACACCGAAGCTTCCTTCTTGGTCACTTCGTGCTCTCTCTCTCACTCTGATCATTCACTTTGGGGTGAGCCAGCCTTCACATCAGGCATTCCCCACATGGTAAGGAACTGAAGCCTGCAATCAACCATATGAGTGAGGTTGAAAGCAGATCCTCTAGCCCCAGTGAAAACTTAGAGGGTTGTAACACCTGCCAACAGCTTCACTTCCACCTCATGAGAGACTGAGCCAGCACCACCCAGGTAACCTGTTCCCAGGTCTTTGACCTTTCAAGACACTGTGTGAGATAATAAATACTTGTTGCTTGGGGTAATTTGTCTTGCAGCAATAGATAACAATACAGGCACCTTGACGGACACACTCCCCCCGCTCTTACCCTTCATATCCAGGCAGTTGCCTCCTGAGTATCTGCTCACTCCTCTTCTCCACTGCCGTCATCCTAGTCCAAATCTGGACCCTGGTGATAGATTCCTAACTGACCTCCCCACTGACCACACTCCAGCAAGAATGATTAATGGAAATTCTCCTTATTAAAACACTTCCCTGGCAACCTGTTGCTCTTAGAATCAAGATAAAAATCTTTATATGGCCCACATGACCCTGGATCTCTTACCCTTCTTACCTTTATACTTTGTCTTCGGCCACCCTCACTCACACTCACCCACCCTCCGTGTTTCAACTTCATTGGTCTACACTGTATCCCTTCTAACTACCAAGGTTCTTCCCTGAATCAAGTATTTTAGGCAGGCAGCTTAAAACACTCCTTTCTGGCAAGCTTCTCCTACCTTCCCAATCAGCCCAAATCATCCTTCACGTCTCAAAGTGCAAGACTACTGTCACAGAACAGCCTTCCCGGTCCTCTACCGAGACTGGGCTTAGTCCACCGTTCTACCAGTATTTATTGGGCATCTGACACAGGCACTGTCTAGGAGTTTGGAATATATTAGAGAATACTTTCTACCATTTGTTTGTGATGTGTATCACAATTATAACTTAAATACATGACTAATGTCTGTCACCCTTACTAGATTATAAACATCATGTGGACAGACACCACTGTCTGCCTGTTTACCAATGCCTAGCTCAGAGTGGGTGCCCGATTAATATTTGTTGGAGAAATGAAATAAATGAGCTTTGGAGTCAGACAGACCTAAATTGAACACTTGATCTACTATTTACAAACAGCGTGATTGGGGCCGTTTCACCATGTAGCAAATGTGAATAAAGACAGTACCTATACCTCAGAGTGTTGATGTGAGGATGAAATCAGATGGTGCATGCCGGGTACTCAGAACACTGTCCGGGACTTAATAATACAATGCGAATGAGACATTTGATTATTAAAAATGAATTTGACCTCGCATTTATGTCGTTTTGAGACTGTCCATTTACTGCAGTCTACATTTTCCTAATCACGCCTTCCCTTCTTCTTCCCCAGAATTAGCCTCGTGTTGTTGTCGTTCAGCTCAGCTAAATGTTCTTGCTTCAGTCCCTTCAGGATTTCTCTGCAAACTTGAACTGATGCAGCATTTTTTTGTTTGCTATAAATTTCCCCACTTACAAGAAAGATTTTTAGCATGCATGTACGTTTGGGAGAAAAGGGAAATGATACATATCCTTCAGGAGGAGTCTGTGTCAAGGAATTAGCAGTAATAAATAGCGTCGCTGTTATCTCAGAGAGCATAGCAGATACAAATCAAAGTAGAAGAAAAATAGGAAGTCACGTGGCCACAGCTTTTGACTATCCTGATCAGGATTATTGATAGCAAATCTTGGTGCATTTCTGTTGAAGATACTAAATGCATAGAAGAAATAACTTAAAACATACCCATCATAGGATAGCATGTCCATTCCTAGAGCCACAAGGTGAGACTGGGAATACCAATAATTATATGAGCCAGGAGTTTGGGGATAGTAAAAGTAACCTCAGCAACCTATTTCATGGTTTAGAATCCTTTCCTGGTAGTTTCCTCTTTAAAGGGAGAGGTCAAGCTTTACCTATCAAATCACTCTCACCTCCAACACTAAGCCTTGGCTCCACCCCAGAGTATATCCCTACTTCAGCTTCCAAATGCTAGAAGCACTGCCTTGAATTGAATGTGCTTGCTTTTTTAGCAGCATCTGCCAGCCCTATGACTCTTGCTGCAGAATCCTAAAAGCAGGGCCCATCACTTATCAGAAATCTGCCAGCCCTGGCTTTGCAATGCTGAAGGGTTTGGAAGCTTCTTGGGACAGCTCATTCTCAACGTATTCTCAGGATCAGAGAAGCTCTACTACAGGTCTGACCAGTGACCAAAGAAATACTCAGAGACCACAGAAGCCTGCCTCACTATGATAAGGAGAGAAGGAACAGCCTCACATCCCCAAATCCAGCTGCTCTCAGAAACCTCAGTGCCTGTGCTTATTCACCACTTGGACATGTTTCCTAACTATCAGACTCCTTCTTTCTCTCTGGAAATCTAAAGCTTATCCCTGACAAGGCCACAAAACCCCGTCCTTAGATATTCTTCTACACTGCAAGGACAGATAAAATTTCAGAAACGTAACCAGTCTCCCTATACCCCTGCTTACCCCAGAATTACTGAAGTTTCCCTCTATAATTCTCATCACTAAAATTTTTCCATTTAAAAAGACCACTAAATCCTGAGTTCATCTGTTTCTATGGGCCCCCAGCGTTGATTCAGGTAGATATCTGGAATTGGATATTCTTGTCCTGGAAGTCTTCTTTAAGCTAGAAAAATCAGTGTTTAAGATATAGCTCTGAACATCGAGAAGCTTATGAGAAGCTGGGCTACCAACAATGGCTGGCCACTGACCTCCTGGAGAGCACTAAGTGTTCCAGACAGTCAAGGAGCAGGGATTCTTTCGTACCCTAGAGCGTTTGACCAAGAGTGCTACTTGTGTCCGTCTTGAGAGGATCAAGAATCAGGGATGCTTCCCTTTTATCTATGTGTGTGCTCACTTTCTTCATGCATCAATCAGCAACTTTATCAAAAAGTATGCTCTTGGTTTTAGGCCTAGGTACAGCTTAGTTTGATTAGCAAAGGTCCCTTTTAGTCAGTTGCACAGCAGTTTCTGGGTAGGAGTCCAAGAACTAGGTAGAGTTATGGCTGAAATTAAATTTTGCTGTCGATACCAATAAATAAAAGGAGCTATTGATTGGGGATAGGACAACGTCAGTGTTCCCATACTCCCAGTTACCACTTACTGTTAATATTAGGGTTTAGTGAGTTTATCAGTTGGGGTCCCAACAGGAAACAAGTAGAACACTCAAATTAGGATAACTTAGAAAGGTTTATAAGAGGCTAATTACAAAACTGCAGGCAGAATTAAGGGAACCAAAAGGGATAGGATGAATTCAGAAATGACAGCAGCTGAGCAATTATCACTCCTGGGCCCAAAGGGAAAAGGTGAGGGAAAGTTATGGAGCCTGGAAGGAGAGTCATGCACAGCAGGTGCTGTGAGAGGAGCAATGAAGAGGGTAGGTCGCGGACAGTCCAAGGCAACCTCTCCCTCTTCTCCCACCTTTGGACCTCCTGCCAGACTCCCCTTTGACTAAACACATCCTAAAGCCAAAGGCATGGGGCCGTATGGGGCAGCCTTGGGACTGGGAGCAGAATGTAGGAGGGTGGAGAGGGAATCTGGAGGAACCAGTATAAGTTATCTGACACCCCTGGTTTTCCAAAGCACAATAGGACCTCCTTCTTACCCCTCTAATCAACCTATCCATGTCTCTTCTTCTCCAGGTTATTCTTAAACCTGGCCATCTCTCAAGGTTTCATCCTCAAAGGGCTTCCTGCAGACCTCTTCCTCCGTAGGTTAAATAACTCTCACCACTCTGCACAGTCCCTAGGAATGTAGCCCTACCTTCAACCTAATCCAACTTCCTTCTGGATAACTTGACCCAGATGGCCACTGGTGCTATAAAATCAACAGATCCCCAACCAAACCCATAATCTTCCACAACCTCAGCTCCAAACTGGTTCCTCTTCCTCCTAGCTCATACTACTTGGGTGGGTAGTACCATCATTCTCCCAATGACTCAATCTTGCAAGCTCAGCCCTGCTTATCTGTGCCTTCCCTTTCCCCTCCTCCACTGGTTGTTTGCAAAGTCCTCTACCTTCTTCTTCCAGTGTGCTTTTCTAGTGTGTGTCCAATCTCATGACTAGGTCCTAGTTATGGGCCTTTACTTTTTACCTGGACTATTGTAATATTCTTAAATGTTACCCTAGCTCCAATCAGCTCTGTACCTAATCCAATGCACAAATAGTTAAGTTTGTTGCACCAAGTTGCTTCACTTATACGGACATAATCTTTGCCTCTGTCCTCCGTGACATTTGAGGGGAGGGAACAATCTGTAAGATAAATCTTCCTAAAGCAGTGCTTGTAGTAGGGCATGAAGCACATATGACAACATGAGGCCCAGAAAAACTGCTTGTCTATATAACCTGCCTCGAAGACCCAGTGATCTAAGAAGCCTTTGATGACTCTCCTTTACTTTTCTGGTTAGGAGAGCATATGCATTACAGCTTGCCATTCTAGGGTATTTCCACCACATGTTCGTAACTCATCTGTTTAGGCCTTTATTCTGCAACTAGCCCATACACGGCCTATTCTGGGATACAACTTGTAATCATCCCCATTCGTGTCTTTGCACATATTTTCTCTTAACTGGAATTGGCCTTCCCTCCTTTGATTCCCCAAGATCTACTTGTTCAACACCTGTCCACCTTTCAGAGAATATGCCATCGTACTCTTCCTTTAGACTCTCTTTTACAAAGTCCCTTCCAAAGCCTTTCTGGATTTCCCCGACCGAATAGGATCTTTCTCTCCTTTAAGTCTCTAAAAAAACTTTCCGCACTCTTACTTTACCCTGGTCTCTCAAGTATTTGTTACCCTGCTCATGGCTATTTGTATACTTGTCTTAGCCCCTTATTATACTATAAGCTTCTTACACGCATGGCCTATGCCACCTTCTTCAACTTTATATTTCCTATAGTATTAATGTAGTGAATTTCACAGAAATATTCTTAATTTCATAACTATTATTAAATTTTGACTTATGATACTTTTTTTCTCTAGAACTGACTATCCCCATACTTTTTCAATATAACTGTATATCTCTCATGTGTAGTTCTCTTGGCAGGAAGGGGTGAAGTTTCATTTGTTATCGTTGATTTCGTGCCTGCTAAGATGATGGTATTTACAAGAGCATGTCTCATTCCTCTGATTCCTTACCATTCTCCTTGTTAAATTGGTGAGAGATAAAGACCAACTGGTCTAGTCTATTTTGTAAGTGAATTCTTTTTTGCAGTTAGATTGTGTGTGCAGTATACCTTGAAGAAATAAACAAATGATTGATGGAATGCATGCATAACATGACTGCTACTAGGCATACCTTCTGTCTCACTGGATGTATTTCTGTTCAAATTCTACCTCTGCTACTACTGAGCTGAGAGACCTTGGGAAAGTCATTTAATTTCTCTGAACCTTAGAGAGTATGGACTAAGTTTTCAAACTTTCCTTTTAAGTTGAGGAACTCTTTTATCAAATGAAATCTTACTCAGACGTGCACTATGTAAAACTGATGAAATCAGAGTCAGAAGTAGTTTGGCTGAAAATTGGGGAAGCAGCTTTGGGGACTGAGGTGTGAAAACCAATAGACAAGGTGAATTGAAAGTCCATCCCACATTGAACTCCTTCATTAACCACTTTAATCAAGGAATAGTCAGGGCTAGAAGATTCAAGCCAGTACTGACTGGTAGGGGTTTCTAAAATTCGAATTGATTGAGAACATTAAAAATGAGAAGCAGAAACAACTTCACACCCATTAGGATGGCTATCTTAAAAAAAAAACAAAAAACAAAACCCAGAAAATTACAAATGTTGACATGGGTGTGGAGAAATTGGAATCTTGTGCATTGCTCATGGGAATATGAAATGGTACAGCTGCTATGGAAAACAGTATGGTGGTTCCTCAAAAAATTAAACATAGAATTACTACATAATCCAGCAATTCTAAGTACATACCCAAAAGAATTGAAAGTAGGGCCTTGGACAGATATTTGTATACCCATGTTCATAGCAGCAAAATGTTCTATATAGCCAAAAGATGGAAGCGACCCGAGTATCCATCGACAGATGAGTGGATAAACAAAATGCGGTCTATACATACAATTGAATATTATTCAGCTTTAAAAAGGAATGAAATTCTGAAACACGTTACAACATGGATGAACCTTGAAATAAGCCAGACACAAATATTGTATGATTCCATGCTTCATATTTATTTGAGGTACATAATGTAGTCAAATTCATAGAGACAGAAAGTAGAATAGTAGTTACCAAGGGCTGGGAGGAGGGAGTAATGGGGAATTAGTGTTTAATGCATACAGTGTTTTAGTTTTGGATGGTAAAAAGTTCTGGAGATGGAGAGTGGTGATAGTTGCACAGCAATGAGATTGTACTTATTGCCACTGAATTATACACTTAAAATGGTTAAAACAGTAAATTTTATATTATGTATATTTTAGCAAAGTAAAAAAAAAAAATACCCCCTAGGATGAGAGACAGAAATAGAATGTATTTATCAGTTTTGGAATTACTGAAGTATAGAGAAAATCTACATATTGCATATGGTACCCAAAATGAACTTCAAGACATCTAATAACAAAGGAGTTCTTCATTTTAGTATATGGAATTTCCTGAATGCTGATCTCAGGCTAAAGTCCATACTCACTGGAGAAAGACCTGCACAGCATTAAATCAGTGGTCCATCCCAATGACTTTTAGGATCAGATAGGTTGTTCCCTATTTATGACAGTGGTCTCTGAAGCCTAAGTCTCCAGTTCTTAGTTTCTATCAGAAGCCAGGAGAGAACCTCAAGGACAAAACTGGGGTCTATGACCACACACCAGCACACAATCAAGCTGGCATAGGAAAGAATCTGGGAGTCCAGAGTTGGCTCTGGTAGCCCTGTGTCAAACCACAGAGGGAAACAGTCCCAGGAGCTCTGACTGGGGCAGTGTTCAGCTACTGTTGGCCACAATGTAAGGGAGTAATGTTGAGGTCACAACTTGGAGCCAGGGCTGGCACCTCCCAGGGACAGCATAGACTGGGTCCATAGGTTACAACCTGTCCTTTGTACCTAAGCTACTTCTAAAAAATCTTACCGCTAGATAATTAACAGGCTTTCTTGTCATCTGCTATATATTAGTTTGGCTGTCCTAACAAACAATATAAAAGCATAAATTTAGACAGTTCAAGGCCAATACGGCAGCTTTAAAATAGCCAGACCCAAATTCTTTTCTTTTTCTTTTTTTTTTTATTTGTCTGTGTTGGGTCTTCGTTGCTGTGCACGGGCTTTCTCTAGTTGTGGCGAGCGGGGGCTACTCATTGTTGTGGTGTGTGGGCTTCTCATTGCAGTGGCTTCTCTTGTTGTGGAGCACGGGCCCTAGACCACACAGGCTTCAGTAGTTGTGGCTCGAGGGCTCTAGAGCCCAGGCTCAGTAGTTGCGGTGCACGGGCTTAGTTGCTCCGTGGCATGTGGGATCTTCCCGTACCAGGGATCGAACCTGTGTCCCCTGCATTGGCAGGCGGATTCTTTACCACTGCGCCACCAGGGAAGTCCCCAGACCCAACCTTTTGCTGTCTTATTTTCTCTACTATCTTAGGGTGTGGTCCTTATCAAGATCCAAGATGTCTATTTAGCAGCAAAATGGAGAAGAGGGGTTGGAAGACATGCTTTTTTTGTTTAAAGTTACAGCCCCAAAGTTACATACATCCCTCTGCTGCCATCCCAAGAAAACAGAACACTCAGATGCCAAGGAAGCTGGGTGATAGAATCAATTCTGAGTGTCTGTGTGTCCAACTAAAATCACAGGGTTCACTTACTGAAGTAAAAAAGTTGGACCTCCCAGACCTGATCATTCCATCTACTTAACATATTGGTGACTGCTTGCACTCTACCATCCGGGTAGATGCCCTGGATCTTGAGTATTGAGCCCAATCAGCAATCTCTGTCTTGGACGGATCTTTTGGTTGTGGGTCTGCCTTACATTTATATCCTCATGGGCTCTTTCTTAGAATCACAGATTGGTTATGCTCTGAGATTCAGTTACCACCTAACCCTGCAGATCTGTCTTCATTCTTGAGCTTGATAGGACATCATATGGCTCATTTCATTGCCACACAAGCCTTCCCTGGAGATCAGCAGAATTAAGTACAATTTTTACACTCAGCTATGTGTTTTGCAATGAGCATGTATATTCCCTATACATCAGTAAGAAAATTACTGTCCTTATTTAACCATGAGGTAATAGAGGCTCAGAGATGTTAAGTAGCTTTCCCTAGCAAACTCAGTGACAGAAGTGGGATAGCATACTTTCTTATAGAGAAATTATGCCACTGGAGGGTTTTGAGCAGAGTTGTGTCGGGATGTGACATCCATTTTAAAAACGCCACTCTGCTGTGTCCAGGAGAGTGAGGTGGGGGAAGGGTGGAAGCATGGACAGCAGTGAGGAGGCCACTACCACAGTGCAGGAAGAGTTGGTGGTGGCTCGGACCAGGACGGAAGCAGAGAGAGTGGGGTGAGCGTTTGGATGTTATTTGGAAAATAGACCCGATTTGTTGATGGTTTGAGTGTGATATGTAAGGGGGAAAATGTGAATTTGACGGTAGAATTTTTGTATTTAAGTGGCAATATAGCTCTCAGAAACTAAGACTGGAGGGCAAGGGAGGGGACGATGCTGGAGACAGAGGTTTGAGAAACATTCACAGTAGTGCCAGTAAGATGACTTTAAGGAGTCTCCAAAAAGTGTGTGTGTGTGTGTGTGTGTGTGTGTGTGTGTGTGTGTGATGTGAGTGTGTAGCCAGAGAACGTAATGGAGGCTGTTAGACCTTTAGCGATGTGAAGGTTTAAAGGGCAGGAAGAGGAACCAAGAAAGATACAGGGGAAATGGGATAGTTGTCATCAATTCCAGATCACTAGATTTTGTACTTTGTGACTCAGTCTTTGAAAGAGAATGAATCAACATAGTACTATTATTGCTATTTTTGGAAGTTTCCTACTAATGGTGCTAATACTCAATTCTATTTTTGATTAAAGCACTTGATTGTTTTAACCATTGAATAAAACATCTGACAGTTGACAGAACTTCGATTTGAAAAATTGGAAGGGCGATTGGTATACTTTTATCTTTTTAGTCCTTTTTGTTTCAGGCTGCTTAATTTGTACTTATGAAAAATGTGTTACATCCACCTGTGATGAGCTATTCTGTTCTTCCCACAGGCACTAACCTCTTTCTTGTTTGGATTCAGTATTTGTTTTTTGTTTTTGTATGTATAAAACACTAGGATTAGTTTAATGCTCACTTTTGGGCTTATAAATCCTTAATAGAAATAAAACTGGCTTTCAATGGCTTTTCCTTTACGTGTTCAAAAGACTCTGAATTATAGTTTAAAATGAGTGTTACATAAGAAAGACCCTTTTATGCAAACAGCAAATCCAAGATTTAGCTGCTGAGTGAGAAGTCTTCTCTTTTATATAAAGAAGCATTTAACTATTCAGAATGTTGGGAGTCTGCATTGATAGGCTCAAGGCTTGCAGGCCACATGGAAGTGTAGTGTGTTCCACAAATATCCTCCAAGTTGACTGTGATCTGGATTTGATTTTTCCTCGTGGTCCTAGGTCAGTAATAATCTCTCCGTGGTTGCATCTCATCAGCCATCGTCACCACTGTACAAACTCACGGTGATAATTTGATCAGACCTCCTCTGCATGCCTTCACCCTGTAAAGTATCCGCTTACACTCTTCCTATTTTACAACCCACACAAATTTTCTTCCACCTGAGAATGCTTCCCACTCTTACTGTTAATCTTCTCCTACTGCTTTGTCTGAACATATTTAGTGACTGAAAGTGTGCTTCCATTATGACTGTCATCATCCAGAAATATCTTCTAATACATAATGGATTCCATACTGAGAATTTTTAAATTTAGGAGATGAAGATTTCAAAAACTGTATTTATATTGATACATTCTCTTAACAGTCTGATTAACATAAAATTAAGGACTTGAGTGAACTTGTAATAGCCATAGCCAACATTGAGAGCTTACCATATGTCAAGAACTTTATATATTTTAACTTGTTTAATCCATGCAACAAAATTCTGTGGGGCAGACATTACCAGCATGTCCATTTTACAGATGGGGCAACTGAGTCTTAGACCACTTAGTTAACATGGCCAAGGTCATACAGCCAGAAATGGGATTTGAACTCAAGCTGTATGGCTCCACAGTCCACATAGAGTGTCTACACTACTCTGTCTCTGTACTTCTTCACAGGGAACACTCCATTCTTGCAGGATGTTTCATATCCCTAGCTTCTGGCCCTGAATGTCAGTAGCTCACTGCCTGGCACATCCTCCATCACTGAGAAATCAAAAGCGCCCTCATCCATCTCCAAGTGCTTCCCAGTTCAGTTTCTCCGCTTGAGAATCACCAGGGGAAAAGTCTGTATAAAATACATACATATATACTCTCTCTCTCCATATATCATCTGTCTATCTATCTCACAGCTTTTCTAAAAGTTTCAAATGTTTTTATAAATTTATAACTTAAAAAAACTTTTGTTACTTTAAAAACACACAGCAACACAACTGATAGGGAAAGAAAAGAATCAGGTGATGAAAATGAGATAATTCTGTAGGTGTGTTTGTAATGCTCCTCTTTATTACTTGTGAATAAACAATTTTGAGCCTAAAATGTCTTGGATAGTTTGAAAGTATTTATTAAGTAAGATAAACTCTACTGTTTACCTGTCTGCCTAGCAAACTTTTTTTTTTTTTTTTACAGTGCAAAGGTAAACTTGACCTCAGCCTAGGCCGAATCTCAGAGTCACACATCTGAAAGTCAGGAGTTTTTCCATGTTTATTTTTGGCTGTCAAATTCAGACCATCGGGCTTGTTGCCCTTTTACCAGCACCAACCCTTTCTCAGGGAAACCATAACAAGTACAAATATTTAGTAGAATAAAAAGGAATTTGGGGGTTTTGCATTTTCGAAGCTGTGCTAGGTCCACGTCGCTGGACTTTGCCCATTGGAGCTAAATCCCCAAGGTCATCCCGTAACGGGGTCACCTTGCAAGGCTGCAGTGTGGACTTTGAACTCCATTTTTAAATGACTGCTTTCACAAGGATGTTGTGACAATGCTCTGAGCTACGTAGGAAGAGGAATACATTTACTTAAGGAGGAAAAAGGGTCAATGATAGGTCGTATCCTGAAATAGATATGCCTAGAATTCCTCACCCCCACCCCTGTTTGGTTCACTTATTAAAATAGCCTACGAGTCTTAAACAAAATATTGTATCATCTTATTCAGCATCTTAGGTGGTGTCAACACCAGGTAACAATGTTAGGTTTTGTTCCTACCCTCTATTGCCTGTTACATATCTGTTTTACGACATGCTGCCAGAGCTTGAACAACACAGTAGATGAGCTACCTTGATGTCCCTGAGGACCTAAAATTTAGGCCTTTTATTATTAGAACTATTTAATGATGATGTAGAGATTTAAAATAAGAATTTCCTTTTGACAGCTGTGAAGTGACTGACAAACCTACATATCCTGGTATAGCAAAGTGTTGAAATATGTATCATAATTCAGACACAATGAAAGCAACTCACAAAAAGTGTTCTAGTAGTTTCTTGAAATCTGATTCATTGAAATTGCCTTAAAAATATTTTTATACCCCAGAAAATAAGGCAGAACATACTTTAAAAAGGAGTTTATCCATCGTATGAGTATGTGTTTTTATTTCATTTAAAAATCGACTGTGCCAAACATTTTTACTTAACCTTTGCCCTTTTCTTGAGTGAGGGTTAGAGATGGTTAAGAGGAATGTGGCATTGCTAGCACTTTCCAGGCCCTTTTTGTGAAGGAAGATGGCAGTCTGCAACTGGAATTTCTGGTGGCTTCCTGCCAGGGCAGTTTGCTCGTCCCGATCTGTGGAAAGGAACAAACTGCTGGATCTGAGTAACTAATAGGTTTCAGAATTCTTTATGAAAGTGAAAATGGTACTCCTTAAAGTATAAAAGGATCTTCTTGGATGCATTAGTGAGAAAAATGAAGTGCACTTTTACTTAAAAAATTTTTTTATCTGCAAAAGATCTAATGGATTAAAGGGAGGCTTGCATTTTATTTCAGTTCTTTACAAAAGACATTGAAAATATCTTTTCAATATTGCTATTGTTATGCCTAAGCAAATTCTCTTTCACAACTGAGACTGACTTCCAGTGGTGACAGTGTTGCCAATGAAATAATAATGCTGACACAAGTACTATAGGTAAGTGCAGGATATATGCTGAATTAAAGTTGGGAAGAGCTGGAATTAGACTGAAAGAAATAATTTAAAGAAAGCAAAGACTTCCTATAAAACAGGCTTAACTGTAGATGATGGGATAAATCTAAGCAAAGGGAAAAATAAGCAAGAAAAAGTTCAAAAGAAAAAAGTATGTACATGCTTCCTGGTGGAATAAGGCAATTAAAAGCTGCAATTTAAAGTTTATATATAAAATTAATTGGATAACTGAATCAAGTATTTTGGTAATTATAGAGAAAAAAAGACGAATCTTGCAATCCAGGGGAAGTTTGAGTTCAAACTTCATAAACTGGTTAAATTCATCATCTAATTGTTCATTTCTTCATATTACATTGCTTGTATTGTCTTGGGTTGTATTTTGAAAAGCGAACCAGAACCAAAATTACATTTCACAGATCTGAACATTAAAACCACAATACATGAATTAACATCAAAGGTCACAAAATTGCTACATGAAAAACTTAGAGGCTAAGTCATATTCATGAGACAATCACATGTTTAGGGCATGGAGTAGAGGATCCAACATAGGCTGTAGAGTTTGATCAGCATTTGACTTACAGCTCTGCAGTCCCTGTTCAGGACACTTAGGCTCTCTGATGCCTCCTTTCCATGTGATTCCCCTTACTGGAGAAATAACTAAGTACTCAAGAGTTGTTGCGAAGATTGAGAGATGAGAAGTATTTGTAAAACACTAAGCATAATGACTCCTAGGTAGACTTTTAAAATGGCTACATTCCCTTTCTTTTATTACACATACGCATACCCCTTTCATATTTAATTAATTTTAGAGAAAATATTTAGACAGAGGTTTTATGTGCAGTTTTTTGTTTGTTTGTTTTGCCTACTCATTTCAAAGCGATTTATATCATAAAAGTCCAGTATAACACAATATTGGATTGTGCTTCAGCTTTTTGTTTTATCATGGGATTGACTGGTACATGGTAAACTACACGTATGAGGCAGATGTTAGCTCTAGGTATTTTTACATCTATGAAATTCTGCAAATATTTTTTATTTTTCTATGTGAAAATGGTTAATTTTCTTATAAAATACATATTTGCCTTTTTTCTTCTTGTTGCTTCACAAAATCAGTTACCTTATATAAACCTTCTGGGATTGCCATTCCAGTGGCAATGCCTATAGCAAACTAGAAATTGTTGGAACTGAAACCAGAAACCCAATGATCTCCACAGATACATCTTTTTAAAGTCAAGATCTCTATTTAACAATAATATGTATGAATATGTATGTCTGTATGAATAATACAAATAAATACTTGTTGTAAAATTTTAATGGTCCAACAGATGTTATTTTCTCAACATGTCACCAATGTGAACATGCTTTACTTATGATAAAATATATTTTTAATGATAATTAAGTACAGTAAACAAATATTTTCCAACTCATGAAACATAAGAGAGAAAAAGGTCATTTATATTTAAAACTTCTGAGACTACAGTGCATATTCATAAACTATTGACCAGTGTCCAGAATGATAATCTGGCAAGTCAAATGAGTTTTTAAAAGTTGCCATACCAATATTTTAGTGCCAAATGGAAGTTCAGTAAAAATGTGCTTTGATACTAAAAATTATGTTATTACCATATTGGATTCTTTACATGCATGAAAACATTACTACATTTCTTCATAATTACTATGGAAGAAATTTGGAGACATCACCACTAGTTTCATTTTTTTCTAACGATAACAGCTGCCAGTTTTTCAGCATCTACTATGAACCATGCTATTGATGCCACACACATGTTCTTCCTAATCTTGGCAACAGTCCTGCAGTGACAGAGATTGCAGGTTGCCTTCCTATCACATAGTGCAGCCGCCATTCAGGTGACAGTGGCCCTGTAACATAGTTGGTCAGTCAAATCTGAGAGGAAATTATTAGGATGGCTCCAGAAAATCTCTTTTCTAAGGAAAGCCAGCTCAGCTGACTTGCTTTTTTCTTCTCATCTCTTTTACCAAAGCAAACCTACAGTACTTGAGGTGAAATAGCTTATTATCAGTTGACAAGCACACATTAAGATGGGCCGAACAAAAACCTGAGAAAGCCTCGTGTTCTTAATGACATTATAAAACTTAAGAGTGGACAAATGAGGCCTGCCTGGACAGCCTAACACTGACACAGGTGATAAAAATAACCCTTATTTTTCAGGTTTCTTATTCATGGATGAATGCAACTCTCAACTGATTCACCTGCAAAGAAAATGTTGACCAGTCAGTATTTGGGGGGTGGGGGGGGCAACCCAGCTGGTAGAAAATAGGACATAATTTGATATATAGGTATCAGAATCATTAATGGTCTGATTTAAAAGTGCTTTGAGAATCTTAGATTTTAAGTGTTATATATTATGGGGAAGGTACAATTGTTAGGGGCTATTGAAATATTTCCCTTAATTTTATTTCAATATATTTTTACCTTGGACAAGTGTCTTTAACCCTGGACCTCAGTTTACTTATCTTTAATACAAGAGAATCACACTAGATTTGTCTCTTGGATTCCTTCCATTGAGAACTATTAGAATGCTGTACATATTGGCCTATAATGAAACAACAACTTGGCCCCCAAATGCATTCCTGGCAATCTTATGAATACTAGTGAGCCATAAATGTTTGCAATACAGAATTTAATACACAGGAGTCACATTATAGACTTAGAGGAACAGTCTAAACAGACATGTAGTATATTATACTCTGTATTGAGGTTTAACAGCAAAGTGCTGAATGGAATCACTAAAAGAACGTGGACTTGGCCTTGAATTTTGCTTTTCTAGACAGACTGTGCTTTTTTTCAGAAAAAAACAAAAGTGCTATACAAGTACAATGCAGAGCATAGTAAAAGCCCTCTTATCCAACATTGGTAGGTGATTGGTGGACTGAAAAAGTCAACTAAAGCAGAGAAATTAAAAAAATGATACTACATACCTAAAGCTAAAATAACTTGAACTGCAAATGTACAGTCGACTCTTGAACAGGGATTTGAACTCCGCAGTTACACTTATATGCGCGTTTTATAAATAGTAAGTACTACTGTACTATATGATCCTCAGTTGACTGAATTCATGGATTTTATTTTTTTTTTGGCTGCACCGTGCGGCATGTGGGATCTTAGTTCCCCGACCAGGGATCGAACCTGTGTCCACTGCGTTGGAAGCGTGGAGTCTTAACCACTGGACCCGCCAGGGAAGTTCCGAATTCATGGATTTGATGTGGATGGTGGATACCCAGGAACTACAAAAAATGGAGGACCAATTATAAATTATACTCAGATTTTCCACTGTGTGGTAGGTTGGCACTCCAACCCCGGCTTTGTTCAAGGGTCAACTGTATTTCATTTGTCAATCTTTTGAAATGCAAAATATTTATAGATTTTTACTTTTTTTTCTAGGCTTTTGTAGTTGTTTTGCTTACACCTAATTTGACAGCGATTTATTTAGTGACTTTGTTTCATGTTCCATTGGTTTATGTAATAATAAACATAGTACAAATTCAGCTGGTATGAAGGGGCTTGGGGGAAAAATGCAACTGATTACACAAGCATGGAACTTGTAGTGGGTGAAGTTCACAATGATAGCAAAGGAAATTTTACTAGTTTGGGGCGTATACCACAACGTGGGCATGTTTTAAAGAGGGAATGAGGAGCATCACTTAATCTGGCAAATTAAGTGGATGTCATGAGTGCTCCTATGTGCCCGTCATCTGTGATAGATATTGCCTAATAAGATGTAAAGGTATTTTACTCACTGCTTTAGAACACTAGTGTTTGGAGACTAGCGAACTGAATATTAAAATGATATTCTTACTAACATCTTAGAAGCTCTCACCCCATTATCCTTCCCACTATGTTCTTATGAGCAAATTCCTCCCTTATACTATATTTTGTTGATTGGCTCCCTTATGTTTTCCTCTGTGTCTGAGGCTCTGCCTTGTTTTTGTTCCAAGTATCCCAGTTCCTACGTCTGCACAGGGATTGGAGCCCTAGCCCTAAGTCCCAATTCCCATGGATGGGTCAACGACAACTCCTGTCAGGCTTGCCCTGGATTATGCCTCTGGATTCAGATCCAGGTTCTAAGTCTATTCTGCTTTGTGGCCTTGGACTATGTTAATCAATATTACTTGTTCTCCATTTCCTTTTCTGTAAAAGAAAGAACACTTAGCTTGCAGGTTTGTCAGAAGATTAAATGATCATGGGAAGCTCTAGCAGAGTGCCTGGCACAAGTAGATGATGAAATGCATGTTTTCTGACCATTCCCTTGATTTCATATTTCTGACTCAGAGTTCTGACCACCTACAGGTATGCTTGTTGAATGTCCTAGAGGTTGACCACCTGCCAGCTGGGAGTTTTGCCCATGAAGAGCTCAGAAGGTCTGCTTGCTTGTCCATACCATCCCCTAGCAGCCACTAAAGAGGTTTCCCTGGAGCATTTAGCTTGGTTGGCTTGGGCAGCCATCCATTTCCCCTTGCTCCCTCGGACCCATTCTCTCCACCTCTGAATCTCTCTATAATTGATTTTGTCATTCACCATAGATTATACATCTGCCCTATACTGGCATATTAGTCAGGGTTCTCCAGAGAAACAGAACAAATAGAAACAGAGGAACAGAACATAGAACATACATATATATACATATGTACATATATATATACACATACATATATGTGTGTATGTATGTGTATATATAATAGAGAGAGAGAGAGGGAGACAGGGAGAGAGAGAGGGAGAGAGGTTGTTTATAAAGAATTGGCTCGGGCTTCCCTGGTGGCGCAGTGGTTGAGAGTCCGCCTGCCGATGCAGGGGACGCAGGTTCGTGCCCGGTCCGGGAAGATCCCACATGCCGCGGAGCGGCTGGGCCCGTGAGTCATGGCCGCTGAGCCTGTGCGTCCGGAGCCTGTACTCCGCAACGCTAGAGGCCACAACAGTGAGAGGCCGGCGTACCGCAAAAATAAATAAATAAATAATAATAATAAAAAAAAAAGAATTGGCTCACACGAGCATGGAGCCTGAGAACTCCCAACATCTGCATTTGGCAAAGTGGAGACGACCTAGGAGAGCCAATACTGTAGTCCCAGTCCAAAAGCTGGCAGGCTTGAGACCCAAGAAGAGCCAGTGTTACAGTTTTGAGTCTGAAGGCAGGAATAGACTGAAGTCCCTGCTCAAGGTCGTCAGGAGAGACGTCCCTCTTACTCAAGGAAGGGTGTCTCTTTGTTCCATTCAGGTCTTTGATTGGATGAGGCCCACTCACTTGGGGGAGGGCAATCTGCTTAACTCAGTCTACCCATTCAAATATTAATCTCATCCAAAAACACCCTCACACACACCCAGAATAATGTTTGACCAAATTCTGGGCAGCCTTGTGGTCAATTAACATCACACTGGGCACAGTGCTGGGCATTGTTCACATTATTGTCATTATTTCTGGTCTCAGAGAAGTCAGTCCCCCTTCTTTCACATCCTCATGTTCCCACCTGTGCTCTTGACCCTGTCGTTTCCTCTCCCGAGACTGCCCCCCCATACCTCTCTCACATCTTCAGTTTCTCCCCATTTTTTCTCTACCTAAAAACATGTTCAGGTTTTTCCTTCACTTTAAAATAAAGGTTCTCTTTGGTCCTTTGAGCTACCATCCCATCTTCTTTTTTTTAGTTCAAAAAGAGAAGTTTATATTCTCTGCCTTCAGTCATTCACTAAAATCCCTGGTGGGAATTCCCTGGCAGTCCAGTGGTTAGGACTCCACACTTTCACTAAAGGGGGCTTGGATTCCATCCCTGGTCAGGGAACTAAGATCCCACAAGCTGTGTGGCAGAGCCAAAAAAAGAAAAGTAAAAAAAAAGAAAAATCCCTGGTGATCTAATTCACCTTATTTCTTCTGTCTTTATATTCCTTATAAAAGTCAACAACGGCTTTCTCAAATCTAATAGCTTTTGTTCAGCCTTCACTTTGTTATGTCATTAACTTTTTTTTAATAAATTTATTTATTTATTTTTGGTTGCGTTGGGTCTTCGTTGCTGCACATGGGCTTTCTCTAGTTGCGGTGAGCGGGGACTACTCTTCGTTGAGGTGCGCGGGCTTCTCATTGCGGTGGCTTCTCTTGTTGCGGAGCACAGGCTCTAGGCGCGCGGGCTTCAGTAGCTGTGGCTCACAGGCTCTAGCGAGCAGGCTCCGTAGTTGTGGCTCACGGGCTTAGTTGCTCCGCGGCATGTGGGATCTTCCCGGACCAGGGCTCAAACCCGTGTCCCCTGCATTGGCAGGCGGATTCTTAACCACTGCGCTAGCAGGGAAGTCCTATATCATTAACTTTTGAAAAAATATATTTTCCTTTTGGAAATTCTCTCTTCTCTTTGCTTTGGCTTTGGTTGTCCACCTGTTCTCTGCTAATTTGGTGGGTTTCTCTTTCTTGTCCTGTCGAATTAGGTAATGTCCCTCATTGCATTTTGAACTTCTTTTTGGCATTTACCAAATTCCACTCCATGTTTTAGTTATTTCTATCACACAGGTTTAAAAGGGAAGCACCTAGCTCCACCACTTATTCCTTTTCCCTGCTTTATTTTTTTCTAGAGCACTTATTGCTGTCTTACAAATATAGAGTTTACATATTTATTGTCTCTCTCCTCCTCTTCCCCATGTGGGCAGGGATTTGGGACTGTTTTTTTCACTAATGTATCCCCAACATCCAGAGCAGTAACTAGTGTTCAAATAATAATTGTTGAATTATTACAAAGATTAATGTATAGGGCTGTTCAGTGCATCCTTATTTATAAAAGTAAAACATCTAGAAATAAAATATCTAGTAATAAGAAAATAAATCATGATACATCCATGGGATGGAATATTATGCACTTATTAAAAGTCCTATTGAAAACATTATTTAATGAAAAATGCTTACATTATATTAGGTGGGAAAAAAGAAGGATAGAAAAAATATATATAAAAGACCCTAATTTTATTTAAAATATAAAGGAGGGGATATATACTAAAATGTTCTCAGTGGCTATATCTGTGTAGTGAGATTAAAAGTGAATTTTGGAGCTTCACTGGTGGCGCAGTGGTTGAGAATCTGCCTGCTAATGCAGGGGACACGGGTTCGAGCCCTGGTCTGGGAGGATCCCACATGCCGCGGAGCAACTAGGCCCGTGAGCCACAGCTACTGAGCCTGCGCGTCTGGAGCCTGTGCTCTGCAACAAGAGAGGCCGCGATAGTGAGAAGCCCGCGCACCGCGATGAAGAGTGGCCCCCACTTGCCACAACTAGAGAAAGCCCTCGCACAGAAACGAAGACCCAACACAGCCAAAACTAAATAAATAAATTGAAAAAAAAAAAGATCCTTTGCTTGGGTTTAAAAAAAAAAGTGAATTTTGTTTTCTCTGTTATTTTTGCATTTTGTAAATTTTTGACAAATTCTTTTAAACAAAATTTAAAGTTAGAAAATTGTAAAGCTTTGAAGAAAAATACTTCCTTATTCAGGTGCTTTATTCTATTCTTTAGTCTGAATGAATGTCTCACTTCAATTAGGGATATTATTTGCACTTATCTTTTGGCACTGATTAGACTGTGCTTAGTATTATGTATCTTTATTTGCTCTACTAGGCCCTACGCTTTCTGAAATCAGAAATCATGTCTTATTTATAATTTTCAGAGCCTACAATACCTGTCTCTACATTCAATAACTGTTTGAAAGAAAAAATATTTTAAAATGTTTTAATAGCCAGAAATAATGTATAGTGTTATTTGCTTAGGGAAACCATCAAGTCATATAATTTTCTTTTATTGATCTGATGTCCCTCATGACTGCCTTGAAAATACTCAGGTTTAAAGCCATGTCGGAACGATGACTATAGTTCTGGCTCAAGACAGCTACCTAGGAAGACCTTGAACTCACTTCCTGCCATGGACACAATGTATCTACAGCTGTATATAGAACAATTTCCTCTGAACAAAAACCTAAAAACTGGTGGAGCAACCCCTTCACGTGAGGCAAACCAGAGGGAAACCACATTGAAGCAGGTAGAAAGGCTGAGACACAATCTCACTGTAATTCCCACCCCTGGCATGGCGACCTATAATCAGGAGGCAACCCAAAACCCAGAGCTTCTTCCTGAGGAGTGAAGGGTTCATACCCAACATTGGGCACCCCAGTTTTTAATATCAGCACCTGAGAGAATGATGACTACAGTACAAGTATTTTAACCTCTCTGTTGGTAAAAATTATTTACGTATTTTTCTAGTTGCTGGTACATTACGTGAAAACTTCTGATTCTGGAGTAAACCTGGACATGATAGTAGATTTCAGGACTGACACATTAAGGTAGTTAGGCTAGGCTGGTGTTACAAAGAGACCATGGGACAAATGGATCCAAAACACATGGCGCAAATACGACAAGTTTGTTTCTTGCTCTTAAGGATGGATGTTCTTTGTTGGCAGGCAGGTTTCTTCCACCCATTTAGGGTCCCCGTGTCTTCCATTTTATGGCTTCCCAGGTTATACAGCATGTGCACTGTATGCTAATTGTATTTACTAATCTCTGCCACCTGTAGGTTAGGTTGTAGGTTCAGTGAGGGCATAGAATTGCCGGATTCAGCAAATAAAAATACAGGATGCCCAGTTAAACTTGAATTTCAGATGAACAACACATAATTTTTTTTCTTATGAATTTATTTAATTTTGGCTCCACTGGGTCTTCGTTGCTGCGTGTGGGCTTTCTCTAGTTGCAGCAAGCAGTGGCTGCTGTTCGTTGCGGTGGCTTCTCTTGTAGAGGAGCATGGGCTCTAGGCGTGTGGGCTTCAGTAGTTGTGGCGCACGGGCTTAGTTGCTCCGTGGCATGTGGTATCTTCCCAGACCAGGGCTTGAACCCATGTCCCCTGTATTGGCAGGCGGATTCTTAACTACTGCTCCACCAGGGAAGCCCACACATAATTTTTTTAATATAAGTATGTTTCACATAATATTAGGTACATTAATTATACTAAAAAATATGTATTATCTGAAATTCCAATTTAATTGTGGATCCTGTATTTTATCTGGCAACTCTCTGAGGGTAGCGAGTAGGTCTATCTCATTTAACACTGAATCCCCAGAATCTTTAAAAAAATTTTTTTTATTATAGTTGATTTACAATGTTGTGTTAGTTTCTGCTGTACAGCAAAGTGAATCAGTTATGCATATACATATATCCACTCTGTTTTGTTTTTTTTTTTGGCTGCACTGGGTCTTTGTTGTTGCGTGCGGGCTTTCTCTAGTTGCGGCGAGCGGGGGCTTCTCATTGCGGTGGCTTCTTTTGTTGTGGAGCACGGGCTCTAGGCGCGTGGGCTTCAGTAGTTGTGGCAGGCAGGCTCAGTAGTTGTGGCTCGCGGGCTCCACAGCATAGGCTCAGTAGTTGTGGGGCACGGGCTCAGTTGTTCCGCGGCATGTGGGATCTTCCCGGACCAGGGCTTGAACCTGTGTCCCCTGCATTGGCAGGCGGATTCTTAAGCACTGCGCCACCAGGGAAGCCCTATCCACTCTTTTGTAGATTATTTTCCCATATAGGCCATTACAGAGTACTGAGAAGAGTTACCTGTGCTATACAGTAGGTCCTTATTAGTTATCTATTTTATATAGTAGTGTGTATTTGTCAATCCCAGTCTCCCAATTTATCCCTCCCCGTTGAATCCCCAGAATCTAAAACTGTACCTGTTGACTTTAAGATAAATAAATCTCTCAATTTTTTTTTTTTTTTCTGTACGCGGGCCTCTCACTGCTGTGGCCTCTCCTGTTGCGGAGCACAGGCTCCGGACGCGCAGGCTCAGCGGCCGTGGCTCACGGGCCCAGCCGCTCCGCGGCATGTGGGATCCTCCCGGACCGGGGCACGAACCCGTGTCCCCTGCATCGGCAGGCGGACTCCCAACCACTGCGCCACCAGGGAAGCCCTCTCAATAATATTTAATGAATAATTGGTATTCTGCCTGTCAGGGAGAACATATATTAGCAAAGAATACTTATTATTATTAATTAGAACAATACTGGTATTAGTAAGAACATGTATTATCAGCCAAAAATAGTTATTAATACTACTTGTTATAAAAATACTTAAATATCAGCAAAGAATACTTACCAACAGGTAAGACTTTAAAATGTATCAGCATTTCAAACTACAAACGTTTTCAGTAAATGGATAAAATCTGTCGTCCCCTAGATATCTGCACAGCTCTGCCTCTCACTTCTTTCAGGTCTCTACACATGACGCAAGATGGATTTAATCTCACAATATCATGATTCTGCCTGCATCTACTCAGTTCACCAAGTCCTATCCATTCATGGAGTCTATCACCTCCATGTCTTTTATTTATTTATTTTTCTATAAATAATATATCACCTCCACGCCTTTCATTTATTTTTCTATAGATTATTTTTAAATTTTATTTTTAAAAATTTATTTATTTTTGGCTGTGTTGGGTCTTCGTTGCTGCGCGCGGGCTTTCTCTAGTTGCGGCTAGTGGGGGCTGCTCTTTGTTGCGGTGCGCAGGCTTCTCATTGCAGTGGCTTCTCTTGTTGCGAAGCACAGGCTCTAGGCAAGTGGGCTTCAGTAGTTGTGGCACGTGGGCTCAGTAGTTGTGGTGCATGGGCTTAGTTGCTCTGGGCATGTGGGATCTTCCCAGAACAGGGCTTGAACCTGTGTCCCCTGCATTGGCAGGTGGATTCTTAACCACTGTGCCACCGGGGATGTCCCCATGTCTTTTATAACACCTGCCTTACCTTACTGTCCCTGTTGTCACATCCACAGTGATTCCTATTTGTTCCCTGAATTAAGGCAGAACTTGCCTAATTGGTCTCTTTGCTTACTGTATTCCCATTCTAATCCATCTTCCCAATTGTTACTGAAGTTATCTTTCTAAAATGAGGTTTTGATCATATTACTCCCTTACCACAAAACTCTGTCTTCCTATCACCCGAAGATAAAATTCAAAATTTCTTGCTTGGACACATGAAACCCTTGATGTGGTCCAGCCTCAACTCCTGCCACTCTTCCACACACATGTTCCAGCCCCATGGATTTCTGTCTGCTCAAATGTCACTTTGTGAGATTAGCTGCTCTAGCTTCAGTACTCACAGAGCTCTTTGTATATTCTAGTGATGCTTATCTTAAAAGCTACAAACACTAAAAAGTATTTCACCGATTTTTTTTTTTTTTTAATGTTTATTTGGCCGCACCGGTCTTAGCTGGGGCATGAGGGATCTAGTTCCTTGACCAGGGATCGAACCCAGACCCCCTGCACTGGGAGCGCGGAGTCTTAACCACTGGACCACCAGAGAAGTCCCAGCATTTCACTGATTTTAAAATGTACATTGCTTTCTCTTTTAACATCTTGAAAACTGGAATTCAGCCTTCAATAGTTGCATCTTATAATGCTGTCACCAGAAGGCAGTTGTGATGTAGCTGTCATAGCCTGTACATGCACAAACTTCATGATTATTCTTGGTGGCACAATGAGGCAATTGCAAACCTTACACATTTTAGTCAACTAAACGTTTAAAGAAAGGACATAAATCCTATTTGTGGCCTGAAAACCTTTCACTGACACCTTCTAGTTGGATCAAGAAAGCACCAGAATCAAAACTTGTGGAATGGAAGCCAATGGTTTAGAAGAAAATACTAAGGACAATAGTGGAGTATTCTTTTAAAACATGTTGTATCACTAATGCTCCTGGTTGGTAGAATTCAGTACAGTATGGAAAAATTCTAA
Organism: Aethalodelphis obliquidens; assembly: GCF_003676395.1. Classification (NCBI taxonomy): domain Eukaryota; kingdom Metazoa; phylum Chordata; class Mammalia; order Artiodactyla; family Delphinidae; genus Aethalodelphis; species Aethalodelphis obliquidens. The sequence goes on along the minus strand of NW_020837960.1, from coordinate 18,314,015 downwards.
TTGATAAGAAAGCAATATGTCTTAGTTTATTTACTTTTAATTTTCTTGTTGCACCGTTCGGCTTGTGGGATCTTAGTTCCCCAACAAGGGATCGAACCTGGGGCCCTGAAGTGAAAGCGCCCAGTCCTAACCACTGGACCGCCAGGGAATTCCCATGTTGTAGTTTAATTAGCAGCATTTTTTTTTTCTTTCAGTGTCCCAAAGTAATGGCATTTCTTAGAACCTGTGGTGTCTCAGAATTGATAAAATATGGTATCTTATCTTGCATTTTCAAAACAATCTTCTAAGACAGGTCTGGTTGTATCATGCCTGGGGTCTGCTGACATCATAAGAGTGTATTCTCACTATTTTTCTGTCTTCTTTCCATTAAACTATAAACTCTCTATGGCTTACCATAGTGATAGGGTTTCAATAGTGCCTGTCACATAGTAGGTGGGCTATTAATAGTTGTTTAAATAATTACTGCTATGTTCATGCTCCTTTGATAGAGAAACTGTTCCACTTTGGTTCTAATTCTCAATTTGGATATGTTCATGTTCAGTACTCATCTTGAATCGCCTAAGACTTCAACTATTACTGTGAAATGCTGCTCGTTGGAAAGGTCTAATTTCTTGTTAATAGTAGTCCCTAGTAGTATTTTTTTCTGAGGATTGACATTATATAATTGGTATTATATAATATTATAAATTAGGAGGACCAAAATTAAATTTCCATATATATCGTTTGAATATTTTCTGCTGCATAATTTCACATCTAATTTTTTATGCTTATTACTTCATTTTTTTTGATGTTCTTGACCTCTCAACATCACTATTGTGATCTCAAAGAGTAAAACAGAGAGCTGAGGAAATGAATGGTAAGACAGCCAAAAGAAACTTTGTTAGGTTACATGTGAGGAACATTAAGTTCATCTGATTATTCTTTTCAGATGGTACAACCAGATACCATAAGCCAAGTCATTGGCACGTAATTATTTTTAAACCGTGTTACCCTGCTTAGTTTAAAATAATTTAAAAGGGCTCTGGTTGGCTCCTACAAATGAATATAATTCATCAGTTCTTAATTGTTAGAATAGCTCCATTTCAACAATTTAGGCTATTGTTTAAGCCAGAGTCACCATTCTTTCAGAGGGTTTTGTATAATTAATTCATTCCCTTTTAAATCGGAGCCATAGCATTTGGGCAGCATTCCTTTAAAAACAGCAGCAAAGAGCATGTTTTCTCCCACATACTTCTTCCCACCAATGTCCTCCCAGAAAAGTCTTCTCTAATCCCTTAGACTGCAACAGCACAGGGCTTAGCACACCCTACTCCAACTAGTTTTCCCTCTAGCATTGCAAGAGTTCAGTTTCTTCAGTTGAGTCTGATGAAATAGTTGGCTTGCATTTTAGAAAAATAAGCCTGCATATAACCAGAATCTTTCTGGAATCACATTCTAGAATCACAGAGATTGAGTGAAGAAGAGATTCATGTTTCCCATCTTGGGCTTCCTGCAAGGCCAAAGCTCACTGAGGGGAACAGTGGGAGTCTCTGGCATTATTTTGTTTTCTCTTTTTCCTTTTTGTCAAATATAGTTGAATTCAAGCAATTTAAATATGCATGTGATGGAACTCCACTGTTATCTATATTGGTGTCACATTTATAGTTTTTGTCCCTTTTAGTTTGCAGATTTATTTTAGGAGTTTTAAGAAATGTAATAACTCTAAGGGTATGTGAATTTTTAAAGTTATTTACTGAGTACTACTAGATGCTAGACACATATTCTTATACTTTAAGCATATAGCTCTTAATCAGCATTATTTAAGATTCACCTGAATAGCTTTTTAAAAAATGAGAGGTGGAGGGCCCATCCCAATTCTACTGTATCACTTTCCTCTGGGTTTGGGGATTTGGTACATTCATTATTATTTTTAAGCTCTATTGATAATGCTGATGTACATCTCCTGGCCCAGAACCACTAATTTAAGCCATCACCAACTAATAGCTTAATTGCCAACCAGAGTCACTAAGAATAAACTTGGCCTATTTCACAATTTTGTCTAGGGACCACTCGTCAATGCTTCCTGGTTTTGGACTGCCTCTTGATTTGCTGCCTATGTGTGTCCTGATTTTTTTCCTGTTCTGCCTTGGGGCCTTGCCTTCCAGCACTTCTGGGCCTCTGAACTGGAAACCTGGCCTTTGATCTCAGGTGCCACCACAAGCATAGGTTCTGGTTATATGCTCCAGGTTGGCTCCTTGGACTTGGCTCTCCTGATCTTTGCATCTAATCCTGGCTCTACCATACACCTCCACTTACGACCCTAGTACAACAATCTGCCAACTCCATGGAGTCAGGGAAGAAAGACCATGGTGGCTCCGCTGGAAATGATTTCAAGTAACGGCAATAGGTAAGGTCATTATTAATGCATGTTCATCTACCTCACTCGTCTAGTTCGATTCCCTTCAAACACTGCTTTGTACTCAGCACCCTAATTAAAAACTCCAATTTATATGAAAAAAAATTCTTAGCCTGGAATAAAGGCCCTCTACCATCCAGACCTGACCTACCTTTCTGGATCTTATACTGTTCTTCATGTACCTGGTGCTCCAGCCTAGCTGAACTTGATTGTTCCCCAGGAAGCCATTGGCAATGCTGTGCTAACTTCCTTTCTTTACTACATCTTCAACATCTAGAAGGAGTTTTCACCAGCAGCTTCTTTTCCTTTACCCACATACCCAAATCCTACCGATCTTTTAAAGCAGTGTTTCTCAAACCTGAGAAACGTAAAAGAAATTATGATCCTAGAAAATACATTTTCTGAAAGGCAGGAGTCCACAGAACACAGTTTGAAAGCACTGATAGAGAAATCTGAAGACCAACTCTATGAAAATCTTTCAGTTGCAAATTATCACTTTGAAAGAAAAAATTTGTCTTTATAACTAATAAAACAATTTGTATATTGTCATTAAAATGAAAACAAAAAACTTAAAAGTATCAAAGAACTCTAATTCTTATCTCCAGGGTCTAGGATCCCAGTTTGAGAAACATTGCTTTAAGGCACCGCTTAAACCTACTGACCCTGGAAAATTTGTTCTTTCATTACCCTAGGGAAATAAATTTTTCTCTTTTCTGAATTATTTAGTATCTAATCATTTTCTACTCTGTAGTAGCTAATAATATGTAGGCAATATTCTTCTAGAAAAACCACAAACTCTTTGAAGGCAGGGACACTATTTTAACCATTTTTTAACTCCACTGGTCCTAAGCAAATATTGGATGTAAGCTCGCTACTCCACTTTTAGAAGTCCAAATCTCTTAAAAATATTTTACTCTTCTATGGCGCATACAGAACGCCATATTACTGAATAGCCCTACTACAAATTAACAAAAATTCAGAGGTTGTCTTAAATATTAGGAAAAGTCCGAGTTATAAAATTCAAAATTTAAAAAAAGTGCCACAAAACATGCCTGTTCTGTGTTAATGGTAATAGGAACAACTTCTTTGAGTGACCAGTAGGGAAATAATTAAGAATTTCAGGATAAACAATCGAAATGCTAGGCCAATAGGAGAGGCCCTATAAATCTCTACACAGTCTTATACAGGTCATATGTCCCTCATTCAACTTGTATTTTAGGCAACGTCTTTAAGTTTTCAACTAGTATATTTGAGGCAACTTTTCCTCGGACATAATTTAGGAGAGGAATCATTATGCCATCAAGCCTGATGACGGGCTGGTTTTATCCGAGAACGTCTGCCTTCAGGCAGTATTTGGATCGAGTCTGAGACAGCATAGAGTGCAAGGAAAGGGCACTGGCAGGGCTATGGAGAACCCATGCTATGTGTCACCTGGGCAAGCCAAGTCAGTCTGTTCATCTAAAAACAAGAGTAATGGACGCTGCTTTTCTAAGGCCCCTTTTAGCTCTGAGATTGATATTCTGTGGCCCTAAGTAAACATGGCTTGTGAGAGGTTATTTCTTTGGGTAGGACGGGTTATTTTTCCCCGAGTATAAAAGGGGCAATAAACTGTTTATCGATATTTGAGTCTTCCCCCGCTGCCCTTTTAGGGCTGAGTTCGGAAAAAAAGGGTTTGTTCCCTTTCTGGTGGGTCCTCCAACGAGAGGGCTCCTGGCTAGGTCCAGCCCTCACCCTCGGTCGCTGCCCAAGGCCGAGCGAGGCTGCGGACGAGGATCGCCCCTCGTCCCCCACTCCCCTACGGGAGCGGAGTGACTCGCGGAGAAGATTAGTCCCTGGTCATAAACAACCTCTCACTTCCCTTCCCCCGCCCCGGGCCCGCCCGCGCTGGGGCCGGCCCTCCGAGGCCCAAGGAACCTCCTCCGACGACCGCGGGCCCCGAGCCCTCATCCGGAGGATGACCGCCGGCCTGCCCCGACTCCTAACCGGGCGTTGGATCACTCTACTCATCCCCTCCTCACTCGCCCATTGGGGAAGGGGTTCGCTACAGCGACCTCGAAACAGGAGCTGAGGCCAGCCTCCATTTCCCTTCCTCCGACCCCTATCACCTCCAACAGCCAAGGAGAGGCCGACGGGCCTCACGCGCAGACTCACGGCCGCGGCCCCCGCCCCCATACCGCCGTCCTTCCGCGGGCTGTCCCCGCCCCTTCCCGGAGCCCGCCTCCGCGTCTGCCGGCCCGCCTGCTCGCCCCTCGCGCTCGCTCTCGCGCGCACCCGACGCTCCGCCTCCGCGCGTGCTCCAAAACTGTTCCCGGAGCCAGCCTCCAAGCTTCCCCCGCCCCTGAGCTGTTTGAATATGCTAATAAGAGGCCAGGGATCAGCCAATAGATTAGCGGGGCGGTGCATCACGTGGCTAGAGGACGTGTCAGGGGGCGGAGCCTCTGCAGCCCCTGCCCGAGTTAAAACCGGAGTGTGAGAGAGAAAAGCGCTTCAGTAGCGAGAGGGGCTGAGAAAGTGGTGACACCGCCGGGGTGCGGAGGGAGTCCCTGAAACTTCTCCCAACAGCCCCAGGGCCAATCTCCCCTCAGCCCACTCCCCTCTTCGCCAGCTCCCAGGTCCCCACTCCCTGCACCGGGGGTGGGGTTGGGAGCCAGGCCCGTCTCCCGCTGGGACACACACAGGGGCCGGGAGCGGGGACGGGACCCCCGAGGCGGGGGGGACGGACCGACAGACAGACGGCCGGGCGCCCGCCCCAGCGGGCAGGCAGGCAGGAGGAGGCGGAGGCGGGGGTACGACTGGGAGGACTGGGTCTGGGGAGTTTCCTCTCAACTATCGGGGGAGAAACTCCCCGCAGCCGGAGGAAAGACCCAGACCGTGTTTTCCTCCCGGGGGCCGCGCTCCCCCGCCCCGCGTAGCGGCGGTCGCCGCCGCCGCCACCGGCGCCTCCACCTCTACCATCTCCTCTTTCTCCACCACCTCGGGCCCCGGTGTCCCCGGCCAGCACTATGCCCATCTTACTGTTCCTGATAGACACGTCTGCCTCTATGAACCAGCGCAGCCATCTGGGCACCACCTACCTGGACACGGCCAAAGGCGCGGTAGAGACCTTCATGAAGGTACCGACTGACCGAGCCCGGGCGGCGACCCCGGTCCGGCGGCCAGCGGGCGGCAGGGGTGGGGGGAGGGCGGCCGGGGGCGGCGAGGCGGAGGTGTCGGGGACCTGACTGCGGGAGCTGCCGGGCTCGGGGACCCCCTCCCCCACCGCGCGGGCGGGCGGGCGGGCGCTGCAAGCCGGGCTCGGCCCGGGCCGGGGCTGCGGCCCCGGGCGGTGTGCGGGGGCCGATCTGTGTGTGGGGAGCGGCTGCGGCGTGTGCGGTACTGTGGGGGGCGGCGGGGCCGCTGGGCGCCCCTTCTCCGCCTGGTAACCTCGCCTCTGTGCTTCCCTCTCGCCCGCCCTGTTCCTCCTCCCGTTCCCCACCCGCTCTCCCGCAGCTCCGTGCCCGGGACCCTGCCAGCAGAGGAGACAGGTATATGCTGGTCACTTTCGAAGAGCCGCCCTATGCTATCAAGGTAACAGCCCTCGCCCTCCCCCTTCCCTTCCCTTCCCTGTTCCTTCCTCTCTCACCCTCCCCGCCCCCCCATTCACCCTTCATTATGCTCCCCTCCCCCACCCGCTGTGCTCCAGGCGCTGAGGTCTTTTCCCCTGCGGGCTCCCACCCCCTCCCCCGCTACGGAGCGTCCTGGCGCGGCGCGGAGTCGCCGGGCCACCGCCGTCCCCTCCCCAGCCCGGCCCGGCGGCGGCGGCGGCGGCGGCGGCGGCGGCGCTGCGATCAACATGGCCGACATTTCCCCTCCGCGGCGTGAGCGGCAGCAATGAACTGTGGGGGATATTTATTCAAGTTAGCCCGAGTGACAGCCGGGCCCGGCAGCGCCGAGCCTGGGTCTGCATTAAAGGGGAACCGGCCCGAGGCCGGGGAGGGGGGCGGGGGCCGCGGGGCTGGGGCTGCGGAGTCTCCCCGAGAGGGCCGCGGGCCGGTGGGACAGCGCGCTAGGTGAACTTCGCAAGTCCCGCTCACTTCTGCTTTCCACCAGTATCTTTGCATCCCCGAATTCTGGGTATGAGGCTGGGGAGTACGCTTCCCGGGGAAGTTATAAAGTACGAAGGCTGGTAGCTGACGAAAGCTGTAGAGCCAGCAGGTTTATTCTTGGCCTCCTTTGGAAGAGAGTTTCCTCAGCAGTGATGCGTTATTGACACGTTACTCAAAACCGTGCAGCAAAGTGAAGCAGCTCCTTGGTGAACGGCAGATTGTAACGGCCGTCCGTGTGCACATGGCTTTGAAAGATGAAAAAAAATTCTTACGTTTTTCTTTTCAGGCCGGATGGAAAGAAAACCATGCAACGTTTATGAATGAACTGAAAAACCTTCAGGCTGAAGGACTTACGACTCTTGGCCAATCCCTAAGGACAGCTTTTGATTTATTAAATTTAAATAGATTAGTAACTGGCATAGACAACTATGGGCAGGTAGGTTGACTATTAAGGTGGAAAAACAGTTGATTTTTCTTTTTGTGGAAAAACAGTCCAGTCCCGAAACTGTATAACGTGAAATACAAGTGTAAAACATTTCAGATTAAAATCCAGTATGCACATAATCCAAAAGTGAAACAATGACCACACTGTATATGGTTTTATAGCCCTCATTTTTTTTTTCTTTTTTTAAAATGTATTTGTGTTCAGAATTCGAATCTGAATTCTTTGCTATGAAGTTGACATAAATTTAGTTTTAACCTTAAAGTTCACTCAGGAAATAAACGGGAAAACATCCTGCCTCACCACACTCAGTTTCTCTGGTAGTCTGTCCACAGGCAATTGTGCAACTCTTGCAATGACTGACAGACACTAGTTGATTAGTGGTCTTAAAATGTTAGAGGAAATTATTCTATTTGTTTTATCAGGGTTTAATTTAACCATATTATATAGCTCTGAAAGGTAAGAAGGTTTTCATTGTAGTGTACTAACTGGCTGAGTACATTAAGATTTCTCAGCTTTTGGGGTGTGTCCAGTAAGGCCCTATGCAGGAAGAATTCTGAAGCCATTCTTGAATTAAATGACAGGTCCAGAGTTTTGTTTTTAAACTCCAAACCCTTGGAAAAGAGGCTGTTTGAAAATATGAAAGAACCCTTCCTTTCTCCCTTAACTCTCCCAGTTCCTCTGTTGCACTTGCTGTTATCTCTTTGAAGATGAGACGAGACCATTAAATCACATGATGGTTCACTATGGGATAATGCAAGGTGGTCCATTATAACACTTCTTGAGATAACTGGCCTGGGAAGTAAAAAATACTGAAGAATGTGTAATGTTACACATAACAAAGGAATATTAAATCCAAGGAGTTCAGTTCCTATGTTGTGCGAAGCACTATTACCACAGTGATACTTTTAGGCACACATTTTGTTCTTGTTCCCAAGTTCCATGAGCCACAGTTTTCAGGAGTTTCACAAATTTCAGGGAAATTCTTCCCACAACTACAGCGTTTGGTTTCTTTATATAGAAAGAATCAGAATTGTTCCCTTGTTTTAGAAATGTTTATGCTTTACTTTTTAAGGGTAACTTTTCAGTGCCTGAACATCTTTGGCTTTGGAAAATGATTGAATGTAGTTCTGTTGCATTTAAAGTATATGTTGCAACTTGGAGTCACTTTGTTTCTATCTTTATGGAATTACGGAATTGCATTTCATGTATTTTCTCACACATTAATCTTTTTCTATTTCCCCTTTCATGCTGCTTTATTTTTCAGCTTTTAGTAAGTTGGGCAGATTTGCCATGAACTTTTTAGTTTGTTTCTTTAAAATAATGGATTTATTTCCCTTTCATTTTCCTTTGTTATCTGTAGCGCTGTGCAGTCTTATTGCTTAAGGTTTTGAGCTAAACTTTGAGTTCAAAGACAGATGAAACTTGCCATTATTCAGTTATCCTTATTTCCTTATTATTGGATATACTAACTGTTATTATTTGGTTGTCAGGTTGTCAGTGTATAGCAGAACTACTAATTTCCTGATCTTCTGCATCACATTTCATAAGTGGGAAAGGCGTTTAGACACGTTTACCTTTTACCTCCTATTAAAAATATGGCTTAGGTGTTTCCTTAGAAAAAACTGATGGTCATGGAGAGGCTGAGGACATTTGTAATTTAAACCCGTATTTTCCTTTTCCCAGTTGCCATCTTCCACCAGAGGATGCTTAAGTTCTTGTCTATAAAGCTCACAAAAAGTTTGAGGTTGAAGGTGGTTCTGCTGTGCTCTTACCACTTTGACCAAGAGAAGAGCCTGGAGATAGGATGTTTTTGTATGTTAAGATTTATTAATTCAACAGAGGGGAGAGATTACGCCTTTCAGTTATTTTGATGAATAAGCAAGGATGCAAGGAGTAATATCCTGAATTGGCACATGAAAATGATACTAGCATTAAAATAACTAAGGAAGCCACAATTTTCCAAATGAAAATTGACAATGATTGAGTCTAATGATTGTGATTCTCATGATTAATTAGAAGAAAACATCTTCCCAGAAGACATTTTTCATCATAAGATTTTTTTCTTGCTGATTTAAATATACATTTTGTATTCAAAAAAGGATAAATTATCAAGAATTTGGATGTCTCAAATATTTAATATTGAATATAGTTCATGTATTTTCTTCGTAAGGTTATCTCCTATTTTTTGTGGAGTACCAGTATTCTGTAACCTCAGTGTTTCTTGTAAATACTTCCCGTTTCATGCTCTATATTAGGATCTTCAGAGCCCACAGTACTAAATGCTTGTATATAATCTCAGTAGTTGAAGGAAATGAGAAAAGGTGAGCTAGATGAAAGGGCATATTGATTTTATAGAACATCTAAAAACCTTTATATGTTTTGGAATAATTTTTCTTAAACACTTAAATGGGATTTATATATATATATATGTATCTGTATATTTATATAGATATTTCCACACGTGTTCCCACTACCCACATACATGCACATATGTGGTTTCCATAATCAATTCCAAGAGTATTTTTAATATCTATATCTATATTGCATAAGTTTAGTTGGCATACCTACAAATAAAACATCTTTGAGATATTAGCTAGGATACTAAGAACTTGCAGGGCATCAGTTAGGTTAAAGTAGCTGAGAAAAAAATGATTCTTGGTGAATGTTTTCTCAAGCACTTTGGATATCTCACCAAGTTCCTTGCATATAGAAGTCCTTACAAATATTTAATTTGGATAATCAGTACCATTTGCTGATACTTGTACAATCATGGAACAATGTAGTCAGTCTTTTCTTTATAAATTATAGTAACAACTTATTAAATTGCTTATCCTTGCCGCTAAATTTGATAGATTTTTTTTTCCACATGTATTCACCAGAGTTTCAAATAATGCTGATCTTTTGAGAGCCACTGAAAATTTGAACCTGCCTTAATATCTAAAGTTTGGACATGTATAAAGTTTTAGAGGTCTGATTAAAGTTTCCTATGTAGATCGGTTTATTTTTCATACTTTTCCAAGTTGTTCTATTTTCTGTCAATGTTTTCAACATTGTTTATTATTATTTTTTAAGTTAGGTTCCAGTTAGGTTTAGCTGCTAAATATTACTCTGGCCTGCAGTTCATCATTTTTGTCACTGGACTGATTCCACACTCCTACTACTGAATGTACTAGTACTGATTCAGTTGTTCTAGGACTTAGAATGGTACCTGACCTACTACTGTATGCCTTTGGTGAAGACAATCCTTGAGTAATACCATAAAAGGAAGTATAATATGTGTTTAATTTTTTGAGGGTTTTCTATTCCAAGTGTTTACCTCATTGAAAAATGGTGGCTTTTAGACACCATCAAATTGAATGAATCTTAGGGAGAATAATGTTAGCCAGTTTTATTCTTCAGCATAAAGAGCTATTTGTGAACTTAGCAGATAATTCAGGTGGATTTCTAATAATACTGCTTTTTTCCCTTTACCAAAGCAGCAGTACCCATTTAGTTCTCAGGTAGTACATAATAAAGGCTTCTCTTTTAATGTTGGTAGGTGAAGTAATGAAAACTTGATTCCCATTTGGGTTTTTGGTTTCCTTTAGGCTATCAAGAAATATGTAAACAATAGTTTGGTATTTATTGACCTATAGATATCTTTTCAAAAGAAAGTAGATTATTATACTTGAACATTCTGTGCTGAATATGAACTGGAGACATTTTTTAAGTCTCTGAACTTTTTTTTCTAATTTTTAAATTGTGGTAAAAAACACATAACATCAAATTTACCATCCTAACCATTTTTAAATGTACAGTTCAGTAGTGTTAAGTATATTCACATTATTGTGCAACCAATTTCCAGAACATTTTCATCTTTCAAAACTGAAAGTCCTTTCAAAACAATAACTCCTCATTTCCCCCTAACCCCAGCCCCTGGCAATCAAAGAACGGCACCATTCTACTTTCTGTTCCTATGAATTTGACTACTCTAGAGATGCCACCTATAAATGGAATCATACAGTATTTGTCTTTTTGTGACTGGCTTATTTTACTTAGCATAATGTCCTCAAGGTTCATACATGTAGCATGTGTTGGGATTTCATTTCTTTTTATGGCTAAAATAATATTCCATTGTACGTGTATACCACATTTAAAAAATTTTTTTGCATATACCACATTTTGCCTACCCATTAATCTGTTGTTGGACACTTTGGTTGCTTCCACCTCCTGGCTGTTGTGAATAATGCTGCTATGAACATGGGGTAAATGTCTCTTGAGATCCTGCTTTCAGCTCTTTTGGATATATACCCTGAAGTGGAATTGCTAGATTGTATGGTAATTCTATTTAAAAAAATTTAAGGAAATGCCATATTGTTCTCCATAAAGTTTGCACTATTTTATATTCCCACCAATAATACACAAGAATTTCAATTTCTGCACATCCTTGATAACACTATTTTCCTTTTTTCTAATATTACCCATCCTAATGGATTTGAAGTGATATCTCATTGGTTTATTTGCATTTACCTAGTTATTATTTATATTGTACATCTCTTCATATGCTGAGTGGACTTTTGTATACTGGCTTTGGAGAAACATCCAAGACCTTTGCTTATTTTTTGTTATTTTTTTCCGTTGTTGGTAGGAGTTCTTTAAATATTTTGGATATTAACCCCTTATCAGATGTGCAATTTGCAGATTTTTCTCCCATTCCATGGTCTGCCTTTTCACTCTGTTGATTGTCCTTTTTACAGAAGTTTAAATTTTTGATGTATTCCAATATATCTATTTTTTATTTTGCTGCCTTTGCTTTTAGTGTTATATCCAAGAAATCATTGCCAAATCCTATGTATTGACGCTTTCCCCCTATATTTTCTTTCAGGAGTTTTAGCTTTATGTCTTACATTTACGTCTTTAATCCATTTTGAGTTAATTTTGGTATATGGTGTAGAATGAAGTAAGCTTCATTCTTTTGCATGTGGACATCCAATATTTCCAACACCATTTGTTGAAGAGACTGTCCTTTTCCCTTTGAAAGGTCTTGGCGAGTGCCTGAACTTAAGGCTTCTGAAATTATTTTCGGTAATTATTGATGGATAGGGGACTCTATAGTCAAACTTGCTTAAATGTTTTATCTCCATCTTTAATTGTGTAAAAGAAGAGCAATGGCTAGGAATGTGAAAATTGCATTCCAGTTCTGACCTTGACATTGAATTACTATGACACATTGGGCAGTCACTTTACTGCCCTGTGCCTCTGCTTCTTTGTTTCCCAAATTGCCAGTAATGAAGCCATTAATACCCTTAGAGAATCGATGAGAGTCTGAAATGGGATGGTATATTAAAATGTAATTTAAAAATTATGAAGTGCTCAGTAGACACAAAGCATACTTTTTCTCCCCTCCATAGATTATTCACTTCTGGTTTTCTCTTATTTTTCACCTTTGAATTTGAAATTAGTTATAAAAATCTAGTGATATTTAAAGCTGATTTTTATTACATGCTTTGAAATCTGTTAGTAGCATATTAAGTATATATATATTTTTCGCAGGGGTGGGCTTTATATTGCTTCCTGGGGAAGCAGTGTGAAAGGTAAATATAACTTGATCAAAGTTGTCTTAGTGGCAGTTGATAAGCATGGGATAAAGTACAAGGCTGGTATTTTTAAAAAAACAATGTTAAATGAAAACTGGATGAATATCAATTAGCAGATAAGTCAAAGTCATTCTTTCATAGGAATACAAGTTAGAAAAGGAACCCTTAGAAGACAAAAGCACATGTTTTAGGATTCTTTCAAACAGGGAGCTCCCCCTAATGCATTTAAGATGAGATTTACACAAGTTTAATATGCAAGGAACTTTTGAGGAGCACATCTATTAGGTAGATCAAGGGATGTTTTAATAAGAAGGTTTGACTGAGCTCAAAGTAGTATAACATGGCTATGATTTATTTCCTATTGAGCATTAATTTAATTTATTATTTATTTATTTATTTTTACATCTTTATTGGAGTGTAATTGCTTTACAATGGTGTGTTAGTTTCTGCTTTATAACAAAGTGAATCAGCTATATGTATACATATATCCCCATATCTCCTCCCTCCTGCATCTCCCTTCCACCCTCCCTATCCCATCCCTCTTAGGTGGTCACATAGCACTGAGCTCATCTCCCTGGTGCTATGCGGCTGCTTCCCACTAGCTATCTGTTTTACATTTGGTAGTGTATATATGTCCATACCACTCTCTCACTTCGTCCCAGCTTACCCTTCCCCCTCCCCTTGTCCTCAAGTCCATTCTCTACGTCTGTGTCTTTATTATTCGTGTCCTGCCCTTAGGTTCTTCAGGACCTTTTTTTTTTTTTTGATTCCATATATGTGACCATCTCTTTCTGACTTACTTCACTCTGTATGACAGATTCTAGGTCCATCCACCTCACTACAGATAACTCAGTTTCATTTCTTTTTATGGCTGAGTAATATTCCATTGTATATATGTGCCACATCTTCTTTATCCATTCATCTGTTGATGGACACTTAGGTTGCTTCCATGTCCTGGCTATTGTAAATAGAGCTGCAGTGAACATTGTGGTACATGACTCTTTTTGAATTATGGTTTTCTCAGGGTATATTCCCAGTAGTGGGATTGCTGGGTTGTGTGGTAGTTCTACTTTTAATTTTTTAAGGAACCTTCCACACTGTTCTCCATAGTGGCTGTATCAGTTTACATTCCTACCAGCAGTGCAAGGGGGTTCCCTTTTCTTCACACCCTCTCCAGCATTTATTATTGTTCGTAGATTTTTTGATGATGACCATTCTGACTGGTGTGAGCTGATACCTCATAGTAGTTTTGATTTGCATTTTTCTAATGATTAGTGATGTTGAGCCTTCTTTCCTGTGTTTGTTGGCAATCTGTATATCTTCTTTGGAGAAATGTCTATTTAGGTCTTCTGCCCATTTTTGGATTGGGTTTGTTTTTTTGATATTGAGCTGCTTGTAAATTTTGGAGATTAATCCTTTGTCAGTTGCTTCATCTGCAAATATTTTCTCGCATTCTGAGGGTTGTCTTTTCGTCTTGTTTATGTTTTCCTTTGCTGTGCAAAAGCTTTTAAGTTTCATTAGGTCCCATTTGTTTATTTTTGTTTTTATTTCCCTTTCTCTAGGAGGTGGGTCAAAAAGGATCTTGCCGTGATTTGTGTCATAGAGTGTTCTGCCTATGTTTTATAGCTTTATAGTGTTTGGCCTTATATTTAGATCTTTAATCCATTTTGAGCTTATTTTTGTGTATGGTGTTAGGGAGTGTTCTAACTTCATTCTTTTACATGTAGCTGTCCAGTTTTCCCAGCATCACTTTGAAGATGCTGTCTTTTCTCCATTGTATTATTCTTGCCTCCTTTATCAAAAATAAGGTGATCATATGTGCGTGGATTTACCTCTGGGCTTTCTATCCTGTTCCATTGATCTATACTTCTGTTTTTGTGCCAGTACCATACTGTCTTGATTACTGTAGCTCTGTCTGAAGTCAGGGAGTCTGATTCCTCCAGCTCCATTTTTCTTTCTCAAGATTGCTTTGGCTATTCGGGGCCTTTTGTGTTTCCATATACATTGTACAATTTTTTGTTCTAGTTCTGTGAAAAATGCCATTGGTAGTTGATAGGGATTGCATTGAATCTGTAGATTGGTTTGGGTAGTATAGTCATTTTTGCAGTGTTGATTCTTCCAATCCAGTAACATGGTATATCTCTCCATCTGTTTGTATCATCTTTAATTTCTTTCATCAGTGTCTTATAGTTTTCTGCATAGAGGTCTTTTGTCTCCTTAGGTAGGTTTATTCCCAGGTATTTTATTCTTTTTGTTGCAGTGGTAAATGGGAGTGTTTCCTTAATTTCTCTTTCAGGTTTTTCATCATTAGTGTATAGGAATGCAGGAGATTTCTGTGCATTAATTTTGTATCCTGCTACTCTACCAAATTCATTGATTAGCTCTAGTAGTTTTCTGGTAGCATCTTTAGGATTCTGTATGTATAGTATTGTGTCATCTGTGAGCATTAGTTTTAAAGATGGTAATTTAAATGACAAATTTCAAGACCCAGGTTTTATTTTCTTTGAAAATACTTGCTATAATTTATCTTCATAATTTTATACTCTAAATCTGTTTTCTAAAGGATCAAAAAACCACCCTGTGTGTTTTTTTAAAAAGAATGAAAAAGAATATCCTAAAGACATCAATTGCATTCTTAATTAGAAATTATTGAAAATAAATCAGAAGTATAAAAGGTAAATAACACGTTCCATTTCTTCAAAGAAATTTTTATTTTCCCTTTATGCAGAAGAATGTCAATAATTATGTATTAAACTGTACAGCTGAAAATTAAAAAGCCAGGAACAAATATTTGAATGAAAGAATTTCACTTATTCATTTATTTTCAATTGATTTAAGGTCATTTATGGTCAGAATTAGCTAAAAGTATTGTTCAGCCATGTTTGTGTTATGGATTTCTCCAAGGAGATCATATAATATTTTATAACTTGAAATTTTCCTAAATATTTAAAATTATTTTTAGTCATCATAATCCTTCACTCAAATTTATACTCTTATAAGTAAAATCGTCTTGGTGGGTTTCTTTTCTTTGGTTGGTCAGTGCTCACGTATACCAGCCCTGTTTTCTTTCATTTTATTTTATTTTATTTTTTAATTCTTATTTTGTTTTTGTTTTTTTGACTGGGGCACTTGGCTTGCGGGATCTTAGTTCCCCGACCAGATACTGAACCCAGGCCCTTGGCAGTGAAAGCGCAGAGTCCTAACCACTGAACTGCCAGGGGATTCCCTGTTTCCTTTCATTTTAAATAAGTAGTTTCTTTATACAAACTTAATTTTCATTTAGCCCTATTATTAATCTGTTTAATTTAAGCATGGTCCGAAACCATAAAGTACTGAGTCTTTTGGGTTTTGTTTTTGTTTGTCTTTATTGCCTGATCCCTCTTCTTTCCCCCCAACCTTTTCTGTTGAGATATACCTTAAATACACATATTCTAATTATGAAGCTTAGTAAAATTTTAAATACACTCTTGGAAAAAAAATTGAACTTTTTGCATCTACTGACAGAACTTTTCAGTAGATTTTTTGTAAATATTATTATGGTTATTGTTTCCAAGAGCTTTATAATTGAAAGTGATGTTAGATTCCATCTTCCTCATTGTATTAATGTAGAAAGTAAGGCCCAGAAAAGTTAAAATGCTGAATTTCTTCACATTATGAAAAATTTCAAAAGAGAGCAATTGGTTATGAAACAGTCATGCAGATTTTATTAGTAATTTGTATTTTATTTAAGAGCAAATTTTACTGGAAGGTATAGCCAGTAGATCTGAGTCCCTCTGGGTGGGGGTGTATCAGTAACTCTCCAATGAAATGTGTGTCCTTTCAGTTCCTCTGTGAAAAGCAGGCGTTTCATTTTGTCATTGTGTTACACTTAGCTTTTCTTGTAACACCTGTTAAAATACAGTTTTTTACATTCAGTTGGATTTTCTTCCCACTCCCTCCTCCCTCCCAACTCCTTGAAAAAAAAAAAAAAGTGTGAACATGGGGGATAGTTGCCAGGATTCTATACCATTCTTAATTTAAGGCCTGGATGCTAATATGTATGTGTGTGTGTGTGTATACACACACACACACACACACACACACATACTGTTTGATTTCATATTCATAGTTTATTTAACGTTTCTGATGTAGTTAATACAGGACTATTAACCTAGTCCGTTAATTAGTTGACTTTTCCCATGTAGTGTGCCAGTATTACTGCTATAATTATAAGTTTTTACCTGGAGAGCTTTGTAACTAGTTAACTATCAATTAGTTTCCTTTGACGTAAGATACTTTTGAAAATCTCTAAGCATTGTTGTTAAGATTCAGAAAAATCTGTTTGGCTCTATGAATTCCTAGTCCACCCATGGGTTCCTGGCAAGTCATGTAATCTCTCTCAGCCTCAGTTTCCCCATTAGGAAAATAGAATGAAATAATCTATCTTGCAGGATTGTGGTAAAAATTGAGTGATATATGGTATAATTTGTTATTGTAATACACGTATTACCATTTTTGTGAATTTCCTTTTATTTAAATTTTAAAAATTGGAATTGTGGGTAGAGTATTTTATCCAGCTTTTTAAAGAACAAGAATTGTGGTGATAGGGAAAGAACTGCTTCATTAGAACTGGCTTGCCTGGCTCTGGGGCTACTAGCTTATGTTGTATTGACTGACAAGTCCCTTAACCTCACTGAGCCTCAAATTTCTCATCCACAAAATGGTGGTAATACCAATCTTGAAAAAGTTTTTAAGGATTGGAAATAATTTTTTTTTTTTTTTTTTTTTGCGGTACGCGGGCCTCTCACTGTTGTGGCCTCTCCCGCTGGGGAGCACAGGCTCCGGACGTGCAGGCTCAGCGGCCATGGCTCACGGGCCCAGCCGCTCCGCAGCACGAACCCGTGTCCCCTGCATCGGCAGGCGGACTCTCAATCACTGCGCCACCAGGGAAGCCCTGGAAATAATTTTGTTAATCATCTAGCAAAGTGCCTGCTTGGAAAAGGTTTATAATCTGAAACCTTTGAGAAAAAACAAAAGTTTTTTCATAACCCAATATGTATACATCACAAGAAGCTAGAATTAGCTGTCCAGCAGTTTCAGCTAAAGTAAATTTTCTTGCCATAGGGAACATAATGGTTTTTGGCTTTGAAATGAAGCTCTGTAGATTACTCCAAAAATACTTTCCCCTTGGAGTTACAAAAGTCTTTTCCCCCACATCTCTAATTCTTATTCAGAAATGGTTTAATAACAGTTAGTACTTCAAACAAACAAACATGTTTTTGATTTTCAAAGCAAGAAAGGTTTCAAGCTTCTTTGAGGAAATTTAGATCTTGGCCCATTTTTAGGGCCTTGTAACAGTATATTTTAGAATTCAGGTTGCTGATGATTAGGATGGGGTGGAGGATGTCATTGTGCAGAAGAAAGGTCAAATGTAAAAGGTGTGATCCATTTTATTGTTTGTAATGTAGATTTATGTGGGAAAAGAACATAATAGGATGACCCTAGGAAGGATTATTTTATGTGATGATATTTCTCTTTTAGGGCCTATGTGATTTGAAATTTGATTATTGGTATATTGAGAGATAGTTGTACCTCAAAAGTATTTTAACTTAAAAATCTTATAATTAAGAGGATTAGTTTTAATCAGAGGACCAATTTATCAGCCTAGTGATGACTTAGCAAAACTTATTCTAGGTCCTACATACGCTTGCCTTTTTTATCTTTGCCTTAAAAGGAAATGACGTTTTAACATTTTCGATCTATTAGTTTTGCTCAGAGAAGCTGGGGAACATGTGAAGGTCCTTGGGAGGATTATATCATCTAAAAAACTTTATTATAGAAAGGAAAACAGTTCTGAGTATGTGAGAAAAAGTAATTGTAGCATTAGCTTATTAGGTAATGTAATTTGTAACTAGTCATTGACAGGATTGATGCTGGCATGTTGAAGGAAAACTCTCACTTTGTCTTCAAGCTGGTGAACCTAGTTAGATATTAGGAAACATCAACAAAGTCTGCTTATTCTGGAGTGCAGACACTGGAAGCATCCAAACAACTATTCTGAAAGGATTAAAAACAATTGATTATTTTTAATCACAGAAATTGAAGATGATTGCGTATGCAGTTCTCTGTGAAAGGTTAGACTGCAAACCACAGTGGATGATGTTACAAAGCCTGGGTCCCTAAGATAATGACAAATAATAGTACTTTTGGATTATTAGGAATAAGC
The DNA here is from genome assembly GCF_003676395.1 of Aethalodelphis obliquidens. Classification (NCBI taxonomy): domain Eukaryota; kingdom Metazoa; phylum Chordata; class Mammalia; order Artiodactyla; family Delphinidae; genus Aethalodelphis; species Aethalodelphis obliquidens. The sequence goes on along the minus strand of NW_020837960.1, from coordinate 18,295,309 downwards.
AAAGTGATGTTTTTGTAGCCTCTGATGTAGTGCTTGAGTTGTGATGGTTCCTGATCATTTATGTACTTTGGAAGGTAATAACTAATGTAGAATTTTGAATTTTTGTTGTACATTTTAAATTGTCAATCCCATTTCTCAAACCAGTAAGTTAGAAGGAATACCCAAGTAATCGCATTCAGAAAATTGGGCCTAAATCAAATAGTAGAAAGAGTAAGAGATCTTTACATCTAAATTTTATTGTTAATCAAGAAGGGATAATATCTAATCCCAAACAAGATTATATTTAATGTAAATCCTAATCTAAAAATTATCTTGTCATGTTCTTAGAGCTTCCATTTCAGTGAGCTATAGTATCAATCAAAAACATGTAGCGATCTGTGCAGGCACCCACCCATCCATATGTGACATCTGCTTTTTCATGAGGTTCATTTCTAACTTAAAACCTTGGTGGATTTGTATGTATAGATAGGAAGGCTTGTAAAAAATTGTTTTTAACAGTAGAACCCAAATATTATGTGGTTAGTTTTTTGTTTCCCAAATGTGTCATCTATTTTGAAAAATTTAAATCTATAAACACTTGGGAAGGTGCTTAGCATGAGCATCAGTAAATGTTTGAATCAGAATTTAGCAAGAATGAATTTCTAGAAACTCTTTACTCAAGTTCCTATACCTGTATAATGGATTTGGAGAAATTTAAATATTTCCTCCTAAAAAAACTTACTGAAATTGGGTTACCACAAATTCTTTCCTAGAAAACGAAAATTCCATATATTATATATATATATTTTTTTACAAAGCAGGGCCCCTTAAAACCTAATCTCGCATTTTGATTTATCCAATTAACTTATTTTGAGGTTGACCTTAAGCCATAGCATATGGGAAATAATAGACTATTAGTTTTTCCAAGTGCTTATCATGAATTATTTTCCTTTATGAAGTTTAATACTTTATCGCTAACTTTACTGATATGCAGTATTTATTAGGCAGTTCTTCATTTTCAGTAGTAGTCTTAAAGATACTTAGGTAGAATGCTGTGGTTGAATTCCATCTTTTTTGTAGGATAGCTGTGGTATGTGTGAATGATTCTTTTGAGAGCATATTCATAGTGTGGATGTTTAGAAGGAAGTAATGATAATGGTTAAAGATGTGATTTAATCAGACTTTTGCAAAAGTAATATGTGTAGGTTTGGTGTAGTCAACAACCCAAGGAGATGATTATTTTTGATAGAATAGGCAGATCTGTATGAGTTTTTTTTTTTTGAGGTTAAATTAATTTGCAGCATTATTGCTGTATAACTTTACCTATCTTTGAAAGTGTGTTTTCATCTTGGCTTTTATTTTTTTACTTTTTCTGTTATGGTTCTAACATGTTTTTTTTTTAATTATTTTATTTTTTTGGCTGTGTTGCGCAGCTTGTGGGATCTTAGTTGCCTGACAAGGGATCAAACCTGGGCCCTCGTTGGTGAGAGCACAGAGCCCTAACCATTGGACTGCCAGGGAATTCCCTAACATTTTTATTATTATATGCTTTGCTGGAATTAAGTTAATACCACATAATCCATTTAGTATAATGGATGTATTAGGTTCTTTATCCAGAATGTTAGTATTTCTTAAGTAAAATTATATTTCTTACACCCTCATTACTCTTTTTATGCCAGTATAAACAGTTTACCTGCTACTATGTATTAAATAATGCCAAAACCAAGTATTTATTTGTTAGAGTAATCTTATCCAAATTTTAGACTCCAGTTCAGATGTAAAACTCAAAGTTCTGTGAAATTATTTAAATATTTAAATATATTTAATTTATATTACTTTCCTTTGATGTACTCATTGTTAGTCTTATCAGTCATTGAGTTTAACATTCATCTTTTTCACAAAGTCAAGCTAGTAATTCTTCAGTTCTTAACAGTGAATATTTTTTGCATTACTACTACAGCTGACCCTTGAATGACACTTACATGTGGAATTTTTTCTTGCATACTACAGTACTACACAGTCGGGGGCTGGTTGAATCTGAGGTTGCGGAATCACAGATATGAAGGTCCGACTATAAAGTTATATGTGTATTTTTGACTGTGCAAGGGTCAGCGCCCCTCAACCCCTTGCGTTCAAGGATCAGCTATGTTTAGTTTATTATTTAAATCAAATCCTAGGATATTGCTCCTTACTCATTATGTTAAAATAAATATATGAGATTCCCTCCTACTTTTGCTCAAGTCTTATTATTCCATCTGTTTCTAATGCTATTTTTTTTTTTTTTTGCGGTACGCGGGCCTGTCACTGTTGTGCCCTCTCCCTTTGCGGAGCACAGGCTCCGGACGCGCAGGCTCAGCGGCCATGGCTCACGGGCCCAGCCGCTCCGCGGCACGTGGGATCCTCCCGGACCGGGGCACAAACCCGTGTCCCCTGCATCGGCAGGCGGACTCTCAACCACTGCGCCACCAGGGAAACCCTAATGCTATTTTTTAAAAAATAAGGAATTAAATAGATAAAGGAACTGTATTGGTACACAATTGTATAATGGCATTACTTGAAACTAAAAATACATTTCTTTTAATGGGGAATTTTAACATGTTTTTCTTTAGTTTATACTTTAATGTATTCTAAGTACTAGGTTTCTATACACTAGGAGATTTTTTTTTAAGTTTTATTTTTGGATACTATGCACATTTTAATTTTGAAGAGTACTTGTTTTGAATATGTAATAAATGCACGTGGTTAAAAAGTTAAAGCATTAGAGAAAGTTATACAGTTGCTTACTTCAGTTCTTCAGAGGCAACCATGATTAATCAGTTTATAGTGTGTATCCTTCAGAAATCTTTTGTATGTAGTTGAAGTTATTTTAAAAGCAGTGATTTTTTTTTTTGCTTTTTTAGCAAAAACTTTTTTTTGAATTTTATTTATTTATTTATACAGCAGGTTCTTATTAGTTATCCATTTTATACATATTAGTGTATATATGTCAATCCCAATCTCCCAGTTCATCACACCACCACCCAAAGCACTAATTTCTTAAGATGAATATCTGAGTTTTTACATCAAAAGACTTATTTATGCCACACCACTTGGGATCTTGACTCTAAAAGTAATCTTGCTGAATTTGAAAACAAACATAAAACTTGTAAATCTGGCCTTGGAATATTGATTTTAATGTAAGCCTGTTGGGCCTTTACTGACTTAAATAATAATTATATTTTGTTTGGAATGTGTAATTAACGAGTTGTGCATTCATCCCTGTAATATAATGAACCCCCCCACCCTTTTTAAAAAAAAAGCTAAACAATATTAATGACAGTGAGTTATTGAATAGAAAATATAACTTGCACATCAAAACTATGATTTCATAGGTCTTATTGCTAGAGTTTGAGGCTAAAATAAAAAAAAGGAACTGATGTAAAGAAAAATATTAAGAATGTAAATATTAGTGCAGGTAATAAGTAGATATTGAAAAAATTCTGGTTGTGGTATTCAAATGTCTGAAGTTTGAGCAGTACTGAACTAAAGAATGTTATTCTGGTTGACTTGTGTTGCAAAGTATGTATTAAAAGCCTATTTTCTCAATTCTGTATAGTTGTAGAAGTGTTTATTAGTATTATGACTAATAAGGCTTTGGATGTGAATTGCAATCTAATACTTTTAGAAATAAGCTTAAAGTAGAAGAATATGTTTAATATTGATGTTTCTGTATTGTATTTTTTAATAGAATCTGATTTTTGACAAAGTATAAAGGGAAGTGTCAGAAAAAGTTTCTAAATGAATATGAGCTGGTTTATCATACTTTAGAACATATATTGTTACCTCTTTATTATCTATGGTAATAGAGAAAAATAAGGTAGATAATGCAGGACTCTTTTCATATTTTCAGTATTTATATAGATTTTACAGTGATGTAAATAAAGGGAAGCTAAAGCTCTAGTCTTGAACTTAACTTACAAAATTTTTAGCAGCAAGCCTGCTAGGTACTTGTCCCGTATATGCATGAGAACCTTTAGTGATGTAGTACTTATTTCTCAGGGCTGCCCTTTCCATTTCCTTACATTTTTGCTTGTTGTCACTGTAATTTACTTGAAAAGGAAGTTTTTTTTGTTTTTTTTTTTGTGATACGCGGGCCTCTCACTGTTGTGGCATCTCCCATTGTGGAGCACAGGCTCCGGACGCACAGGCTCAGCGGGCATGGCTCACGGGCCCAGCCACTCCGCAGCATGTGGGATCTCCCCGGACCGGGGCACGAACCCGTGTCCCCTGCATTGGCAGGCGGACTCTCAACCACTGTGCCACCAGGAAAGCCCGAAAAGGAAGTTTTAGATTGAAAAAAAGCACGTGCTATTTCTGGAAGTTTTTGATTTTCTGCTAGGTAATATACTTTTAGCCTGGACGTATCATGTTATACATCTTAACATCTTTTTGGTTGATTTCTGTTGGCCATAGCTTTCCTGGCACATAGCAAAATAGCTAGCCGGTAATAGATGTGGGTTAGCCGAAGATGCTGTCACAGGAGCGAGCCAGAGAGTGGATCTTTGGTGTACATTTTCCCTGCCCTGGGAAAAGTGTAGCATAGACAGGCACTTGGCTGTCTTTCTGGGATTTGTTTAAAGCAGTGATAATCATGGTGGAGCATGGTGGCACGGAAAGAAAACTTGAGGCCTTTGGTCCTGCAGCAGAGGTAGCCACTAAAAGGTCTGCTGAATGCTCAGGGCTGCCTTCCTTTTGCTTCAGAAGATAATAAAGACATGTTTAAGGGTACAGTAAAATTCCTGTGCCTCATCCCCCAACATTTTAAATTTCTTGGGTAAAACTAAAACTGCTGATTCTGAGAACCAGGTTAGTTTATATTTGAAGGTAAATTAGCCTTGATTTTATGTTTTCAAAACTATTTTTGCTAAATCACTTGTTTTAACATTTTCAAAAGCATTTTCTTTGCAAAAATGAAATAGGTTTTAGTGGATAAGACCTACTTACTTTAATTATATTCTTTAAATTGTCTTATTGAGATTTTATGCCTTAATTCATTTAACATCAGAATACTGTTAAATTATTGAGAGAACTTATGTGAAGTAAAAGTTTTTGTATTTGTCTTTAACAAAACTCTTTTACCTGAGACTTTTGACCAATATTAAAACCAAATTTTCTAAATGACAAGATTTCCATTAGTAAATATCTCTAGAGGTAGAGTATTATACTTTGCACTGTAGTTTTTGTTACATGTCTAGATTTCTTTATGCCAAAAACCAGTGCGAGTAAAACATATGAGTTTAGTTTTGCTAATGGCAAAAGTAAACTTTTAGTCCCTCTACTGGCTGCCTTTGTTGTAGCAGAGCTTAAATTTTTTTTTTTTTTCTTTTCAACTCTTAACTAAGATAAAGTCTAGCTTTATGACCAAGGTGAATTTTGAGGCAAATTCTAATATGAACTGTCCCCAAATTGAGTGACTTTGTAAACAAACTTATTAAGAATAAAAATGTAAAGTAGTGACTTTTAAATATAAAGATTTGAGAATTATTAAACTTCAGAGGCTTGGCCCTGAATAGCTAAAAACATTATATTACACTGATTAAATCATAACTTTAGACTTTTGAAATGTTAAAATTATTTTTTGAAAAAAAAAAAAATTATTTTTTGTAAAACGTGAAAAAAAATAATCTTGTGATACTGGCAGACAACCAAAATGTATTTTAGTTTGCTGGATAAAAGAGAATGTCAGAGAAAGATGCCAGTTACTTATGCACTTCTGCCAAGAGTAAGTGTACTACCAAAGGCAGAGGAAGAGCAGCCTAAAACTATACATGAGAAGCTTCATGGCGCAACATGGTCTGCTCACTTGCTGCAAGTGATTTAAAAATTTATGCTTAGATAAATGTTAAGACAATCAGCTTTATATAGAGGTTGGGATAACTTTTCCCTGAAGAAAAAAACCCCTCCTTTTGTGTATAAATTACGTTTGTTAAATCATTATTCTAATTAAAAAAAATTTTTGTTTAGTTTTGGCTGTGTCGGGTCTTCGTTGCAGCATGTGGGATCTTCGATGAGGCACCTGGGATCTTTCCTTGCGGCACGCAGACTCTTTGTTGTGGTGGGCAGGCTTCTCTCTACTTGTGGTGTGCGGGTTTTCTCTTCTCTAGTTGTGGCGTGTAGGCTACAGGGTGCGTGGGCTCTATAGTTGTGGCGCACAGGTTCCAGAGTGCGTGGGCTCTGTAGTTTTGCAGGACGCGGGCTTTCTAGTTGAGGCTCACGAGCTCAGTAGTTCTGGTGCGTGGGCTTAGTTGCCCCATGGCATGTGGAATCTTAGTTCCCCGACCAGGGATGGAACCCAAGTCCCCCCGCATTGTAAGGAGGATTCTTTACCATTGGACCACCAGGGAAGTCCCTCATTATTGTAATTTTTATCATAACTAACACTATTGCTTTTCTTATTGTGATTCTTGACTAAACTCTTTCACCTTAGAAAGGAAGGGATCTTAGGCACAGTAGGGTTAAGTGACTAAACAGATGAAATGAGGATAGCCATATTCTTCTTTACTTTTCTTTGCCTTTGATCTTTACCTGTATTTTCCAAAATTTAAAGTCATTAAAAACTTAATATTTATTTTTTTGTTTGTATGTAAAGTGAAAGTTGATTGAAGTTATATAGTTTTCAAAAGTAAATGATATCTATCTATATAGCATTTTGTTTTACTGTGTTTTTGCTGGGAGGTGGTATATTGATTTATATATAGAAAAAATGGTAGGTAAGACATCACAGAGCAACAGGAAACCAAGTAATGGAATAGTCCTACTGTACGTAGTTAATTTTACTGCAGATAGAATATAGTAAACCAAACTACTTGTAATAACATTCATTGTTGTGTGACTGTGGCACAACCCAGGTTGGTGTAGAATTGTATTCAAGAGAATTTAGCTGCTACCAGTAGGACCTTCAGATGCTGTAGAAAGACCATGCGATTTTAGAGTTGGAATCATGTTCTGGCATTGCCAGTTACAACTGTGTGACTGAGGGTTATATTGTTTAATCTCCCTGAACATTTTACCTCACCAAGTTTTTAGGGTCAGATGAGATAAATATAAGTGCTTTATTGTTATTATTAAGTACCTGGTTATTACAGTATTTCCAGGCATAGACTCCGAGGAGTATCATGTGTATAAGACTCTAGTAAAGTATCAATTGAAAGCTTTGTTGTCAAGGAAAAAGTAACTTTGATTTTAGTGTTTGAATGTAGCTTAAATTTTTTTTTTTTTTTTTTTTTGCGGTACGTGGGCCTCTCACTGCTGTGGCCTCTCCCTTTGCTGAGCATAGGCTCCGGACGCGCAGGCTCAGCGGCCATGGCTCACGGGCCCAGCCACTCCGCGGCATGTGGGATCTTCCCGGACCGGGGCACGAACCCGTGTCCCCTGCATCGGCAGGCAGACTCTCAACCACTGCGCCACCAGGGAAGCCCCTAGCTTAAATTTTAATAACTCAGACTTTTTGCTAAATTTGAATACATTTGAACTTGACTTTTAGACATTGTGGTTCTTTAGAAAGTACATATTAGCTTTTGGGTGGACATCATCATCCGTAAAGTTCTTAATGACTGTAGACCATTGTCGTTTAATTATAAATATGACCAATCCTTCGGCGGATAATTCTGATCATGCTTACACAGAAATAAGAATAGATGGGTGTCCAACTTTTGATCAGAAAGTATGACTTTGATTTAGGTTAAAAAGTAAAGGTGATACAGAGATACTTTTGCAAGTATTTAGTCCATGCTCTAGTGGCATTAACAGATTTGCATGTCAGCCAAAGTAGTTTTAGCTTAAGAGTGAAAGCGAGGTACAATAGTTTCGAAGATACTAGGACTTCTTGATTTTCTTTATCTCCCTTTGCTAATTTTTGAGCTAAAATGGTATTTGTAGAGACCAGGAGAGGAGAGTTATTATAGGTACATAGGTACATCGTTTATGATGTGTGAGAGTAGTGATTATGTATCATGCACTTAACACAATTCCTATATATGATAGCCACTCAGTAAATGATTGAATGACAAACATGAATGAATGGACAATGGACGGTTGGACATATGTAGGAAGGAGGTGGTATACCCTTGTAGCCTAGCAAATTGTTATATGTTAAGTTTGGGAAGCACTCATTTATATTGAGGTAAAGGTAAGTAACATCTATATATTTTGAAGCTTGTTGAAGTTTGAGTAATTCCGAGTGGCTCTGTGAACTTGGGCAGGTCTATGTTAGGCTATAATCAGTGAATCAATATTTAACTGTCCAGTGCTTAGATATTTTGTGCTCGGTGCTGAGGAAGAATTATGACATGATCCTTGCCTTCAGTGTATTCAAACAGGAAACAATAGCAAACAGTACAAAATGGTGTATTTTTAAAGAAGTGCAGTAAAAACGCATAACAAAATTTACCACCTTAACCATTTTTAAGTGTCGAGTTCAGTAGTGTTAATTACATATACGTTGTTGTGTGAGGTGTTGTATATTTAAATTGAAAATATGAGAATGAGAGGATAAATGCTGTGGGGAAGCGGGATTCAAAATGTACTCCATGAAAGCACTCCAAATCCAATTTTATTTGAGGAAATGTTATATTTATACTTTTATTTACTTAAGTTTGAAAACGACCACTATTAAAATTTGGAGAGGGAAAGGGCTGAATTATTCAAGGCCAGAGTAATCAGGGAAAGTTTCAAGGCAGAAGAGGAAGATTTAAACTGGGCCTTAAAAAATGATTAGGAATTGGATGGGTTGTGGGCAGGGAAAAGGAAAAGCATTCTTCTTGATGGAGCCAATCAAAGCTCAGAGGTTGGGGATATGAACATTGCCTATTTCTCGATTAAAGAGAAGATCTGCATTATGAGAATTTATTGTTTATGTTGGGGGTGAATGGTGTGTAATGTAATGTCTCCCAAAATGTGTTCCATCTGCCATGAATGTTGTGGAGGAGGAAGGGAAGGGAAATTCTTGTCTTTCTCCTACAAGGTTCTAGGAACATTTGAATGCGACTGTGCATTTGAGAGCTTAAAAGGTTGTATCCAGCATATTTTAATTTTATATGAGCAGAGGAAGTTTTCTCTACCTGGAACCATTGTTTCTTGGACACCAGTTTGAAAACTGTATATGCCACCTACATACACTTTCTTGACTTGATCAAGAAATTTAATATACCAGATATCCCCCTGCTCCCACTTTATGATTAGATTATAATCACAATTACCGTATGTGAAAAGTGTTGGTAAACTCATTCAACAAATACGGAGTATGTACTGTAATCTGCTAATGATTGAGAGTTATATACATGTAAGGAAAATGTTACAGAACCACAAGATATTACATGCATATAACCCTTCTACATTCTTGCTATTCTATGTATGGTCAGTGAACATTAGCGTCTCCTAGCCTGCAGTCTTGTTAGAAATGCGAAACCTTAGTCTTTGTCCCAGACTTATTGAACCAGAGCCTGCATTTTATTAAGATCACCAAGTGATTCATATGCCCATTAAAGTGTGCATTTGTCGTATGCTGTTTTACATCATATGCAACACAACTTTGTTCTGTCCTTTCTTGAACACTGTTAGTAGCAGAGAATTTGATACCTTTGATTTCCAGCTTAGGGTTTACCCTCTTGAAACTTCTACCCTCTGGTCATGGTTTTGTCTTAAAGAGTTATACAGAATCTGCTTCAGTATCTCAAATGAGAGTCATTTATATGTAAAAGATAAGCTTATGTTTATCTGAGTCCCTAACAAAATGTGTTACCTAGAATTGATCATAGTACTCATAGAGTGACTTGGCCAGAGATTTGAATGGAAGTTATTGAAGTTATTTCACCTTAACTATAGAGCGTTTAAGAGCTCTGTGCCACTGTGTTCCATTGCCTCTGCTGCTGTTATTTTTCTCCTCCTCTCGCCAAGCAATTTCTTTAAGTAGCCATCCTTCTTACTTTTAACTTTTCACATTGGACTGTTCTTAAATTTTGCTAAGCTCAGGGTAGGCCTAGTGTTTCTTTGGAACCAGCTCTTAGAGCCCTTCCATACTTAGTCACTTGGTTAGATACTTTGATTAAAGACATAGATTACTTGGTAAAGGATCACCTAGTATTTTGCCTTCCTCTTTAAGAAGTTTCTAAAGAAAATTACCTATTATTTTAATTTGTAATATCTAGATATGTCGAATCACTAGAATTGAAATGTAGGGTCCCTTTTAAGGAATTAAATACTTTTAGTTAAATAAATATAGATGCTCACTGTAAAAATTAATACAATACAAAAATGTAGAAAGAAGTGAAAAATCCATTTTTTCCTCTTTCTAATTCTAACCCTTCAAGGTTAACCTCTGTTTAGTTTACATTTCCTTCTAAACCTTTTAAAAAAATGTACAAAAGGTATGTGCTATAAATAAAATTTAAAAACAAGAAAGGGGGATTTATATACTGTTCTGAAAATTGACTTTTTACTCAGAAAAATTAAGCTGATCTCTAGACCTTAATACGATCAATGTGTTTTTTGACTTTAGGGAAGAAACCCTTTTTTTTTGGAGCCAGCAATAATTATTACAATTACTGATGGGAGCAAGTTGACTACTACCAGTGGAGTCCAGGATGAGGTAAGTTATGTTTATATCAGCATGGATTATGCAAATGCAGTTGAAAAATCTTTATTTATGTGTACATTGTAGGATATTGAAACCTTAAGTAAGTTTGCTCTTTATTTGGTGCAATCTAGAGTCATCTGGCTCCTAGAACTCATTTACTTTCTCTGTTGTTTGTAGCAATGGCCTCTAAATTTTCTTGAATAGGAATCCCTTCTGTGAAAAATTTTGGAGCCTACCACCCATCTCAATTATATATGTATTTTTGAGTTTATGTGAGGGTCACAGTGTCAGTTCATATATTAAATTTAGTAAAATGAATTCTTATTTTCAGGCTAAAAAAATGGAGACAGCATTCTAATAATTTCTTTCCATATTTCAGTGGTTTGTCATATGTACTGCACTATGGAGACTCCTAGACTAGAGTACAGCCAAGCCAAGAGGAGGTTAAAACTAGGAAAAGTGAAGGTGTTTGAGGATTTTAATTCTAAGTCAAATACCATATAAATAATTTACAGCTAACTTCACGTATTCTCTACTAGCATGCATTGTGCAGAGTTGGTTGTGTGTGATGTGATAGGGTGAGTGCAAGAGGTTTATTTTAACTTTAAGCTGTTTTTAGTTTAGAATTTGAACTGCTCTTTTTTTTGTTGTTGAGGCATGCGGGATCTTTCGTTGCGGCGCGTGGGCTCTTTGTTGTGGTGTGCAGGCTTCTCTCGAGTTGTGGCGTGTGGGTTTTCTCTTCTCTAGTTGTGGTGCACAGGCTCCAGGGCGCGTGGGCTCTGTAGTTTGCGGCACGCAGGCTCTAGTTGAAGTGCATGAGCTCAGTAGTTGTGGCACATGGGCTTAGTTGCCCCTCAGCATGTGGGATCTTAGTTCCCTGATCAGGGATTGAACCTGTGTCCCCTGCATTGCAAGGCAGATTCTTTACCACTGGACCACCAGGGAAGTCCCTGAACATTGCTTTTGAACATTTCGTTTATTAAAATAGGTTGTTGTAGAAAGGAGATGGGTTAGGCTACTCTCTTTACTGCTTGCATTTGATTTAGAATCTTAATTTTAATTCTCACTGTATTTACACACGGTTTGATTAAGTAGGAAGAGTGTAGTCTTTAAGTTCAGTAATTTTTAGAAATACTTTCATTTGTGTGACATTGTGGAATGCAAACTGGATATGGAGTCAGGACACGTGGGTTCTAGTCATTGTTCAACTACTTTCTAGCAGTGAAGTTTGTATCAGTTACCTAGCTTCCCTAAATTTCTATCCTTGTTCGTGAAATAAAGGTGATAATTCTTGCCTTACCTCATAGGGCTGTTGGAAGACTGAAATGAAATAATGTATATGAAAGTGCTTGGTAGGCTGTAATGAAAAGAACAACTGTATTGTTCTATCATGAAGCATTGGAACTAGTAAAGAATTGTTATTGCCTGATCTTGACTTGAGGGGAAAAGAGCCAGAATTATTTTGTTTGAGCAGTTGACGTTGAAGGGAGTTTAGGATATAATTCATAGAGAAACAGTTGAAAAATTTAGGTAGATTAAAATTCATAATTAAATAATTTATAGTCTATACATAATTAGTAGCCTTGGAACACTCCATAGCTGAACTTAACGGATTTTGGGGCTTTCTTAAACGTAGTTTATGTGTATAGCCAATTATATCCTGCCACTATCAGGAACAGATGGACATTGATTATATACATGAACAATCAATATGTTGCTTAGCTTTAAATTTGAAGCTCTCAAACTGATTTTTCCCACTTTACCTTCCTTTTGAAACATTTGACTGAGAGAAAGATTGAGATATCAATAATCAGGTCAGAAATATTAATGATTTAGTTTTGTAGTTATGATGACTTCAAAGGTATTTCTCATTTATATTTACATTTATATTTATATTTATATTCCTACATGTGAGATTATCCATTCAAGGTGCTCTGGTCTTACCACCTTTGTAGAAATGCCCTTTGGGGTACAGTATATTTTGTTCCCATATATCTGGATCTGGTTTGTTTGTAATATTTGTTTTGTAGGACCTCCTCTAGCTTTAAAAACATATCTTGAAATATACATGGATGTTGGAATTGCTCACCTTTCTTCCTAGGTCCTTGGGAAAGATATTGGAGAAATAGACCTATGTGTTTATAATAACCTAAAACTCCTTGCTAGTAAAGTTGGGAAGACTTTCCTGTGGGCCAGGAGCTTACCTTTTAGTTCTCTTATATCTTCTACAATATTTAGCATAGTTCTGAGAACAGAGCTTATATTTTAAAAATATTGATTATAAATATTGTTGTATTGAGTCTGGTAGTCATCAAGATCAAAATTTATCACTGCTACTTCTTATCTGAGGTGGAAGTCATTTGTTGTAAGGCAGAGGTTTATTTTGGATATGCGGTTGGAACATAGGTCTCTGAGTTGTGTTGGGTTTCAAGTTTAGGAGTTTCTTCGATCATCGGCATGTTTAGTTCTTAATGTTCCAACAAGACTCATTTTGTGGGCCAGAGGATGTACCCTATATGTGTATATTGTGGAAACTTAATTTTTAAAAAATTTTATTTTATTTATTTATTTTTTTATACAGCAGGTTCTTATTAGTTACCTATTTTATACATATTAGTATATATATATGTCAATCCCAATCTCCCAATTCATCCACCACCATCCCCCCCCACACTTTCCCTCCCTTGGTGCCCATATGTTTGTTCTCTACGTCTGTGTCTCAATTTCTGCCTTGCAAATCGGTTCATCTGTAACATTTTTCTAGATTCCACATATATATGTGTTAATATATGGTATTTGTTTTTCTCTTTCTGACTTACTTCACTCTGTATGACAGTCTCTAGGTCCATCCACGTCTCTAAAAATAACTCAATTTCATTCCTTTTTATGGCTGAGTAATACTCCGTTGTATATATGTACCACATCTTCTTTATCCATTCGTCTGTCGATGGGCATTTAGGTTGCTGCATTGAACATTGGGGTGCATGTGTGTTTTTGAATTATGGTTTTCTCTGGGTATATGCACAGTAGTGGGATTGCTGGAATGCTGGTCTCTTCTAGTCCAAGTAATTAAATTATGTTATTCGTTTTGAGGAGAATTATCAATTTATAAAAAGCATAAAGGTGCTTTTTTGTTTGCTTTTGTGTTTGTGTGTGTATGTGTGTATGCATGTGTGTGGTACATGTGATCTGTATTGTTGTAATTTCTACTAGGAGATAACAAGCAGAATGTTCCCTTTGGCTCTTTCTCTTCAGTTCTCGTAACGTTTGCCTTTGGCAAAACTTGATTCTTTTTAAAGATTTATTGAATGAGTGATTGTGTTGATGATTTCCACATTAGGTATGTGTATAATTCTTGATTACCTGTGACTGCTATTAATGTGACCTGTTACTGTTTATGGAGTTGTGCATCCCACCCATACAATACCCTTTGCTTACGAGTTATATTATCTCACATAGTGTATTTTATCTGTTCTGCCAGTGCTATTTTTCAGGAATAAGTTTTCCTGCTGCTTTGAAATCATCCTTATGGCATATAAGGAAACATGGAGCTCATCTAGTATTACTTTTTATTTTACAAATGAGGAAATTGAGATCCAGGGAGGCAAAGTGATTTGCTGAAGGTTATAACATTTATTATTGCCAAATTCTGGATTAGAATTGATCTAAATTCTAAAGACATCCCAGCCCCTCAAGACCCAGTGCCTTTTCCCTGATGCTATCTGCAGTCTTTGTGTTTGATTCTATTATTGTATGTTCTGGAAATTTACCTTCTATTTACCTGATTTCCTGTTTGTCTGCTTCCGTTTCCTATACATTTGTGACGTAGGTATTATGTTCTTATTCACTCAGTGTCCCTTGAATGACTATTATGACCTGGGCATTTCTAGTCAGTGAAGATAACAGAGATGAATAGGGTGGATTTCTGGTTCTTAAGTTCACAGTCTTATGGGGGAGGATAGCCTATTAAGTGGTTTTATGAATGATAAACTAGAGATGCCTACTAGGTGTATGGGAGTGCTAAAGAGGGAGGGGAGGGTTAATATTACCTATCTTGTACATATGTCAAATCCTGTGTAATGTGAATTTTTATAGTCATTTTAATGTTGATTAAATGCAAGGATCTTGTGGATGATTTGGTATAGGATGTGGCTCATAGATTATATCTGTGAAAGTTATAGAGAAACCTGGTACAAAGTTGTTTTGAGTGTAGAAAATAGTTAATGGAAAAACTTAGTGCCATACCGCCTCCTGACCTGGCTAAATTTGTACAGGCCAGAATGATCTAATTACTTATAACTTGTTTGTCAAAGTAATGTAGGGATACCATTTCCTCTGTGACGGTTCATCATTTAGCAGTATGTTAGCAATTACAAGAGAAACAGTGTGTATTATGGACAAAAATCCTGAGCTGTATAAAATCATTTTACCTTAATTTATAATTTTAATGATCTTTTTTGGCCTTTTAATAAAAGTCCAGGCCATTGTCGGAATTGTTCATGAGTGTGTTTCTAGTGTAGTGTTTTTTGGATAACTCTGTAGGACTTTTGATGACTGCTTGTGATGGAAGAGTATGTGTGTATTTTTTGACTTTTTTTCTTTTTAAATGTAGCTATTTGGTAAAACTGGTTGTTTGTCGTATTTTCACTTATGAGCTCTGAGTTAGATGGGACTTTGAATTCTGATACACAAGAAATTTATATTTCTTATTGCCATAATAGTTATCTTTGGTGTTTTTTTTTTTTTTATCTTTGGTGTTGATAAACATACTTGTGGTCATATACTCATAATACCATTTATCATGTTATGTTACTAATGTATCAAATGTTTTGGTAGAATCACTAAATTTTAATTGGAGTTATAGAAAAAAATTTTTTTCTGGTTTTTATTGCTTGCAAAGATCTTCTCTGGTACTCTTTTGCAGTGGAAAACTATTCTGTGCTATGATTCCAGGAACACATGGCTAACTATATTGCTCAATAAAGTAGTCAGAAGAAATCCTGCCAGTACCTTCTTGGTGATGAATGACATTCCAGGATCATGTAGCAGTTAGTTTTCTCTTCCTTGAAAGTGCTAATAGTAGTGTTATCTTTCAAATATTGAGATTTGCTGAAGACTCTTTCTGCATCTCTTGATCAGTTATGATTGCCCTGGAGGCTAACATTTTAGAGAAGATATTTGCAGTCATAAAAATCCTGTTGGCTTTTGGCATTAAAATTTTTGCCTTATGAGCTTTCCCAGCTTTTTAAGACAAACTAGGACAGCTACCTTCATAACTGCTTGGAAGATGTTCAGAAAGTGCACATGTTTGTAGAAAGAGAAATGTCTGAGTAACCTCAACTGTGTGTTCAAGTGGCTATAGTTTGGGGTCTTATCTTTTAACTTGTCGGTTCTCAAAAGTTGATGCAGAAGTCCCATCAGTCTTTGAGATGTGGACTGGTATTAGTGATTTTTCTGGATCATTTTGGTCAATGTTTAATGGTTTTATCTTTTGTAAGGATAATCTGTAATTAGGATCTATAATTACAGTTTGTATTTAACTCTTCATGATATATATACTGATTAAAAGACAATCCAGAATTTTTAAATCTGTTTCTACTATCTGAAATAATTCAGAAATCCCATCTCCCCACCACCATAAAATATTTGTATTTCACTAAAGTCACCAAAAATATGTGCCGTAAGCTGTCAAAACTATTTTAATTGTGTCTACAAAGATTTTTAAACACATTTAAAATTGTTGTTTCCCAGTACACTTAGAATTTTGGGGAATTTTGTCTTTATTTTTTTCTTTTTCAGAAAGACTTCTAAGGAATCTTGAGGGATGTCATTGTAGTATGATAGACTGTATTAAACAGATCTGTGTGTAAATTCGTTTCTGAGTTTTCATTATCAAGATTAGCTCCTGTCTTACTGATTTGTGATTCAAATGTTCTAAACATATGTGTAACATTACTATATAAATATGTTAGTCTCTATCAATTCAACTTTCCAAGAACATTTACTAAGAATTTGTTGGATATAGATCATTTGCATTTTCTTTTTTTTTCTTTTTAAGCCGAGGTCTTCTTAGAAGCCCATATGATTTAAATTTATTTATTTATTTATTTATTTATGGCTGTGTTGGGTCTTCGTTTCTGTGCGAGGGCTTTTTCTAGTTGTGGCAAGCGGAGGCCGCTCTTCATCGCGATGCGCGGGCCTCTCACTATCGCGGCCTCTCTTGTTGCGGAGCACAGGCTCCAGACGCACAGGCTCAGTAATTGTGGCTCACGGGCCCAGTTGCTCCGCAGCATGTGGGATCTTCCCAGACCAGGGCTCAAACCCGTGTCCCCTGCATTAGCAGGCAGATTCTCAACCACTGCACCACCAGGGAAGCCCTGCATTTTCTTTTTTACCCATATTTTTGGCTGTGTTCTCTCAACCCCTTACTTCTGGTGTGCTATAGAAATGTATAATATCTACAATTATTATTATTTGAAAATAGGTAATTATAATAAAAATGCATAATTAAAAGAAGTTGATGATATATTTAATACCTGTAGTGAATTTTCAGCAGTCCACATTTGCAGTACTCTTTTTGAAAGAACCTTTTTTCAAGGTCATGTGGAAAGAAAAACTCTTAAGGATTGCCTCTAGACAGACACTGTAATAGAATAATTAAAAGGAAATGCTGGCTGATCATTCTTTAGTGAAGCTGTATGGCTACAGTTACTCAACTATTATCTAGAATTCCGTGTTAAGATATATCAAAATAGTTTTTATTTCAGAGGGTGAAGCAACTTCACCCTGCATTTATTAGCCTGTCAGAACCAATAAGCAATAAGAGATGCTATACATGTAAGAAAAATTTCATTTAGAGATGTTTCTATTATTCTTCTGATTCTAGCTCTTACATATATAAACTACTGATATTTAGAAAAGTAGTTTTCAAATGACTGCATCAGAATCACCTAAGTGTTTTATAAAATATACATGCCTCAGCTCTAATTCTGGAAATTTTGCTTCCATTGATCTGGACAGGGACCTGGGAATCTGTATTTTTGGATGTGTCCAAGTTGATTTTGATACACAGAAACTATGCATCAGAATCAACTATGGCTAGAAACCATAGTTTTAGAACATAACTACAAATATATATTTTTTAAAACTACAAAAAATACTTGTGAAAATAAACAGCTTTAACAAAACAAGATAAAACTGTTTTTGATGTACATGGCCAGCAATATGTTATTTTTTTTTTTACATCTTTATTGGAGTAACAGCAGTATGTTTTGTTTAAGATAAAAATTAATTCTTGACCTTTAGAATTGTTAAACTTGGGAATTGGGTGTCCAAGGGATATGGAATAGGTCTTCTGTGAATTTTTTTTTTATTGTGTTTGATATGACTTAGAATCACTTATTGGATAGCCCTCAGATATTAACTTCTATATCAACTGCAGCCAGTCTTTAGTTACTGCATATGGTATGCTGTGTTGAAGAGGACTCTTAGACCCTGAGAATGAGAATAGGGTAGAGGAGAAGAGGGTAAAAAAGGGGGAGTAATTAATTCATATTATCTGTCATGTGCTTGCTATATCTGTCTTAGGAGTTTTTATCGAAAGGACTACGTAGTTTTTCTCTTACCCTTACTACGCTTTAATTCCTGATTTGGATGTTCATAACTAGCATTATTTTTTTTTAAGTTTATATATGCATAGAATTGGTGATAGTTACACTTAATTTTTGCTTTCTAGAGAGTTGCTGCTAAAATACCCTTCCATAATGAATTGTTCCAATTTTGAATGCTTAAAGTACATTTTAGATTAATTCAGCAATGATTTTTCTTGTGCTGCATAGTGACTTTGGTTGTGTACAAGAATCGTGGCACACCATACATTTATATTTAGTACTGCTATATTCTAGGTACTGGGGACACAAAGATGGAATTAAGCAAGGCTTTTGCCCCCTAGAAAACATATTGTCTTTCAAGATAGGAAAGTAAATAAGCATTTTTAACACTCTAAGGTAAATCTCATGGCAGAAATAATGAGAGAAGCTAAGTTTTGAGGAATGAGTAAGGAATTGAGCCGTGACATTTCAGGAAGAGGGAACAGTGTATATATATAAGTAGGAAGGCATGAGAACAGTATATTGGGAGGCTATAAATTCTATGAGTGGAATATGGTCAGTGTAGGTAGGAGAAGTGGAGAGAAGTGGATGCTTGAAGTGTAGGTAGAGGCCAGATGAAACCATCCTAAGGAGACTGGACATTGTTCTGTTAACATTTGCAGAGGAGATATTGAAGATATTAAGCAGATGAGTCACACGATCAGATTTGCATTTTAGTGAGTGTACTTTGCTAGAACGTGAAAGAAGATAGATTTGAAGGATGGTAAACTGGGAAGAATTAGCAGACTACATGCAACAACCCAGGAAAAATATGGGGTGTGCTAAAACTAAGCGAGCGCCGGACAGGGAGGCAGAAGTCTGAGAGATTCATAGGTTTTCATAGGTTAGGCAGGTCCTCAAGGACAGTAAGGGAGAAGAAAAAAGCAAAGTGTCTGACAGGGTTCTGAACCCAGGGTCCCTGCTTGGGCTTTAGAGGGTTCTGTAAATTCCCTGAAATGTTATCCAGACATTGTCTAGATATATATGCACGGTTTTCTGGGGGACAGAGGTCTCTAGCTTTAATCATATTCTCAGACAAGTAAAAACAAAACAAAACCCACGGTTTTAGTAGTATTTTGAGGTTTTCAACTTGGGAATCTATGTGTGGATATTATTGGTAGTGGTGACTGAGATGGGGATATTGGATAAGTAGTAGAAAAGAATATAAAATAATTGTTTGATCAAGTATCATTAACTTTAGGGTACAAATGTATTAAAGGAGTTATGAGCCAACTTTTTAAACAGTAAACTTAAAGACTTTTTCTTGCCCTTTAACATTATGTCTTAGGAAAAGTATTTTGTGTTTAAAAACAGAGAAGTAAGCAGAATTTTATCTCTGGGTTCTGACAGAATTTTTATTTTGAAGCAGATTAAATAAATAATCGTTGTCATCTTATCATTTATTTATCAGATCTTTAAGTTGTTTTGTTTAAGGCCATAATGTAAACATCTTCAAGTGCTTATTTTAAACAAGCATGAACATTGATAGTCAGAATGCTAGGACAAGAGCATTGTGTTTCAGGGGGTAGTAGTGTCAAGTCATTTATAGAGGATGGAAGCTTAATTCCTTTTCTGTTCAATAGTATGTAATTTAAGATGGGCTTTGACTGCATTGGCAGTTTCTGCCAATTAAACTCAGATCAAGTCAGTATGTTAGGTGTATTTCATGCCTCTCTAAGTCAGATTACAATTTGAGAGCATGAAAAAGCTGAGTACTTGGTCTCCTGATGGAGCACACTCACCTAAGCCTGAGGCTGTTAGTCTTTTATAAATACCTTCATTATATTATTTAGCTGTGTTCCATAAATAGCTATTTTATATAACTTCCACCTTGAATTGTTCTTTTCAGATGTAATACAATAGATTTACAGTTCTTTATGTTTGCGTATTAGGAATAAACGTGCATTGACTGGAACGATACTGAAACTATGATCTTTACATCAAGGCAAGGCTACATTTTGATCTAGACAAGGCTGTTTTGGTATATTTTTCCCCACGCTCTGTCTTTTCAGGTTGAATTACTGATTTTTCCCCCTTTGTTTTGTTTGTTGTGGTTTTGATGTTTTTTTTCCTTTCAGCTAAAGGAGCAGTCCAGTGGTTTTCAAGAAGTGCCAAAGTGCACTGACTGTCTCATGATGACTGGTGCCTCAGGGAGGGTCATGATTCCTGGATACAGGATCGACCTGATCCTGGATGTCACTTCAAGCAGTCAGATCGTGGGGAAAAGCCTTGTCTAATGGCTAGCCTTCCTCAAAAGTCTGATGCTAGTCATCTCGGAAGGCCTCAGAAAGAGCCTTAAAGGTGAGCAGAGTAGAGTGTAGTTCTCTCTGGGGGCTGTTACTATTCATTGGAGAATATGATTCAACACAGAATGACAACCCTAACCTGATAAATCCAGGTTCAGTTGGTAAATTTAGTTTATAAATTTGTTGAGGATGGTGATCAGACCTCAACTTTTGACTTATTAGAAACCACCTTCCTAACCTTAAGATCTGTAAAGGGAGGAATTTGGTATTTCCTGGGCCCTTCAGAACCTTAGGTTAGTATCTGTTGTCGTAAATGGAAACAGCCTACTATCACAACTAAGGAACACTTTAGTTACAAAATTGCATTATGTTAAATACCCATGGATTAAAAAAAATGTAGTGAAGTATTCTCTTAGTTTATATGGTTATCATATATTGATTATATATCAGGCAATTGGGCTTCAGGGCTTGGAAGGGCAAATTGGCGTTTGATTTGTCTGTTACACTGATTTTTTTAAAAAACAGCCACTTTTGAAGCAGTTTGGATTTATGTAACACATATTTGGTTGCATTCAACTTGAAGAATTAGTACTACCTGCATCATTTGAGTAACATTTTTAACCCCATAAAAGATTCTTTAGAGATGTTTTGAGCATTTTGGTTTGGAAAATATTTAATTCTAGGCCTCTTTCTCTTGTCCTTTGAAGTACTTACAGAACCTAATTGTTCATATAATAATCTTGATTGCTAAATTTTCAATAAACTCTAAAACTTGTCTATCATAATAAGACTTACTAGGTTTTTGTTTAAAAATTTTTTAATTGAGTCACTTCTATTAGTAAAAAAATAATATGGGCATGCACAATCCGCAATGTATTTGTGTACATTTTTACATTTAGAAATTATATATTCACTAATGTATTAATATTAGAAAACATATACAAAAGTAAGAATTTTAAAAGATGAGATGAAAAAAGTTATAAAAGGGAGTTCTGATATTTTCTTTCCCCCCGCCACGCATCATGATGTATTTCGGGTTGACAAACTCTTTTTAAAGGCCAGATAGTAAATATTTTAGGCTTTTCAGCCCATATGGTTTCTGTTGGAACTACTCAACTCTGCTGTTGTAGGGTAAAAACAGCCACAGACAATATATTAAACAAATGAGCATGGCTGTTTTCAATAAAATTTTATTTACTGAAACAAGCTGTGGGCTGGATTTGGCTGGAGGGCCATTGTTTGTTGACCCCTGGAGTATACCCTGTTTTGCAGACCACTGCCCTAGACTTTGCAATTGTGTTCTACTACTTCTGTTAGATCCTTTCACCATCAGTTTTTAGAGTACAGTTGATCTTCCTTATTGAAGTGAGCAGAAGAATATTAGTAGTCAGAATGTATTGTTTAATTGAACAGATACTTATTGAATACCAGTGATGTTCAAACATAAGGTTAGGTGCTGGGATGAGTTTGGTAAGAGAGATAGGTAAACAGTTGTGGCATGGTGTAAGAAGTAATTTGATTACAGCACAAGCTGCTGAGAAAGTGGGCTGGCTCTGGGAAATGATGTATTAAGTTGGACTTGAAAACTTAATGCAAATTTGTGAAGTAGATGAGTTCAAAGGCATATAGGTGATAGAAGAGAGCATGGGAGAACCATATATATATACGTCAATAACTGATTGCTGGCAGAGTGTTCAAGAAAGAAGCAATAGGGAATGAGACTGGACAGATCAACATGGCTCACAGTGTGTGCTCTGCCAAGGAGCTTGAACTTTGCCTTATAGGTTGATGGTAATTGTTGAAGAGATTTTAGCAGAGGAAAAAGCCATCAGATTTGAATTTTAGAAAGATAGTGGCAGTAGTGTGGAGTATACAAGGAATAAATATTTTTGGTAACTTTTTTTTTTAACCTCTTTGTAAAAGAGGACACAAATTGTTTTTGTGGGTTGTTTTATACCAGACATAAAATAAAGAAACTTGGGATATTATTTAGCAACGAAAATGCATGAACTATTGACATGCTACAGTGTGGATGAACCTCCAAAACATTATGCTAGGTGCAAAAGACCACATGTTGTGTGATTCAGTTTTTACAACATTTTATGGAATGTCCATAAAATAGATTAGTGGTTGCCTGGGAATGGACTGGGGACTCACTGCAAATGGGCACAAGTGATCTTTTCAGGGTGTTGGAAATGGTCTAAAACTGGATGGTGGTGGTAGTTGTACAACTCTGTAAATTTACTAAAAATAATTGGATTGGACACTTTTTTTTAAATTGAAGTAGAGTTGATTTACAATGCTGTGCCAATATCTGCTGTACAGCAAAGTGTCTCACTTATACACATAGAGACATTATCGTTTTTAAATATTCTTTTCCATAATGGTTGATCCCAGGAGATTGGATATAGTTTGGATTGGACACTTTTTAAGATGGGTGCATTTTATGGTAGGTAATTATATTTCAATAAAGTTGTTAAAGACCTCACTTTTGAAATTTTTTGGATAAAACATATTGCTGATTCCCAAATAATTGCTCTTTACTCTGAACAAATATTGATCTTAAGCTGCTGGAACCAAAAAAAGGTGTTTTTTTTTTTTCCTCCTAAACTTAAAGGGTATACATTGTAACTATAGAGTTAACTGTAGGAACTACCAACTAAATAAACCATGTTGTTACTAAATTTTATAGAATTCACTTTGACTTTAATATTTTAAAATTTCCTTTCCTTATTAAATATCATATGAGGAGAACCTTCTTAAGTAGAATATTGGATAATATTAAAAAGCTAGAAGTAGCCTAAGGGAAATTTACTACCCCCCCCCACTTTTTTTCCTCCAAGGAAATAATTGCTAAAGGAAAAACCTGAAGTTTGATGATTTAAAATTTATAAGTTGTTTCCTCAGTCTTAACAGTTATAGAAAATAGAGTACAGAGCAATTGGAAAATAGTTAATTTTACTCAGTAAATATTTATTGAGGGCCTACTATGTGCAAGGCACTGTTTTTTAGAAACAGATTTTAAAAGGTTCTTACTATGTTACTTTTATTCCTGGCTGCCAAAATTTATGAGGTTCAGTCGTAATCATTAAAATATGTACAAAACTTAATTGTGTTACCTTTTATTGTTTACAAGGTAATTTCACATCTCACTTAATTCCTAATTCTGCGAGAGTAAGGAAAATGAGTTTTGTAGTATAGCCAATTCCCAAGTAAGAGCCAGAGCTGGGACTTGACGATTGGTGTTTATTTTTACTTCAAGTCCATTGCTCTTTACATGCTAGTGTGTGATTTAAAAAAACAAACAAACAAACCCCCACCACCACCACCAACAGTACAGTACTGCATAAGGATAGGCATATAGATCAATAGATAAAATCAAGAGTCAAGAAACAAACCATACATTTATGGTCAATTGATTTTCGAAAAGGGCGACAAGATAGTTTAATGGGGAAAGAATAATCTTTTCAAGCAGAGGTACTGAACAACTGAATATCCACATGCAAGAGAGTGAGGTTAGACTCTTACCTGACACCATGTACAAAAATGAAATAAAAATGGGTGGGCAGCCTAAATGTGAGAGCCAAAACCCTTGAAAGAAAAAACATAGGCATAAATTTTGATGACTTTGGATTAGTTAGGCAATGGTTTCTTAGACATGGCACCAGAAACGCAACCAAAGGAAAATTAGATAAATCTGACTTCATCAAAATTAAAAGCATTTGTGCTTCAAAGGATACTGTGAGGAAAAGATAGTAACAGGAGGAAATATTTGCAAATCACATATCTGATAAGGGCCTAGTATCCAGAATATACAAGGAACTCTTATGACACAAAAATAAAAAGACAACCCAATTTAAAAAAAGGGCAACAGATTTGAAAAGATATTTTTCCACAGAAGACATACAAATGGCCAATAAGCACGTGAAAAGATGTTCACCATCATTAGCCATTATGGAAATGCAAACCAAAACCAATGAGATACCACTTCATACCTACTATAATGGCTAAAATAAAAAAGATGGATAAAGCAAATGTTGATGAAAAGGTAGAGAAACTGGAACTCTCATTGCTGGTAGGAGTGTAAAGTAATGTAGCTGCTGTGGAAAATAGTTTGACAGTTCCTCGAGAAGTTCTACACAGTTATTCTGTGACCCCAGAATTCTACTGATATGCACCTAAGAGAAATGAAAACATTACCACGTAAAATGTCATATCAGCATTATTTATAATAGCCAAAAAGTAGAAACAATATAATGTTCATCAGCTGATGAATGCATAAACAAGTGTGGTATATCCATACAAATGGAGTGTTGATCCCCTTAAGAAGGAATGAAATTCTGACATACACTGCAGTGTGGATGAACCTTGAAAATATGCTAAGTGAAAGAAGTCAGACACAAAAGGCCACTTACTGCATGATTCCATTTATTTGAAATGTCTAGAACAAGCAACTCCATAGAAACAGAAATAGTGGTTGCTAGGGGTTGGGGATAAGATGAGATGCTAATGGGTATGGGGTTTCTTTTTTGGGTGATGAAAATGTTCTGAAATTAGATAGTACCTCCCTGGTTCAGCCATTCTAAAGAAATGAAATAAATGGAAAAACTCGTATCTTTACCTGCATACATCTATTTCCCTCTCTAGTGCCTTTCTTAATTTCCTTTCACAGCAAATTTAGAAGTTGTTTCTGCTGTCTCCTTTACTTCCCTACCTCTTTTTTACTCCTTAACCTATTACAATCTTGTTTCTGATTCTACCCATAATGAGGTCAGCAATGTCTTCCTCATCTTCCAAATCCAACTGTTGGTTTAAAATTTTTCTCTTTCATGACGTTTTGCCAGTACTATTGAACGCTCTTTCATATAGTTTTCTCTTGGCTTCTGGATTTATACTCTCCTGGCTTTCCTCTGGCTTTCTGTTCTGTTTTAATCCTTTGTCTTAATTTATTTGTTTGTTGCTTTAACACTTGTGACTGGTTTAATCTTAGATTTATTTATTTATTTTTTTCCTTTTTATTTGACATGCTCCTCTTGGGCAGTTTCATTCATTCTCAGGCTTCATCCATCAGTATTGTAAAAATTTCCATCTATAAACAGATTCCTAAGATTTGTTTTGCTAACCTGTATCTTTTTTAAAAAAACTTTATTATTTTTAATTTTTAATATGGAAAACATCAGTAGGTAGATATAACCCACATAAAAGCTCTTTAGGATCCTCAGTTTTTAAGCCTTCAAATGGTGTCAAAGTAAAAAGTGTTGAGCACTGCTGCTCTTGGGTGTATGTATGTATGTATGTGTACATATATATGTATATATACACACACACAGATATACACACACATACGTATTTTTTGAAAAATTGAGATATCGAAATATAACATTGTATTAGTTTCGGGTATGCAACACAATGATTCTATGTTTATATATTGAGATATATACATATATATATCACTATAGTAACTCTAGTGAACGTTGATCACTATACATAGAAAAAATTTTTTTTCTTGTGATGAGAACTTTTAAGATCTGTTCTCTTAGCAACTTTCAAATATACCAATACAGTATTGTTAACTGTAGTCACTATGCTTTACATGACATCCCCATGATGTACCTGTTTTATAACTGGAAGTTTGTACATTTTGACCACCTTCACCCATTTGCCCACCCCCACCTGCCTTTATCTTTCTAATTTTTTTGCGGTACGCGGGCCTCTCACTGTTGTGGCCTCTCCCGTTGCAGAGCACAGACTCCGGATGCGCAGGCTCAGCGGCCATGGCTCATGGGCCTAGCCGCTCCGTGGCATGTGGGATTTTCCCTGACCGGGGCATGAACCCGTGTCCCCTGCATCAGCAGGCGGACTCTCAACCACTGCGCCACCAGGGAAGCCCTCTAATTGAGTTTTGATGCTACTTAGGTGTTCTCCGTTTTCCCCTCATTTCCTCCCTTGGGATATCTGTACTCCCTAACTGGGCATAAAAATCACTTTATGATTTTATTCCAACTTTCCGTGATTTATTTGGTTTTTACTACTTTTAAGTGCTTCACCGTCAATGAATTGACCCCATTGTTCCTTGAATACATGACACTCTTTTATTTGTCAGGGCCTGTTCCATAATTTTGGAATGTTCCTGTCTCTTTCCACCTTTCACTCCCCAAAACCTACTCAGTATTTGTTGAGACACTGGTCAAATGCTACCTCTTGTGAAGCTTTTGGGCATTTAGTTGTACTTTCTTCTCTGCACTTTTAGGGCTTTCTTCTTGTCACTGTAATCCCAGTTTTTGTTCATTATTTTACTTGTTAACTTACCTTACTGCCACTAGACTTTGTGTTGGGCTCCTGGCAGGCCCTTTCAGTTTGGGAACTCATATCCTTTAAGTTTCAGAAATGTTCTTATTTCTTTGACAATCTTTTCCTTCTTATGTCTCTATTCTTTCTTTTTGAATGTCAGACTTATGAATTGATTTGTTACAGTCATCATCATCATCATCATCATTATTTAACTTTTCTCTCCTACTTCCATCTTTGTCTTTATTCTTTCTTTGTTCTCTCTGGCTAGGTTGGTAAAGGGCTTGGCTTTTGCTAATGTTTTTATATTTTTTTGTTGAGGTGAAATACACATAACATAAAATTAATCATTTTAAAGTGAACAATTCAGTGACATTTAGTACATCCTTTTTAATAGAACTCTCATACTAGGCAGAAATATAAAGGTGATATAATAGAGTGTGTTGTTGTTCTCTAATCCCAAGCAGCAAATTCTAGGATAGGCAGATTTCTTTCACATATCTTTTCTCCACCAGATAATTTCAGTTTGGGTATCCTTGGATTTTAAACTGTTCTTGGAAATAAACAGAAAAATAACTGACGATTATGATTGTTGAAGGGTAGAATCTTAGGGAGAGAAAGGACGTTGAAGGACTAAATCTTGAGTTTTAGAATTATTCCTGCATGTATTGGGAAGGAGGAAACTGAAATGAATCTGTAAGGGCTTGATACTAGTTATATGGATTTTTTTTTTGTCCATTATGAGTAAGAGCTAACGCTGTATTATATTTGAGGAAGTAGGTTTAAGAAATACTCAGTTCCACTGAAAATGTTAAAACTTTATTTGAAGCTTTTTTCCCATCTACATTATCCAAGCAAATCTGAGTAATGGGACTTGATCCTGGAGGTGCCAGTGTTCTATTTATTAAATCACAAAGGCATTTAGCATTGGTTTGGTTAGAATGTGTGCTTCCCTACCTTTAATGCACAAAAATTGCCTCTTCGAATGCATATTTTCTGCAACAAAGCAAAACAAATTGACAAGCATCTAGTTCAACTTTCAAGGATTGTGAAAAGCTTCTGGAAAGGTATATGATTTAGGATACTGGTTCAGTTTCTGTAATTGGGACAAGAGTAATAGTGGCTTAAAAAGAAAATTTCTTTTTCTCTCCCATCAAAGACAGAACTGGTTGGTGGTCTGGGAGGTAGGGTGGCTCTGCTCCAAGCTATTGTCTAGGCCCCCATGTTCCTTCTCCTTTGTTGATCTGTCTGCTTTACCTGAATGCTTGACACTGGTTTTATAACACATCCTAGTTCAGTACTACAACTGAATTTCAGCCTGTGGGAAGAATGTGGAGGGCAGGCAGCTTCCTAATGTGAACATGACCTAAAACGTCTATGTGGCAGTTCCAGTCAGAGTCCATCACCCAGAACCTGGCTGCACTTACTGCAAGGCAGAGTATAATCTCTACTTGGGCGGCCGTGTGTCTAGCCAAAATTTAGGGGTTTTGATGAGAAGGAAGAAAGAGAGATTGGATTCTGAGGGCAGTTTTTAGTTTCTGAAATGAAAGGGATGGTAAAGAAATTAATTATGCTTTAAAAGCTTTGGAAACTTCCTTACCTTTTAGTTTGACAGCTTATTCTAAGTTTATCTTGTACATTTTTGCCCCAGACCTGGAATCATGTCAGGTTCTGTGTATTTGGAAATGGTATGTGGAAAACCATAACCTGAGTGTTAAGAGGTGATCTTTGCTGTTGAGTTGGTCATTGTTTTCATGCCTTTGCAGTAGACAGAGTTAGGAATACATACTTTTTTTTTTTTCTGAAAGTAAATATGTCATGAATTCATACTAGTGTTTCCAATTCAAATTTAAGGTAGATATTTAAAGAATGTAATTAAAGAATGTGTTTGTGTTATAAAGACCCAGGCTTGATTCCTGGCTTTGCAGCTAATTAGAGATGTAACCTAATTCTCTCTTGTTCTAAGGTTCAGTTTCCTCATCTTTAAAATGGGGATAATAATAACTGTATCTCATGCTTGTTGTAATGATTAAATGAGAAAATAAGTGCTGAAGAAATTTTACTGTTTTATTATTCTCTATCACACTGCAAAAAGGAGAGACTTCTAATTTTTGTAGGAGTTAGAGAAGACTTGCCCATTAAAG
This sequence comes from Aethalodelphis obliquidens, assembly GCF_003676395.1. Classification (NCBI taxonomy): domain Eukaryota; kingdom Metazoa; phylum Chordata; class Mammalia; order Artiodactyla; family Delphinidae; genus Aethalodelphis; species Aethalodelphis obliquidens. The sequence continues at coordinate 18,266,391 of NW_020837960.1, read as the reverse complement.
TAACACTGGTGCTATCAGGAAAGATTGGGTGTTAATGGGATGTAGAGATTTAGTTATAAAAATATCAGGGCAAGAGACTCACCAGGGAGGAGTGATCTGCATTAGTTAAGACAGGAGCATAGGATTCTGTTTTGCTCTTTAAAAAAAAAAGAAAAGGAGGGAGGGAGGGAGAAAGGAGAAAGACAGGAAGGGAGGGAGGGAGGAAGGCAGGGAGGAAGGGAAGAAAGAAAGAAGGAAGGGAGGAAAGAAAGAGAAAGAAGGAAAAAGAAAGAGAAAAAGAAGGAAGGAAAGAAAGAAAGAAAGAGAAAGAGAGGGAGGGAGGGAGGAAGGAAGAAAGAAGGAAAGAGAAAAAGAAAACCTTTTTCCCTTATAGCGTTTAGCTTAGTGTGTAATTACATGGTAATCTGTGTGCTTATTTGATTAATGTCAGCCTGCCTTCCTGCCCCACAAGGGCAAGGACTATCCTGTCTTCCTTTTGCTTACCTTTGTAACCCCAGAGTAGTCACTGCACAGAGTAGTCACTCAGTTGATATTCGTACCCTGAATGAACTTTTACAGCATTTATAAAAACGACAAAATTTAGCATTTGATTATGTACCTATATTATCATTCTGTAGTTATTTCATTAGTGTTACCTTGTCCCTAGCTCAGCTATAGCTCATGAACTACTAATTGACCTAATTTCTTTAAGATTGATAACTTATAATACTTTAATACTCTACAGATTTTTATCATTTATCCATTATCTGACAGCATTAGTTCTTTGTAAATTTTTGTTCAGAGTGAATTAATAAATGAATCTGCTGGTGATTCCATTTGTTTGGGTCTCAGCCTGTTGTGAAATGTGTGCCAAGTAATCTATTGTTAAGAGTTTAAAGTACTTCAACTATATCCCTTACAGTGAAGCCACTCGATGCTTTCATTTTGTTATGTTGCCTTAAGTGGGCGAGAGCAGGATGTATATATATAGTTAGATTATCTTCCCAAGAATTAAGTCTAATACTCCCATGGGAGTGTGTGTGCATGTGTGCTCGCATGCACATCTTTTGTGTCCCATGGAAAAGATTGAGGATGAATATTCTCACCTGGATATTTAGAGAAGCGTTCTCAGAAAGAAGGCAGCATGGTTATAGTATAAGGCACCAGACTCCAAATTAAATGGCACATGTATTCTAGAGCCTTTTCTCCTTTTCTTTCTTCCCTTTTTTTTTTTTTTGCCACTAAATATATGGTTCTCAGATTTGTGTTTGCTTATATTTCTTTTGTTGTTATTTCCTCTTTGTTTAGCTGCAATCTATATATAATAAAATGTAGCAATTTCAAGTATAAAACTTGATGAGTTTTGACAAATGTAAACATGGTGTTATTAACAGCACAATAATGATACAAAATGTATCTGTCATTCCAAAAAAGTTTTCTTATGCCCTTTGCAGTTAATTTCTATCACTGTCCCCTGGAAACCACTGACATGCTTTCTGTCACAATGTGTGTGTGCGCATGCACGTCAGTGCGTGTGTATAGTTTTGCCTTTTCTAGAATTTCATATAAATGGAATCATTCAGTGTGTAGTTTGTGTCTGTCTTCTTTCACTTAGCATAATGCTTTTGAGGCTTATCTACATTTTTGCATCTATCAGTAGTTTGGTCCTTTTTATTGTTGAGTAGTATTCCACTGTGTGGCTATACTATAACTATAATTTGCTTATCCATTCACCAAAGTAGAACAGTTGGGTTTTTCCCTTTTTTTTTTTTTTTTTTTTTGGGGACCGTTATAATAGTCATTGTGTACATTGGCATGAAAATCCTTTTGTGGGCATATGTTTTCATTTCTCTTGGGTATATACCTAGGATTGTAATTGGTGGGTCACTGACAAGCTTTTTTTAAAATAAATTTACTCATTTATTTATTTTTGGCTGTGTTGGGTCTTCGTTGCTGTGCATGGGCTTTCTCTAGTTGCAGCGAGCAGTGGCTACTCTTCGTTGCAGGCGTGGGCTTCTCATTGCAGTGGCTTCTTATGTTGTGGAGCACCGGCTCTAGGCGCACAGGCTTCAGTAGTTGTGGCTCGCGGGCTCAGTGAAACTGCCAAACTGTTTACTAAAGTGGCTGTACTCTTTTGCATTCCTACCAGGAAGTGTATGAGAGTTCTAGTTGCTCTACATCCTTCCAACACTTGAATTTTTTCAGTCTTAATTTTAGACAGTATAGTGGGTGTGTAGTGGTATCTCATTTTGGTTTTAGTTTGGATTCCTTAATGACTAAAGATGTTGAACATCTTTCATGTGCTTATATGTCACCTGTATATCTTTGGTGAAGTGAGTGTTCAGATTCTCTTGCCCATTTTTTACTTGTTATCATTGAGTTATAAGAAGCTTTTACATATTCTGGATACAAGTCTTTTATTGGATACATGTTTTCCAAGTATTTTCTCCCAGTCTGTGGCTTGCCTTTTCAATTTTTACAGTGTCTTTTAAAGAGCAAATATTTTTAATTTTTTTCTTTTTTTAAAATTAATTTTTGTTGGAGTATATTTGGTTTACAATGTTGTGTTAGTTTCTACTGTACAGCAAAATGAATCAGTTATACATATACATGTATCCCCTCTTTTTTGGATTCTTTCTTTCTTTTATGGTTTGTGCTTTCTGTGTCCTATTTCAGAAATCTTTGCCTAACTTAATGTTACTTTCTCCTGTGTTTTCTTTAAGGAGTTTTGTAGTGTGAGCTTTTACTTTTAGGGTCATGATTCATTTAGGAATTTTATGTATGATGGGAAGAAAGTGTTGAGGTTCATTTTTTGGACACACTGTTAACTAATTTTATCAGTACCATTTGTTGAAAAGGTAATCCTTTACCCATTGAACTGCTGTGGCATCTTTGTTAAAAGTCAATTGGCCACATATTTGATTGTCTGTTTCTGGACTTTCTATTCTGTTTCATTGATTTCTATTTCTGCCTTTTGCCAGTATAACACTGTCTCTACTACTGTAGCTTTGTAAGTCTTGAAGGCAATTTGTCTCCAACATTTTCTTTTTCAAACTTGTTTTGTCTGTTCTAGGCCTTTGAATTTCCATATTTAAGTCATTTAAATTTTTCCATATTTAAATTTATTTAAACATCCAAATTTAAAGTCAGCTTATTAAATTTTACAAGAAAGCCTACTGCACTTTTGATTGTAATTACATTGAATCTCTAAGTTAATTTGGGGGAAATCCACATTTTACATTATTGGTTATTCTGATCCATGAGCATGGTATATCTCTCAAATTTTTTAAGTCTAATTTTTCTCACCAATGTTTGTGGTTTTCCTTGTATAAGTTTTACACATATATACTTTTTTTTTTTTGCGGTATGCGGGCCTCTCACTGTTGTGGCCTCTCCCGTTGCGGAGCACAGGCTTCGGACACACAGGCCCAGTGGCCATGGCTCACGGGCCCAGCCGCTCCGCGGCATGTGGGATCCTCCCGGACTGGGGCATGAACCCGTGTCCCCCTGCATCGGCAGGCAGACTCTCAACCACTGCGCCACCAGGGAAGCCCCTACACATACATTTTGACGGTTTTGTAAATCAGTTGTTTTATGTTTAATTTTTTATTATTTGTTGCTAGTACATAGAAATATATTTTATTTTTATATTTTGACCTTGAATTCTGTGACTTTCCTAAAATGACTTTTTATCTAGCAGTTTTTTCCAGATTTCTTGGAATTGTTTTTTTCATATAAAATCATGTTGTCGGGCTTCCCTGGTGGTGCAGTGGTTGAGAGTCCGCCTGCCGATGCACGGGACACGGGTTCATTCCCCGGTCCGGGAAGATCCCACATGCCGCGGAGTGGCTGGGCCCGTGAGCCATGGCCGCTGAGCCTGCGCGTCCGGAGCCTGTGCTCCGCAACGGGAGAGGCCACAACAGCGAGAGGCACGCGTACCGCAAAAAAAAAAAAAAAAATCATGTTGTCTGTGAATATTGACAGTTTTACTTCTTTCCAGTATCTGTCTGCTTTTTGGTTTGTTTTTCTTGTCTTAATGTACTGGTAGAAGTGGTGAGAGTAGACATCTTTGCCTTGTTCCCAGTCTTGGCAAATGAGGTGAGAGTGAAACCTTTCACTATGTAAGTGTGATTTTAACTGTAGGGTTTTTTTCTGTATTCCTTTTATCAGGTTGTGGAAGTTCTCCTTTGTTCCCAGTTTGCTGATTTTTGTTTTTTAAAATATCATGAATATGAGTATGGAATTTTGTCAGTTTTTTATGCATATGTTGAGATTATCATATGATTTTTTATTTTGCTAATATAGTGAATTACATTGATTAATTTTTAATGTTAAACCAGCCTTGTTTATATACATATATATTCTTGTTATATATTTTGATAGATGAGGAAACATACACAAAAGTGGTGATGTGAGTAAGTAGACATAGGAGCTCAGGAAGCAGCAGTCTGAAATTAATTACTATAAGTCAAGGATAAAAACAGATTTTAGTAGTGTGACACACTACTAAACACAGTGTAAACATTAGATTAGAATCCAGATATGTAACAAGGCTGTAGCAAACTGGGAGAATGTGGATTTAAATCTTGCTTTTTCCAGAATTTGCAGTTACTTAGACAAATTTATCAGTCTCTTTGTGTCAGGGTTTCCTTACCTTCCTCCCACCCCCAAAGGATAATTCTGTATTTATTTTGTTCTAAGAAATATTATCCACCCTTACCCTCTCAGAGTTTCTGAAATCAGGAGAAGTTAGTTAGCTTTCACCTAGACTGTATGGACTTACATCTGGTACTGCCTGTGTCCGTGTATATTGATGCACAGGTGTGGGTCATTTCGCTCTCACTTGGGCTGAACTATTTGCTTTATTAACACCTCGTGTCAGGGGAAATTTTTTATATTCTGTTTAAAAGAGTTAAAATGTTTCGGTTTAAATAACATGAACATTTGGCTAATGTAGTAAAAGCACGACGAGGGCTAGTAGTAAAAGCAAGACCTCCCATTCTCATTTCCTTTCCTCAGAGGCTTTTAATTGCTTGCATTTTTAATTGTTGTGTTGGTTATTCACATATGTCCAATCAAAGAAATTTTTATCGTGGAACTTTTAAACATATACAAAAGTAGGGAAAATAAAATAATTAACCTCAAGAACCCTTACCTAGCTTCAGTAATTAGCCACATTTTGCTGGTCTCATTTCATCTGTTCTGCCCCTACCCCATACACATTTATACATTTATATAAACATTTATATATACAATATACATTTTAGGGGGAATATTTTAAAGCAAATTCCAGACATCGCATGCACACACACACCCCTGCAGTGTTCAATATGGCTTAACAATAATTTATTTTAAAAAATCTTATTAAATTTAAGTTTAAAATATAATTACTCTAAATTAAATTAATTTCTTTTTATAGCTTAACAAAAAATTTAAGGTGTTTAATAAATAATCTAACATCCATTCTATATCCCAGTTTCTCTACTTGTCTCACAAATGTTGACGATTGTTTTGTTTGAATCAGAATGCAAACATGGTTCACATATTACATCTGATTGTTACGTATTTTTATCCAGAAGTCTCAGAAGTTTAACATAAATTTGTATCCCTAAGGAAATTATTACTTTACAGTGAATAAACATTGAAACAAACAAAAAATATGATACATACATTAGATCACCTAAGGTACAACAGGCAGTGCAATATAAAGAGAGTTGAAATTGCCCAGTTTCTGAGAAGAGAGGTAAAACTTTCAAAGCTATGAGATGGTATTATGACTCTTTTACCAGTTGTGAAGAACTATTACTGAAGAATCCAATATCTGTTCAAAGCCAACCTTTTAAAGAGAAGCATTATATCATCTAGTAATTTATCATTGAAATAAAGAGAATACAAAAATATTCTAAGGTTAATCAAATAGGAACTGCAAATGAAATTCTAGTAGCCTTTGATATACCTTGAAGTGACACTCTTCAAACTAAAGGTGCTATAAAGAGGTCAAGATCATAAGCACAGGCTATAACGTATGACTCTGATGTTCTGTTTAACTTATCATGGCCAAAAGGGATTCAGAAGAACCTCTAGACCCAGTGTGGAGAAGACTTAGACTAAACTCTGTCTGATACTCAAACACCATGAAACTCATGAGATGGAAGAAGGAGGGGATATGCAACTTTATGGATAATTATGCGCTATTGTTGGAAAAAGTTTCATGTACACTTAATGTTAAATTTTGGGGAAGCAAGGAAATATACATTAAATTGCTGATATATCTTAGAATCTAAGTTATAGGTAACCAGGTGTGGTGGAGGATTAACTACGATGATTCAAGCAGAGTATCTAATTAAAACCCCGGCACAGAGTTCAGTTAATGAAGACTTGTCAGCCTGCTAACTTGCCATGTGATTTGGGGCAATATTTGGTATGAACAAGAGGTCTTTAAGCTTTTTTTTCTCCCTGCTTCTTTGAATTATCAAGAAAAGTTTATTATTGTTATTTTTTAGGGGGTACAATGTATTTCCAGACGATAGGGACATATATAACATACTGAAGAAAGTTTGTTGATAAGTTTTTATGCTTGAAACATTAATTGCTCTCGGTTACCTGGGAAATAATGAGTCTCAAAATGATTCACAAGGTTTTTACTCTATTTTTTGTTTCTTTACCAATGTGCTTTAAGTTAACCTTCTGACTAATACTTTATAATTTATTTCAGTTTAAATGTTTTATGTTAGATTCTGAATAATTTGGGATATTATTTAACAATTATGTGTAGTTATACGTTAGAGTTGGTAACATTATTGTGCATCGTTTGAGAAAAGTGCTCTTTTTGAGAGTGTGTGTGTGTGTCCTTTTGGAACTTAGTTTTGCATTTTTTTAAAAGTCATGCTTCATGTATTACAGTAACTTGTTATCATTTGAACATGTTAAATCATAACTGCAATAGTAGAGGTAGAGAAGGCATCAGAGCCTTAGGGGGCATATCATAATCTATATTTTTTCCTGTATAATTGTCTTTGATATTAGTCCCTTGCTTTTTGTTTTCATTAATTTGTTTCTTGCTTTCATTCCTATTCCTTTTGCCATCATTCACCTTGATGTTTTTCTTAAACTATTAATTAGCTCCTTAACTTGTCTTGGTTTCCTTCAAATCTGTCTTTCCATGGCAATAATTATGCTAAAGCACACCACTTGAGTGTATTATTCTATTGTTCAAAATGTTTCATTGTTTTCCATTGTCCACTAGATTCCTCTGGACCTTTCACAGTTAAGCCAGTTACCTTATTTATCCATCCATCTGTTTTATTCATTCAGCCATATTTATTGGGTTTCTTCTATGAACTAGACACTGCTGTGCTCTGAGGATCAAATGATAAAACAATCAGGAGCTCAGTCCCCTTGGGTCTAATTGAGGAGAGAGACATTAATAAAAGTATCATGTGTTAAAAGTAAAACTGCAATGATCATGTATCCTACAAAAGGGAGGAGTATGTATTGTGAGAGCTTTTAATAAGGGCACTCTGGATCTAGTCAAGAAGGTCATTGAAAGCTAAGATTTGAAGAGGTGAGGAGGATTTACTACCCAAAAAGTGGGAAGGATGATCATACCAGGTAGAGGCACTGTACAAAGGCTCTTCTCCCAAAAGGAGTATGTTTTGAGACTGAGGGACTAGAAGGCGGCTAATGTGACTTGGAGCATAAAAAAAGAGAGATCATTGTATAAAATGGAAAAGAAGGTTGGGATTGACCACACAAGGGGTTTTGAGGCCATGCCAATTAATGTTATTAATATGAATGCAATAGGAAGTCATCCAAGGGTTTTATTTAGAGGTAGGGGGTGGAGGAGTGAAAGACAAGTGGATGTTGGAAGACCAGTTAGGCATTGTTGCATTAGTTCTGACAATAGCTTGGTCATGGAGGTTGGTGATAGTAAAAGGGATAGAAAGAAGCAGCAGTTTCAAGAGATATTTAGAAAGTTAAGTCAACCAAATTTGCTGACATATATTTCATTTGGGGGTATAAGGAAGAGGGAGATGGCTTCTTGCAAAACTGGATAGATTGCGGTGCCATTCATTGAGCTAGGGAATCTTGAGAGAGTACCATTTGGGGTGGAGGAAAATCATGAGTTCAGTTTTGAGCAAACTGAGTTTGAAGTACCTTTGAGCCATCCAAGAGGGAATGGCAAGTAGGCAGAAGAATATTTTGGTGCTCAAAAGAAAGATCTAGGCTGGACATAACCAATTGTAAGATATTATCTGAGTATAGGTAGTAATTGAAACTGTGAGTAGGTGGATTGAGGGTTTAGAGTATAAACTGGCCAAGGCTTAATACTGAGCCTTGAGCGTCAGCAGCATGTAATGGCTAGGTATTAGAGATTGAGGGGAGGATCGGGGTGGAAGACAGAGGAGCAGCCGAAGAAGCAGAGGGAAGCCATGAGAATATTTTAAGGTGAAAGCCAAAGGAAGAGTATCTTTCTAAAGAGTGGTAAATAGTTTTGAATGCTGCTGGGAAGCTAAATCTGAAAAATCTTCACTAGGTTTAATGACTCCTTTGGTTATCTATTTCTGTGTAACAAATCATCCTAAATCTTAGTGGCTTAAAACAACAACAGTTTATTATTTCTCAAGATTCTGTGAGTTGGCTTCATTCATCTGGGGGCTTAGCTGGGGCTGGAACACCCAAGATGGCCTTATTTACATGTCTGGGGCTTTGGTGCCCACTGTTGCCTGGGCACCTTGCTTCTTGTCCCTGTGACTTCTGTCTCTCTGTAAGATCTCTTATCGGGCAGTGGTCTAGTTCAAGCTTCTTTACCTGGCGACTGGCTCCCAACGGGCTGGCAGTGAAGCTTCGAGTTCTGTTAAGACTCAAGCCTGGAACACTTTGACCACACTGTCATCTACCACCGTGGCCAAAAAAAGATCTTTGATGACTTAGTGTGGGAGTTGTTTTAGTAGAGTTGGAAAGACTAGGAAATGATGAGCAGATGAAGAAAAATTCCTTATCATTCCCCTATATTTTCTATAAACTTGACCCAAAATAGGCTACTAATTTCCTGAATGCTTCCTGTTTATTTCCTCACATGCTCCTTTCCACTAAATATTATTCCTCTATCTCCACCATATTAAAATCTTACCCGTTCTTTTTTTTTTTAATTTTTATTGGAGTATAGTTGATTTACAGTGTTGTGTTAGTTTCTGCTGTACAGCAAAGTGAATCAGTTATACATACACATATATCCACTCTTTTAGATTCTTTTCCCATATAGGTCATTACAGAGTGTTGAGAAGAGTTCCCTGTGCTATACAGTAGGTCCTTATACGTTATCTTTTATATATATATATATATGAAAATCTTACCCATTCTTAAAGGCTTTCTTAAAATCTTCAGTTTCTCTCCTTTGTATGTTGATCTCCAGTAGTTCTGAATTTTAATTTAATTTTTTATCCCAGTATTTGTTATTTCTTGCCTTCTATCTTTTTGATCATGATCTTCACTCTGCATGCCCTGCAATCTGCAAAAGGTTGTAGATTCTCAGTAAACTTTTCATTCTTCAAACTAACTCAAATGCTACTTCCTCAGAGAGCCTTCGCTGGTCCATCCCCCAAATAATCAATTATTCCTCTGTACCTCATGCATACTTTTACTATTGTACATATCATAACATATTATAATTAGTTACATGTTCTTGAAGGTAGGAGATTACAGTGTCTGCTGTGTTGCCTTTCATTAAATAATTCCTGAGTTATAGCTCAATTTGTGATCCCCATTCTTAATATTTAAGAAAAATGCCCCACATGATAACAATTAAAAATTTTGTATTAATAATGACCTAATTACTTTTTTGATACTGTGCCAAGTTCATTGATACTAGGCCAGTGCATTAAACTATAAAGACAAGTTTTGGTTTGGTGTGTGAGGTAAAACATTTTTGCAAGAAAGAATATATGACCACACTCTTTGTATCTCTAAATTCTAAGGCTAGAATTTATGAGGTTGTATTCTGTGTGGCCTCAGTAGAAGTATGTCCATATGTAAATTCTCATTGTGAATATTGTACATTGAGCTCGATTCAGGAGTTGTTAATGGCTTCACCATATGGAATGGTTGTTTCTCTACCCCCTGCTGTAGGTGTCAGGCAAATTTTTGCAGCTCGTGTCTTTATATCCTCTATGTGTGGGTACATACAAGGGACATAGAGATCAGCTGGTTTCATATATCGGGGAAGGATAATACTTCAGCTCTTGCAGATAGGACTAGCTGGTTCTGCGACCCACCACAGTATGACAGTGGAATCTGTGTTTGTGTGTTTGCATCCATATCTGTGTATGGTTTGGGCTGGGGGGAGCACAAATGTTGTTGGCAGGACACTGACTGGTGCTTGTGTTCTGCAGCCCTCATTCTGCTCCTCGTACTGTACTACTCTAGTCCTTTCCTTAGGCTGTGGGAACGGGACAAATACTATGGGGGGGACACAGAAAAGAATCAGATCCCTCTCCCTGCCTTCTCTCAAACTGGAGAGGGATAGGCAGTCAGGGAAATAGGTCATTAAAACTTAAGGTAGGAAGTACAATTATTAAAGGACTTATAATGAGTTACTTCAGTAATAGAACCAGTTGGCAGAATATCCAGCTGCAAGCGGAAACCTCCTAAGAGTTGGTACAGATCAGTCACCTGACTCTCATGATGTGATCATCATCCAGGAGTGAGTTAGGTTGTGTGCCAGGAGAAATCCGTTCGGGTCCTGAATTAAAAATGTTTTTAAAAGAAATTTCTTTTATCTTCTTTCAGTGTTTGCTGACTTTTATTTATTTATTTTTTACATTCTGCAAATGTAAAAAACAAGTAATAACTTATGAGAATCCTGATTATCTGAAGTTTTATAATTGGTTATCTTAAAGTGAGCTAGCTAAAACGTTATCCAAATCTTACTTATTTGGCTTGGTAGAGTCCTTATTAAATCCTGAAATAATGCCATGCTTGTGGTAGGCACTCACAGAATAACTGAATAAAATTTAAGTTGATCTTTAGTCCAGCCTTAGCAAAATCACAAATAATTAGGGTCTGAACCATAAACAAATATGAAACAAATTAAGGGGAAGTCACACTATTATAAATAAATAAATTTTGAGTATGCCTAATGATAGACAATCACCTTCCTAATCTGCCCTTTGTTTTTCATACCTATGGAGAAATAAATTGTCTTCTTTTTTTTATAAGAAATTGAGGAGAGACTCAAAGGTGAGAAAGGGCAGTAAGATAGTTATCCAAAGGAAAGAAGGAAAAGTAGGACAGTCTTCCTCAATTTAAATTAAAGTTATATTTCCTTTTCTGTCAGCTACCAAGGTAATTATATAAGAAATCTGGAATGGTGAGATCAATAAAATTAACCATTTAAAATAATAATATAGAAAACCTCAATTGTACTCAAGTAAAAATAAAACTTGGTTAGTATAAAGTTTTCTGTGTTTATTAGTCCATTAGTCCGAAGCTTTGCAAAGTGTAATCTTATGAAGACCCTAATAAAGACCAATAATGTCATGGTTATGGGAAAGTTACTGTATTATTGAATTACACATGATTCATCCAGTTCTTAAAATTTTCAGTCCTTCTTTGATGCTCTAAACTTGATTATACAGCAGGGGTTATTTGAGTCTGTATTCTCTCTTGACACACAGTCTTACATTGCAACTTGTCTGTAAAATGGGGATAATAATAGTACCTACCCCATTGGTTTGTTATAAACATGTTATAAATATGAAAAGCTCCCAGAATGTTGCTTGACACATACATAGTGAGTGCTCATTATGCTAGCAGTTATTGTTTATTTTTATTGTTGTTATTACCCATGTACTTGAGAACTGGAAGTGAATAGCAAGAGGGAGAAAGTGCCTCTTTTCATCAAAGAGTAACTGGGGGAAAAGCATAGGATTGTGCTTTATAAAAACAAACAATCTAAAATGTTCATAACATTTAGTAATTAGTGTTCAAAATCACCAGATTGATTCAGAAATGGATGATTAAAATTTTTTTCTAAAAGTAGTTATTTTTATAATTAAAATTTTCTTTTTCCACTTAATAGAATTAGTTTATTTTTTACATTAATATCTCAACACTTGATCTTTTTAAATGCAGATTATGATTTCAATAACAGGCAGTACAATGCAGTGTTTAAGAGCACAGCATCAGGGACCGGTCTACCTGGGTTTATATTCTGTCTCCTCATCATTTACTGTGTACCTTCTGGCAAGGCTCTCTGTGCCTCAGTTTTTATCATTTGTAAATAGGAATGTGTAGTGCCTGCCACGTTTGTTTATTTTGTAGATTAAATGAGTGTGTGTGTGTGTGTATACACACACACACACACACACACACGTATGGTTTAGAACAGTGTCTGCCAAATAATAGTTACTACTGTATAATTGTTGTTGCTAATGACAGTTTTTTTTGCCTCATCAGACATATAAATTTGAGTACTCTCTTACTAAAGTTTCCTGCAATTAAGTCTCAGAAAACGGCTTTTATAAAACTATTTTCCTGTCAAGTGTTCAGAAATAAAAATCCTAATAAATATTTTGATAGCCAGTACTGTGGTTTTCTATCTTCTTCTTTCTGTTTGTCAGCTTCTCCTTAAACACATCTCTAAAACCAGTTCCTTTAGGAACATGATCCCTGTCCTCAGAAATCTTGGGAGTTAGAGGGACCATATTTTATCATGCATCTTTAAGTCCTCCAAATCCTAAATGCCTAATATTGTAGGGGCATAAAAAACGATGAGAGAAAGCAAACATAATTTTCAAGAAATATTCTACTGTCTTACGGTATATTTTAATAGCCAGTTAAGTATAAGCAGAACTCTGTGTTAATGTCCTTATAAATGTCTGAGCTTTGGGGCTAGTGATTATATCTAATCTACCTTTTATTGAGTTGAGACGTGTATGAAGTTTACTTTAATTACGCCTTGTAATTAAATTAATTTTTAATTTTGTGTTTAATTTTGTTTTAATTTTGTGTTTAATTTTGTTATAAAATGACAACACTGTTATAAAAGAGATATAGATAACTGCTTGAATGGATAGTTTACTGTGTTTTTGCATATTAATATATTCTAATATTCTGGATGAGAGTAAGTGATACAAAAATTTCTGCCATATTTACTCATTTTGATTTTTTTTTTGTTGAGGATTTTTAAAAATTTAGTGAATGGAAGAGAACATTGCAGATAGTTAAGTGCCTTTTCTTCCCTTACTCAGTGTTATTTCCCTCCCTCTTCCCCATCCAAGCAGCAACAATTATCATGAATTTGGTGTGTATCCTTCCAGTTCATGTTTTTTTACTTTTCCTATATGTGTATGTTATACACATATAAAACTACACTAAGTAATTGTTTGATAGTGCATATAGATGCTCTGCTCTATGTAGCATTTTGCATCTTGCCTTTAATTTGTATTATCTGATGATTAGTGTATTTGAGCATCTTTCTACATATTTATAGGCTATATGAGTTTCCTCGGGCATTATTTTTTTTTTTGCCCATTTTTAACTTTGGGAATTATCTATTCATATTTATTGCACATTTTTCTAGTGGTTAATTTTATGTTTTTCTACTTGATTTATGTGCTATTTGCCTTGATTTTCAAAGTCCACATATCCAGAAAGACCTCCCTTGGTGATTATAAGACATTGCTAGAATTTCAACTGTAGACTTTAGGTTTGGAGTAATCCAACCCTCCTGAGAATATTTTTTCACTAAGGTTTTTTATCTTTTTCCTGTCCCTGTTTGCTTGCCCTTACTCCTTCCTATTTTACTAGCACATTTCAGCTATAGAGGAGTTTTTCCCTGCCTCTTTGGTGATGAGGGAGGGTGGTAGTGATATGGAAGGCGTAAATAATAAGAAATAGAAAAATGAATAAAAATTTGACAGGTTTATAAAATTGATATTGCTCTGTGTAAAATATGCTTGTGACCCTTGGCTTTTTGTTTTACTTGAAGTACATTCTAGATCTAGCATTGTGCAGCCAATAAAAAGATAATGCTCATCATTATCTGATTGGGGTGTGTGTGTGTGTGTGAGCATTGCTTGATAAGTTGTGTGTGTATGTGTACGTGATTTGGGGTCTGTTGTTGTCCTATCCACTATTTATTTATACATGAGGCCTCTGCAGTGCTGTTATCCACTGGATTCTTGAGACAGGTCCACGTATCCATTACTTTCCAGAGCTACTGCATTAACAGTTGAAATCTTCCTCCAGTGCCATTGGTGCTTCAATATTTATCTTCTGGCAGGGTGTGGTGATAGCAGCAAGGTCTTGGAGTTCCCAAGCGGTTTTGCAAGTGTCACAGAACCTTTGAGGTTAGAAAACCTTCCTCAGGGAACACCCTGGCCCAGATTTCTTAATTTAAGAGTCCTTCCTTATTATTGCCTCTGACTTCTGCCTTAAAAGTAGGATCAGTGCCAGGAGAAAAGCTCATGACCCTTGGCCATGGGCACGAAATCTTGGCTGGTCCTGATGTAAGAATCTTGCAGCAGATTCTCTTGACATGAGTCTTTTGGAGAGAGGTGCCACTTTAGCAGAGCTTTGCTAGGAATTCTCTTCTTAGAATTGAATCTGATTTTTTTTTTAATGGTTTGATGTAAGTCATTGAAGAAACTTGAGTTCTTAAGTCAGTGTAGAATGACTTCAATCCCTAATTTATCAAGTTCAGAAATCTTCAAGGTGAGAAATAGAAAGGCTGTAAGCAATACAATTATGTCTTGTTTTTGACAAAAGTAGTATAAACTCTGGCAATTAATTTGAAAGTGATCATTTTATTTTATTAAGAAAAATTTTTATTGGAGTATAGTTGATTTACAGTGTTGTGTTAGTTTCAGGTATACAGCAGAGTGATAATTTTGAAATGTGTTCTGTATTTTAAAGAAAACTCCAGTATTTGTATAAATCAATCCCTGAGTATGCTGATCCTGGGTTTCATTTCTTTTTTAAAAAGTGTTATAAGTGATAAAGACTTTTGTTTTCCTAAGCACTGTATCATCACACTTAAATATTATTAGTAATACCAGTAACATGTATTTCAAATTTTCCTGATTGTCTTAAAAATCTTTGCTCTTGATTGTTTTGTCTCATATTCTCTAACAGTTCCACCAGCCCTCCCCACTCCCACTCTTTGCTTTTTCGTGCCATTGATTCATTGGAGAAACCAGGTCATCTGTCCTGTAACATTCTGGATTTGACTGATTGCTCCCTATGGTGGTGGATAACTTGATCCTGTATCGTCAGTTGTCCCTGTAAACTGGTGGTTAGAACTGAAGGCTTGGTTAGATTCAGATTCAACCTTTCCTTCCCTTTTTCTTTCCTTCCTTTTTTCAATGTTATGTACTTCACATCATGAGGCCCATATTGTCTGGTTGTCCCCATTTACTTACGCTAAGACTGATGTGTGGATCTGTTGGTACCTTGTGACTGTTGGTTCAGAGGTACCCATTAGAATCACTTTAAAGTGTTTAAAAATTCTTAAGAATCTTGGATTCTGATTGAGCAGGTCCTAGAGGCATGGGGAGAGGCATAGATTAAAAAACACATGGAAGAAACCCCCAAACCCTCTACCTTTACTCAGAAGTAGTAAGAATCATTACCTTTAATATATTTAACATGTAACTAGAGTGATAAAATTTACTTTTAAGCAAATGCTTTGGGAAGATATGTTTCGTATGAAATGAAGCATATTTAAATCATTAACTGTGGAGGTGTTTGAGGCTACTGTGGTGTGGTAGAAAAAAATACTGACTTGCAGGACTTCCCTGGTGGGACAGTGGTTGAGAATCCGCCTGCCAGTGCAGGGGACACGGGTTCGATCCCTGGTTTGGGAAGGTCCCACATGCCGCGGAGCAACTAAGCCCGTACGTCACAACTACTAAGCCTGCACTCTAGAGCCTGTGAGCCACAACTACTGAAGCCTGCGCTTCTAGAGCCTGTGCTCCACAACAGGAGAAGCCACTGCAATGAGAAGACGGTGCACCGCAACAAAGAGTAGCCTCCACTTGACACAACTAGAGAAAGCCCGCGCACAGCAATGAAGACCCAAAGCAGCCAAAAATAAATAAATAAATACATAAATTAATTAATTTAAAAAAAAAAGAAAAAGAAAAAATAGTGACTTGGACCTGGGAGGCCAAATCATTTATTGTCTCTGAGGCCCATTTTTTTTTTTAATCTAGAAAATAGGAACTCTAAGATATTTATCATAGGGTTGATTTAATGATTAAATGAAATGATTTATTTAGAAGCAGTCCAGCACCTGGTGGTGAGTTATGTTGAAATCTGAAAAGCATTACAGAAAGCTTGGTTTTTTTAAATGATAGGAGACTCATGACTCATGATGTAGTTTTAATATGTGTCATTAATGTAGCCTTTTTGGGAGAAATAGTGTTGGAAATCTTATTGTTTTTTTATTTCCCCTTACTTTCAGCTCCATTTACCTCTTAATTCTCCTTTGCCTGGAAGCGAATTGACCAAGGAACCTTTTCGTTGGGATCAGAGACTCTTTGCATTAGTGTTGCGGTTGCCTGGCACGATGTCAGTAGAATCAGAGCAGTTGACAGGTGTGCCTTTAGATGACTCTGCAATCACACCAATGTGTGAAGTGACAGGCGGTAAGTTCTTTGCTGGCAGTAATTCAGTGACTTAAGCAGAGTTTATCTGAATGTTTTAAAGTGTGCATTTCAAAATCTCCATGTTTGTTTTTGTTCAATAAATTAATATTAGAAGTTAGTAGACATAGATGGTTTTAAAACTACATTGATGAAGGTCTTTGATTCGATTTGAATAAGATGTGAATACTATTGGGTCTGATAATGCATGATATTTTTTTTCTAACCATATAGAAAATGCTGGTATTTGAAGTTGTTAAACTTATATTCTTATCTACAAAGATTGCTAATGATTTACAAATGCCGTAGAACTTTTTTCTCTGAAAAAATGTTTTGAGAGTCATCTCATTATCCATGTAATGATTAATGCCTGGTTAAGTACAGTTTTCCCCAGAGGCAAAGAGGAAGCTAGATAGGTTAGAGGAAACAGGTAGTGAACTCTTAGCCAGCTAGTCCAGGTGGTCACTGTGCTCAGTGAACATTAATGAAATTCTTGAAACAGAATATGTAAGAGACTCAGAACTTTTATAATGTGGAATTGGTTAACAGGTGGGTTAAATTCATATGGATATGGATTGAGTGCCTGCTGTGTACCAAGCACTGTTCCATGCTTTAGGACTTCCATAGTGAATATGACAGGCATGGTATTCTTGCTTTCATGGTGCCTTTTAGTTCTTGCTTAGGGAATTTGATACTAAAATGTCCAGGTTGGGCATACCACTATTTCATCAGTGTCAGGGGCTGTGACATAGTCTCCATACACTGTCAGTGCTCTATTGAGATTCTATCATAGCCAGCTATGTAAGTTAAAGGAAAATATAAAGTCTAATTTATATTTTAGGTGCCTTTCTTCTAAAATTCTGTGGATTTTGGAGATCTGCAAATTTCACAGACAAAAAGCGTATCCCATATAGATAGGTATGTGAAGAAGATAAGTTAGAGAGAGTGGCAAAGACATATATACACTACCAAACGTAAAATAGATAGCTAGTGGGAAGCAGCTGCATAGCACAGGGCGATCAGCTTGGTGCTTTGTGACCACCTAGAGGGGTGGGATAGGGAGGGTGGGAGTGAGAGAGACGCAAGAGGGAAGAGATATGGGAACATATGTATATGTATAACTGATTCACTTTGTTATAAAGCAGAAACTAACACACCATTGTAAAGCAATTATACTCCAATAAAGATGTTAAAGAAAAAAAAAGAAGAAGAAGATTCCGAAATCACCGTTGGTAATATCTTTCAGTGACCCAGAAAACTTAGTTGGTCAAGGAATTAGGGAGCTTTCCCCAATATATATCCTGAATCTCTCCTGACGTAGTGGTTTATTTACCTTTCTTCATGCTCCTGCTAGCAACAATGGGAAGCTGGTCAAATGTCACTCACCTTTCCATATTATATGAATAGTATGTTTTCTTCTTTATTTTCAAAGAATGTTGGCTAAAAAAAGTTTTGAGGATAAAACACCAGAAAAGTAGAAATAACAGAAAAGCTAACATCCACTGGTGGTGTACTATCCAAACATGTAATCACTGCTAACAATTCTGTGCATTTTTAAACTTGATGATAAGAGTAGTGTGTGTACATTTATTTTTTCCATTATAGAACAATTCATGTTCATTAAGGAAAAATTGGAAAGAAATTTGCCTGTGTTGCCAAAATAATATTTTGTTATATTTTTAATGTATACTTTAAAAATTATATAATTGTCATTGTAAGCATTTTTCTTTTATTATCAAGTAATTAATGAATACTCTATGCCAAATAACTGTTTTTGATCCTGGGAATACAGCAGGAACGATAGACAGAAAGCTTACATTTTTGGACTGTGTGACAGATGAATCATGTAAAATGAATAAATAATATTTCAGAGAGTTCTCCTTACTATCAAGAAAAAATTAGGGTGAGGGTGCAGAACGTAATGAGGCAGAGAATGAGTATTCCTGGGAAGTCTTTTGAGGAGGTGACTTTTTTTTTTTTTAACCATCAACCTAAAGGATATGCTTACCCCAGTTTGAATCAGTTTAAAATATTGCATGTCCTTGGAGATTATTATACTCTTTGTCTAAAGAAGTAAATAAAACAACAGTTATTTATAAATTACATTTGCATATCTCTAACCTTGATGTTAAAGTCAGTTGTTTGAATAGGGATTAAATCAGCCCTGGTTGTATCTTAAAAATATTAATCCCTCTAAAATTATTGTTACAGCATGTTCATCAACCCTCTCTCTTTTTTAGATATTTTAGTTCCAGGTGTACAACATAATGATTTGATATTTGTATACATTGTGAAATGGTCACCACAGTAAGTCTAGTTAGCATTTGAACAGAAATCTGAATAATGCAGTAAGCCATACAAAGATCTAGGTAGAGGAAATAATAAGAGAAGGAACATGCCCCATGTTTTTGGGAGCAACAGCAAGGCTGATATGGCTGGAGCTTTTGTAGGGAGAAGTAGAGAGTAACAGGTTTGTTTAGAGGGGTAGGCAAGGGCCAAGTATTGAATAGCCTTTTAGGCCATGATGAATATTTTTTATTTTCCAAGTGTGATGAGAAGTCATTGGAGGGCTTTTTATAGGAGGTGACATCTAATTTCTGTTTCTGAAAGATCACTTCAGCTGTTGGATGAGAATATACTGTAAAGGGGTGAGAATGGAAGCAGGGAGACTAGAAGAGATGATAGTACTTTGATCTAAAGTGTTAGGTTTGGAGGTGGTGGGTGAGAGGTGGTCTGATGGAAAGGAGATACTGAGGGCAATGAGGGAAGGAATCAAGCCTGATTCCTAGTTGATTCAGTTGGCCTGAACAAGTGGAGGTGAATGGCTATGCCAAGTACTGAGATGGTTACTCAGAGGAGAAGCAGGTTTGGGAGAGGCGCAGGTATGACATCAAATTTTAAAAATGCCTAATAGACATGTTGGTGGAAGTATTGAGGATAAAAAGCTTTTTATAAAAATTGTAAGACTTTTCTAGATTAAATAAATTTAACTTTCTTAGCCTGTATAAGGACTGTTGCCCAACTTAGAAATGTTCCTTTTGTCTCTTATCCATTTTACTAAAATGCTAATCTAGTATACTCTGGGAGAAAGTTTTTTTTTTTTCCTTTGTTTCACTTTACTGCCTTCAGACTCACTATGTTTAGATTTTTTGGGGGGGGGGATCCTCTAACCACAAGTGAGCCAGCTTCTTGACTTGAAAGTATGTACTTTTCTCACAAATATTATTAGTGATCCCAGAAAATTTATCCTTCAATACAAGGTGTTAAACATTCCAAGAGGTGAGTTTTGACATAAAGAATAAGAGAAACATGACATAGGTTATGGGTTCACTTTGTAAAGATGGCAAAATTTCCTTTAACTTTCAAAAGAATTAATGAATTTTTGTTATTTTCTAAGTGACTCAAGTTTGTTTATTCTCCAATTTTCATAAAATGTCTTTGTTAGTAATTTTATTTCATACTAAGATCATAACCTCTTATATTTTCCTAATCAATTAGTTGATGACACAGGTTAGGGGAGTAGAGAGGATTGCCACAATTTTATACTTAAGAACTTCTGTTTTTTATTAACATCTTGGGAATATGCTTAAATATCATGAAATAAGATATTGAACCTTTATATAATCTTCTAAATACTTCCTGTGTTAAGACGGTCAGCCTTTTTATGTATTGTTTTATGTATATGTTTAAATAGACTAAAAAAATTTTAATTTGCCAATTCTTTCAAATAAGCGTGGTTCCATATAGGCTTTCTATTTTAAATTAACATCATGGTTTTCAGGGAAGAAGGTATATCCAGATGAAAGTGTCTAATACTTTGTAAGGGTTTGAATCTTGGCTGCACTACTATACTAACTTGAATAAATTAGTTAATCTCTCCATGCTTTAGTTTTCTCATTTGTAAAATGGCGAAAGTAACCAATAAAATTGTTGCTAGGATTGGATAAATTAATAGAGTGATTAGAATAGTGCCAGGTACATAGACACTCAGTAATTGGTGAGTATTTTTATAAGTATGGCTCTTATTGTTGTATTCAGGGTAAGCCATTTGTTATATGATGCTTGTTATTCTAAGCTGACTCTGAGGATTTGAATCACTCTACTGCCTAATGTTCTCTTTTCTGAGTAGCCTTTAGCAAATCACATGTTGAGTGTAAATTGATATGAGTAATTTGATATGTCAAATATAATAATATAACGTGTTTGGTAATAATTGGTTGAATTTCTTAAGGAATAGGACTTTTTCGTATTGAGCTTATTGCAAATAACATTGTAAGATGTTTGATTAAAGATTTTTAGTTGTCATGGTTTTCAGCACTGGTCTAGATCAGTACAGATAATAGAAATATAAGTTATATATATAAATTTTATAGTGTCACATTAAAAAGAAACTGATAGGGAATTCCCTGGCGATCCAGTGGTTAGGACTCTGCACTTTCACTGCTGAGGGACTTGGTTCAGTCCCTGGTTGGGGAACTAAGATTCCACAAGCTGAGTGGCGCAGCCAAAAAACAAAAACCACCAAAAAACTAAAAAGAAACAGGTAAAATTAATTTATATAATATTTATTTAAATCAATATATTCAAAATATTTCAACATGATATTGGTAATTAAAAATTACTCAGGTATGTTATAGTTACTATATATCTCAATTTGGACTAGCTGTGTTTCAAGTTTTCAGTAGCCATATGTGGCCAGTGGCTGCAATATGGGACAGCACAGGTCTAGATATATTTATTGAAAAATCCCTGTTTAAGAATTCTTTTCACTGGTATTTTTTCTTAATCACTAGCATTTTAATGCTTCTGAACTAAAAATTTTATAAAAGGTTAAAATATTCAAGAGGGAAATTCACTTAAGATAGGTAATTTCTAAGTATGTAAGCCAAATGAAATTCAGAGAAGCACATGCTACTATCTATATATTAAAGTGCAAACACTTAAAATATGCAGTACCTACCAGCAGATCAATTAAATAATTATTGAGTATCATCTATGTCCTTAGCATTAATCTTTAGTGATAATACTTTTGTTAAGCAGGAGTAAGATTTTGGGGGTTCGTTGCCAGATGTTGCGTATGTGTAATAAAGATAAATTGTGTTGGAAAACAGTTGGAGATAGTTTTTTTTAATTTATATATATTTTAAAATCTCATTTCATGTAATACATTGTGTATATATGTAATGATTTTTTTCATTGTGGTTTGTTCACACAAAGATTTCTATTTTCCACATACCTTTAATTACAAAGAAAAATTTACATACTCTCACAAAATGGAATTGTTGATTGATTGAGAATAGCTATTTTTGTTTTGTTATCCTTCTATTAGATAATGAAAAGGTCAGACTTCATCATTGAACTTCCGTTAATCAGTATTGTCAAAAACCCTACTATGGTTCTTTTTTGTTAAAAGTAGGAATTTTTGCAACTTTATTCTTTTATTTCAGGCCGTTCATACTCCGTATGTTCTCCAAGAATGCTTAATCAGTGTCTGGAGTCCTTGGTGCAGAAAGTACAAAGTGGAGTGGTAATAAACTTTGAGAAAGCAGGACCAGATCCTTCCCCTGTAGAAGGTATTATTGTACTTCTCTTATAGACATTGTAAACTGGCTTTATCAAGTATTCAACTTGAACTGAAAAATTACTATGATTTGGCCTTGTCAATGTTAAGGCCAGATTATTAAGATGACAAAACAGCTGTTGGTAAAGAGGGAAGATTAAATAGGAAAGTCAAGGTAATATGACAGTGGTTTGGTAGCATAGCGTTTTTATATTGGTTGTTCATAGCCTGAAAATTTATAAGCGCCAAAACCCTTTTTAAACATTTACAGATTAGCATATTTCCTTTTTAGTATTGTAATGCTGACTCTCTCCAGTATATATGCTTCTTCCATGTCCCTTAATTCACAAAAGTGTTCAACCCTAAGTGTTTATTTAATTCCTTAGCTACATTTTTTCTAAAGATCAGACTGATCAGAACCAAATGGTTGGTGTGGTTCCCAAAATGAGAAACCAGCCTTTGCCATTCAGCTTGATCCTTTAAAGTCTAGCTGAGCCCCACCTGGCTTTATTCTAATATTTTGTGATCATGAACTATTTATATTAGCCAGAGGGTATAAGGAGTTTTACCAGAACCAATGGACAGTTTACATCTGGACCTTCTGCCTTGTATGATGTAGCTTATGACAAGAATTAGAAAGTCATTAATGGCACTGGCAGAGGTGATCCACTAGAGTGGGTAATTGGGAGAAGAGAAAGGTCATAGAGATGAGAAAGTGGTACCCTCAGAAGGGATTATAGGGAAGGAGCAGAAGATGGTAAGATTATATAAATCGCATACTGTGTCTGGTTTAAAAAAACAAACTTAAAAAAAAATTGAATTGTTACACATGGAATATATTTATTTTTAAATTATTTTAGGACTTTGCTTAGAGTTAGGCACTAAGTAAATGTTTACTGAACTGTTAAAGAGAGTTACTGTTTTCTAGAATTGCTTTAGATTAAAGGTAGGCACCTCAAATCTGGATTTGCATATTAACTTTTTGTTTTAGTTATTAGGCTTTAGTTAAAAAGATTGATTTTAAAGAAATATTCATTTAGCAATACTTACCTAGTATTTACTAAGCCAAGCATGATGGTGAAGAAATTGAGTGTTTGCCCTTATCATCTAGTGGGGAAAACATGTCATTCGTTAAACAAGTATCTACCATAAAGTATGTTTTACATATTCTGATTGGACAAGCAAAAGATGCTGTGGGACCTCCTTTCACCTATTGAACTCATAGTTGGAATTTGCTGATGTTACTCTCTAGTGAATTCTGATATAATCTAAATGTTAAGCCTTAGTCATGATAGTATTCTACCATTTAAGAAAAATAGGAAAATCCAGAATTGAACAAGTATTACGACATTTTCACTAAGTAATAGTAGATATAATTTAACTGCTTATGTTTTTCCTTTAATGATACATACTTTGCTTTGATTTCTTTGCCGTAGATGGGCAGCCAGATGTATCAAGGCCTTTGGGATCTCAGCCTTGGCATAGCTGTCACAAACTCATATATGTCAGACCAAATCCTAAAACTGGGGTTCCTATAGGTCACTGGCCTGTTCCAGAGTCTTTTTGGCCAGATCAGAATTCTCCAACACTAGTAAGTACCAGAGAGACTGTGACTTTGTAATGTAACCGTTAACTGCTTTTCCTACTAGTTTTAAGTGCTCCCGTCAGTTAAGGGTGTGGCTGTTGTATAGGAATTAGACAAGCGCTCAAAGTGCACTGATGAGCTGTTACTTGCTTAAGTGTACTGTATTGTTCATCAGGAAGTAATAGAGAAGAGGCATCTGTCTCCTTTAGAATCTCACATTATGCTTATGCTTTTATTATTGGCATCTGGTTACAGAAGCATAGATATAACAAAAGCTTCTCTTTGGATTCTAAATATAATGTAACATGAGGATTTGTCTCTGGGACATAATATACAGTTTAAATGAAGGCTTAGAAAATAATTCTGATGGTTTGCCTGCAATCTTTTAGGACTTAGTCTTAGAAATTCATGTTGACTTGCATAGTTTTAGTTATATTCAGTGTTTTCAGTCTGGAGGTTTAAGGTAGCAAAGATTTTCTGGTCTTGTTTATAGGAATTATTTTTTGAAACAGTGAGGCTTGTTGAATGATCCTGGTGAATTATCAGTGTTCACTGTATGGTTCTTATAATAATAGGGTAAATTTATATAAATATCTATTAAATCTTGTTAATACCCTTTTTTCAGATTAGTGTTTTTTGTAGTAATTGAGGACGCCATGGGATATGACAGTGGTTCTTTTGATGTTACCTTTAGAAGATAAGAGTTGTATTTCAAAGATCATTAAGCAGTCTTTAGTAATGTTTCATGCAGCTATCATTTATGAATTAAATTGAACTCTTTTTGAAACCTTTTATGTTTTAAACCGATATCAACTCTTTAGGATAATTTTTACTTTTATTCTATACAAGGTCTATAAAGTGATATTTCCTTTATTCATTAGGGATTTAATGTAGTACATGAAATTAAGTTTTTATACATTTCAGTGAGGTATCGTCTTTCTTTTTTGGATTGAACCATCATAGTTTTTTAGTCTGGCTTTAGAGAAGCTCTCAATTTCTTTGGTCATACTACTTTCTCCTCTAGAGCCCTTTCAAAATTCTTACGGACCAGATATCATATTTATATGAAATAATTATATTGTTGGTTATTCATTCTATTATATTTATTTAACACCTACAGTAGTTAAATAACAAGTACATATGGTACTTGTTAAGTCCTAATAGGAAGAAATCCAAAACCAGTATCACAAGCATTATCTATTAATATTGCTCTAGTGGTCTATTACAAATTGTTACATGCCATAGAGGATTTTGAAGTGTCGGTAGGATTTCAGTTGGAGGAGGAAACTGTGAGAAAAAAGTATGGAAGTAAAAAAGAACAAGGTGAATTTAGAGGAATGGAAAGTAACTGTGAGGATAGGTGGGTCATAATATGTATGTAGGACATTGAGAGAACTATTAAATAAACCAAATTGCTTATGACTTTACATGCAAGGTTAAGGAATTTGAGCTTTTCTTAATAGCGTTCATAGAACTGAAGACATTTTTAACAGACTGTTCCTTTAGGAAAATTAATCTGGTCGTTGTTACATGAACTGGAAGGTAAGCTATTTACCTAGAGGGCTATTGCTTTGGTTCACTTAATATAAGAGTTTGAATTAAGATGATGGAAGAGAGAATGATAAAAAAAAAAGATAGAGAATATTAGAAAGAACTGGCAAAATTTAGTAACTAAAGGATATTTGAGGGGAAATGAAATTTTTATAAATAATAGTATTTCATATAAGAAATATTGATACTGAAATTAAATGTGATTTATTAGAGACTGGTTCTGAATTTGAATCATGGCTCTACCAGTTATTAGCCATGTATCTTCGGTTAATTATATTCTCTAAGCTCAATTTCCCATCTGTTAGAGATAGTAACTCCTATCTCATAGGATTATTTTGGGGATTAAATGAAATAATAAATGCCCCCCCTTTTCTTTTTGGATCTCAATATTGTCATCCAAAAAAATAGATGAGTTTCACAGACCCATTCAATACGCTGTATGTCAGGTACATGCTAGGCACAGGAGCAAAACAGTACTTCCCCTCTGGAACCTTACCATTCCATAGGAAGGTCAGTCATATAAACATAATAGAGTACAGTGTGCTAACTGTCATAGGGGGCAGAGCAGAGCCCAGAGGAGGTGGTGCCTAACTGCCTGGTATGTGTTTGGGGTACATGATGAGACTGTGTCAGGGAAGAAGTTTCTTAGAGGTTGGTACTTGCCTTGCCAATTCAGTCTTCAAAACTTAGTTTGTTTGCATTATGCAGGGGGGAAAATAGTAAAGCAGCTTGTGATAACATATGAAACACCGGGGCATGAAAGATAACGATCTGTTTGGGCAACTGCAAGTCGTTTTGGTATGGCTGGAGCACAGGGTGTACATGGTGTGGTGGTTAAAAGGCAGATGGGGACCTTATTGTCAAGGCTCTTTGTAAAACAATATTAAAAGAAAAGAATCTGGCCCTATTTTTAGGTGGTTGGCTGCTATTTTTACCCAATAATTTGAGTTAGGAAAATTACATGATTATATTTATCTTTCATGGCCATGGGATTGATTGGAGGGGGCTGACTAATTAGGGAGACTAATTAAAAATGAACAGTTGTACTAATCTAGTCTGAGAAATGATGAAGGCATGAATTAGAGTGGTAAGAAATAGAAGGTAAATTTTTAGAGAGATGAGAATTTAGCATTGACAGAGGGCAGTAACTAAAATAGTGACCATCTGCCATGTTTATGTGTTCTGCTAAGTGGCTTAGAATTTGTGGTATCATTTAATCTAATTCTTTGTGACAGTTAAGTATGGAGGATAAGAGGGTGATATTAAGGCTAACATCTAGGTTTTTTAGAACAGGTTTTGTGGTTTGGGGGTGAAATAATGAATAATAATGAATTTGAGGGACCTATAGAAAATTCAGGTTATGTACAGTAGGTAATTGGATACATAAGAGAAATGAGAGAAATCTGGTCCCTATACAGTAGATTTGGGAGCCACCAGTATATGTAGATAGTAACTGAGGCCAAAAGGAGTCCTTTATAGCTATGAAATTCCACATTATTTCTTCATAGCTCATATTTTCTTCACCAGTCTTCACTTGGTGAGATTTTTAGGAAGGATACTGTTAAGGGGGAAATAGAGTAACTTGCTTTTTTTTTTTTCTTTAAAGTATTGTGGTTTTTGCGGCTCTACAACAGGGCCTCCAAAGTAGGGTGCATTTAACACAGGGGTGACCAATACAGTCTGCTGGAATAGGGAAGGGAAGCATTAGAACTTCTATGTATGTTTACACTTTTCTATTTTTAATATTATTTTGGTATGTATTTTATTATGTACCTATAAATTAATAATTTACAAGTATAAATATATATATGCCCTAATATATTGTATATTCAAAAATTTGTACTGATCAATGTGTGTCATCAATTTGGAAGCCAAGTAGTTAAATTGCTACAACTGAGGACTTAGGAAGGTTTCTATTAAATTAGTTGTTTCTTATATATAAAAATTAATGAGCACTTATTTAATTCCAAAATTTTGCATTTAATTTTTCTGATAAATTTGATTTTAAGACTTAACAAAAATTTTAATTCTGTATAGATTTTGAAGTGTCTTTTTTTCTTGTGAATATTACATAATTTAAGCATTACATTTTTAAGTATTTTCTTTCAGCTTAGTGGTGCTTTTGGTAGTAAATTAAATTCTCACTAGCAAAACTGAGAAACTGAGTAAACTTTGGTAGTGAGGGATACTAAAAAGGAGTTTGTTTCTGGTACTTTGTGAAAGAGTAATAATAAGACTTTCCCCTCTAGCCACCTCGTACATCTCATCCTGTAGTGAAGTTTTCCTGTACAGACTGTGAACCGATGGTTATTGACAAATTGCCTTTTGACAAATATGAGCTGGAACCTTCACCGCTGACTCAATTTATCCTGGAAAGAAAATCTCCTCAAACCTGTTGGCAGGTGAGCTGAACGACTATAGCAATTTAAAATTTTATTTATTTATTTAATTTTTATTGAGAGTATAATTGATTTACAATGTTGTGTTAGTTTCAGGTGTACAGCAAAGTGAATCAGTTATACATATACATATATCCACTCTTTTTTTTCCTTCGTTGCTGCGCACAGGTTTTCTCTAGTTGCAGTTAGCAGGGGCTACTCTTCGTTGCTGTGCATGGGCTTCTCATTGCGGTGGCTTCTCTTGTTGTGGAGCACGGGCTCTAGGCGTGTGGGCTTCAGTAGTTGTGGCACACGGGCTCAGTAGTTGTGGCTCGCGGGCTCCAGAGCACACGCTCAGTAGCTGTGGCGCATGGGCTCAGTTGCTCCACAGCATGTGGGATCTTCCCCGACCCGTGTCCCCTGCATTGGCAGGTGGACTCCCAACCACTGCGCCACCAGGGAAGCCCTATCCACTCTTTTTTAGATTCTTTTCCCATATACGCCATTACAGAGTACTGAGTAGAGTTCCCTGTGCTATACAGCAGGTCCTTATTAGTTATCTGTTTTATATATAGCAGTGTGTATATGTCAATCCCAGTCTCCCAATTTATCCCTCCCCACTCCCCACACCATAAGTTTTATTTTTTACACCTGTAGCTCTATTTCTGTTTTGTAGATAAGTTCATTTGTAGCCTTTTTTTAGATTCTACACATAAGCAATATCATATGATATTTGTCTTTCTGTCTGACTTACTTCACTCAGTATGAGAATCTCTAAAAATTTAATTTGATGTTTCTTAAAAAGTTAAATTGAATCCGTGGTTTATATAACGTTCTGTAAAGGTTATTAAATGTGAAGTTTTAACTACTCCTTTTTAACAGGTATATGTAAGCAATAGTGCAAAATATAGTGAACTTGGCCATCCCTTTGGTTACTTGAAAGCCAGTACAGCACTGAACTGTGTCAACTTATTTGTGATGCCTTACAATTACCCAGTCCTCCTTCCCCTTTTAGGTAAGTTATTCTCATCACATTCTCTGTGGCTTAGCATACATACAAATTTTTCCTAAAAACAAACTTTGGGAACATCCCTCCCTTTCTAAGTCTTCTTGTCTTCTGGAAATTAATGAAGATTTTTTTTTTTAATACTCTAAAATACTGAAGCTGTATAAGGTTGTGTTATAGCAACCCGTGCATGTTTCTGATAAATTGAAAGTCAGTGTCAAACTACCTTTGATTCTGCAAACTATTGAAGATATTATATTTTAAGTTTCTAAATTAAGTATTCTCTAAGTTTTTTGCAATTAGATTTCTTACATAGTTAGAATTAGTAATGCAGGCTTTGTATTTGGTAAATAATTAGACATTTTGTAGAAGCATGTCATATTTAAGGATTTATCTATACTTTTAATTTTCATTTGGCAAATATTTTTAAATGATGAGTTTGTTCTAAAATAATATGATAAGCCTAAAGTTGGTTTCTGGGGACCATTTGGCTATAATTTTTTGAGGGGTACTGTTGGAGAAGGCATCTTTCCCTTCATGGAACTGCATCAGATTTAAAGATTACAGACAAAATATTAGTAGGTATATTTTATAGAAAACATCATGCATACTTTGTTTCTGTCTTCAAATCTGTTTCATATCTAGATTTTCCTTGTGTATTTTCTGATTCTACCTTTATTATTACATTTAATTTTAGACCATAATTGGCACCTTTTTATTTTTAAAGTGGTATTACTACTCAAAAATGCCAGAAGCAAAAATTTTACCACCTTTAATTTTGTTAAAAATATAGGTCAGATGTTCCTCTCTCTCTTATATAAATAAGAAAGCATACTTTAAAAATGAAACTTATTTGACTTGATTTTCATGTGTGGAAACAATGAATGATGATAGTTTGTTCACATTATAAATTTGTAGATGACTTGTTTAAAGTACATAAGGCAAAACCAACATTGAAATGGAGACAGTCATTTGAAAGTTATTTGAAGACAATGCCTCCCTACTATCTTGGGGTAAGAATATTATTGTTAAAAATAGAACTTGTTATAAAATTTTATATTATGCTTATAGTTTACTGTAGGTATTAAAACTTTTATTTATTGCTGTTATAGAATAAATGTCATGAAAATTGAGTGTACAAATGACCCATATAAATGTAATGGGAAATAAATGTTTCAGTGATTTGCAGAATAATGATGATGATGATGATAATGAGAATATATATATATAATGCTTACCCAGGCCTGGTTCTGTCCTAAGCACTTTACATGTATTAACCTCATTTAATTTATATGGTAACCCTATGAGGCAGAAATCACTGTTCTTATATCACAGATGAGGAAACTGAGGCACTAAAAGATTAAATAATTCATCCAAGGCTACATAGCTAATATTTGGGGGTCAGGAATTCAATCCCAGGCAGGCTTGGCTTTAGAATTTAAGCTTTTAACCTCAATTGTTATACTACCTTTTTAAATTGCAGTTTTATAATTATTTCCGTTTAAGGGTACAAAAAAAGGTTTGTGTTGCATTATTCCCTAAATCTCCAGAAATATTGCTTAAAACCTAGTGTATCATAATAGATAGGACCAATAATGCATATATTATTAAATATATTACTTTATTTATTTTGTGAAAAGTAGCTTCTTAACAAAAAGACCTACACTAAAAGCACTTTAAAACATTACTTCTGCTTTTACTGCAGGAATGTTACAGTATTTGACTGTAACTAATCTTTCTAAATGGTCCCTAATAAGAACACTAATTTCTTGAGCTTTGAAAATCATATGTTATAGTTGTAAGAGAAAAGTTGTGTGTGTCTAGCACATAGTGCCTGCTATGTAAGAGAGGGAAAAGGAAGAAACACTTGAATATGAACTTGCATATGTTTGACTCCTATGTTTCATAGCAACTGGGAGGATTTAGCCAAAGCCACATGAATATTAAATGTCAGATCTGGGATTTGATTCCAGTTTGACACCAGTGCTTTTATACACTTTCTAATATGTCATTGGGTGGTTATCATCCTTTTTCTGACTCTGTCCCGTTCACATGGGCTAGACAGTCCTGTCCTGCTAGTGATATTTTTCCTTGCACAAAGTGGCTCTCAGTTAGTCCTTACAATTGAAAATCACTATATCACATCCATAGTAAATATTAGATGATTTTTGCCTCCTTGTTTTTCCTTCAGAGCTTGTTTCTGTTTTTTCAGCTCAGCTAATGATAATAATAGTAATGATTAATACCTACTGAATGCTTACTGTGTGCCAGATGTATTTACATGTATTAATTCATTTAATCCCATGACAACCCTATGAGGTAGATACTACTATTATCATTTTACAAATGAGAAACTTAAGGCACAGAGGGGTTATATTACCTGGTACAGGGTCACAAAGCTAGTAAGGGGTTGAGCCACAACCCTTCCAGTTACCCAAGGTAGAAATCTTCTATTTTCCTTGACTCCTCTTTTCTACTTACCACCCAAGTTCTATCAAATCAACCTCTGCAATGTGTCTCCTGCCCTCTTCTTCCAAACCTAGTGTCTCCAATGGTGCTAAGAAGTCCAGGACTTCACCCTTTCTTGCTCTAGGTGCTAGCCTCTAATCCTTGTTTAGTATTTCAAACTGCCTTTCATACCACTGACAAACATTTTAATGAAGTACAAATATGATTATGTGACTCTTACTGAAGAAAAGGAGACATTTTGGGAGGTGAAATTTTCAAAATTGACAATACATATAGCTATAAGTTTTTGACAAGGTCAGGATTGAGTGGTATTTTCTTTTTCCCTATAGCCTTTGAAGAAAGCTGTTAGAATGATGGGAGCACCTAACCTAATAGCAGACAGTATGGAGTATGGACTTAGTTACAGTGTCATTTCATACCTCAAAAAATTGAGTCAGCAGGTAATGTTAAGAAATAGAGCCATTAAGTATTTTGAATGGTTTTGGCTAAGGTGGTCAATAGGCCAGGTGTTAGTTCTTGAGGATTCTAATAGAATTCCATCATATTAATGTATTACATTTTAAAACCACGTATATCATATATTAACATAATTCTGTCTCAAGTAAATGGTATGCTATGTTTTGAAATGATAATTTCAAGCAATAATTCCTAGTTTGTGAAAATGGCTTTATTAATGTGGTCCTAGCCTTCCTGTATGTGAACATTCTTTGTTTTCTTTTGGGAAATTTATGTTAGAAAGTTGTTTTTCTTAGACAAAAAAGTCAGTTTCTTTTGCTTTATGTTTTAAACCTATAGCTTTTTCTTTCAAAATGGGAGTTTCTTTTGAAATATTTGTAAAAATACTGAATTTTGTCATTTTGGGCATACATCACATTAATAGATACTATAGTAGTCAAGCAGTGTACACTTTGACTGCCAAGTTATTAAAATTGTATAAAACACAATTTTTCCAGTACTCCTGCCATCTCTACTTCAAGTGCTAATTGAAATGTAGGTTGGAAAGAGTCAAAATATTGCTATTTGCTTTCCAGTGAAAAACTCCATCAGTGTTTGCCATATCTATGAACATTTAGTTATGTGCTAGTAATAATGTCTTTAAGTAAATATTGATGAGATTTTTTTTTCTAATTTTATTTCACCTCTGAATTGGAAATATATATTTTTATTTAGGGTACATTTACATTTCATGGTTTAGGTGTAGTGGGTATTTAATAAATAAAATAAATTGAAGTTGTGTGTGTGAACCCTGCTGCAAAACGTAAGAATTGTGATGATTTAAAATCATAAGACATTATTGTTTAAACTATGTTCAGTTTACCAAGGACTTGACATAAACTTCTCTACTTAAGTAGAGCTTTAAATTTCTTATGTACTTTTTAAATATAAAATACTTAATTTATGGAAGACCAAAACGATTAGCATTTAATTTACCACTTCAGATTATGTCAAGACAACTTTTGTGTTTTTTTTTTTGCTTTAGGCGAAAATAGAATCTGATCGAGTCATCGGTTCTGTAGGCAAAAAAGTAGTACAGGAAACTGGAATTAAAGTCCGAAGCAGATCACATGGTTTATCAATGGCTTATAGGAAAGATTTTCAACAACTGCTTCAGGGAATTTCAGAGGATGTTCCTCACAGACTGCTAGACCTTAATATGAAAGAATACACTGGGTTCCAAGTTGCTTTGCTCAATAAGGTAATGGTTATGTGAATTTAGTACTGATATAGTTATAGTCTGTTACATTGTTGAATATGGCAAATTTTCTGTTAACTGATACTCAGTTTGTCCGAACTTCTGTACCTCCGCAGAATAATGATCAATTATATTATTGAATCATTAGATTTTAGAGTTAAACACTGTACTTGGTGAGTGGATGAATGGATGGACTGCAAAGAGCAAACCATCCCGTTCATTTTATAGACGAGAAAACAGGCTTAGAGATTGCCTAAAGTTACATAGCTAATGGTAGAGTTCACTGTAGTTTGGTACTTTTATACTGCTGACCTTGGGTACACAGCATGATCCTGAAGTGCTTTGTGAATACTCATTAAAAAGATCTTCATCCCAGTAGTCTTTTTTGTAGAAACAGGCTGATTCTAAAACTTATATGGAAGTGTAAAGGTCCTAGAGTAGCTAAAACAATTTTGGAAAAGAATAAAGCTGGAAGATTTGCACTATCTAATTTTAAAAGTTACTGTAAAGCTACAGCGATCAACATGTTGTGTTGTTGGCATAAGGAAAAATATATAGATCAGTAGAACAGAAGTAGGCCCTCACACGTAGAGTCAATTAATTTTTAACAAAGGTGCCAAAATAATTCAGTGGGTTAGGAGACAGTCTTTTCAACAAATAGCGTGGGAACAATTGGCTATCCGTATGCAAAATAATGAACTTGACCCTTACCTCACATTACTTGAAGTGATCATAGTCATACATGTAAGAACTGAAACTATAAACTTCTACAACAGAACAGGAAGAAATCTTTAAGATGTTGGATTATGGGTCAATGAAGATTTCTAAAATACAACACACAAAGCACACACACACACAAACTTGATAAATAGAACTTCATTAAAATTGAAATTTTTGTCTTCAGAAGAAACTTTGATGTTTCTCCCAGGCAAGCTATAGCCTGGGAGAAAAGCATGTATTGAATAAAGAACTTGTTTCAAAATATATAAAGAACTCATAGAACTCAATAATAAAAAGACAAACATCCAATAAAAAAAATAGACTAAATATTTGAACAGACAGCTCATATACAAACTTGAACAGGCACATAAAAAGATGTTCAACATTATTAGCCACTGTGGAAATGCAAATTAAAACCATAATGAGATCCCACTTTATGCCCACTAGAATGGCTAAAATTTAAGACTGAAAAATATGAAGTGTCGGTAAGGTTGTAGAACAACTGGAACTCTTATACATTATTGATGGAAAATAGTTTGCAGTTTCTTAGGAAAGGTAAATATTGCTATATACCAACAGTTCTGCTTGTAGGTATCTACCGAGATAAATGAAAATATGTGTATATAAAGGCTTTGTATGCAGATGTTCATAGCAGCATTACTAACAGCCCCAAACTGAAAATAGTCCAAGTGTTCATCAACTGGTGAATGGATAGAGATATGGTATATCCATGTAAAAAGGAAAAGACAGTAAAAAGGAATAGACACCAATACACGAACAACATGGTTGAATCTCAAAAACATGCTCAGTGAAAGAAGCCAGATAGAAAAGATTGCATATTGCAAGATTCCGTTTATAAAATGGAATGTAGAGAG
Organism: Aethalodelphis obliquidens; assembly: GCF_003676395.1. Taxonomy (NCBI): domain Eukaryota; kingdom Metazoa; phylum Chordata; class Mammalia; order Artiodactyla; family Delphinidae; genus Aethalodelphis; species Aethalodelphis obliquidens. Next base: position 18,231,929 of record NW_020837960.1, on the reverse strand, counting down.
AAGGAAAGTAGATTAGTGGTTGCTTGGGGATAGGAATAGAGATTGACTACAAATGGACACAAGGAACTTTCTGGGATGATGGAGATATTCTAAAACTGGATCGTAGTGGTGGTTTCACAACTATACATTTATGAACACTCATTAAACTGTTTATGTAAAATGGGTAGTTTCATGGTATGTAAATTATACGTCAAAGCTTTTATTTACTTCTCTTAGCCAGAATATGTAATAAAATCTTGAACAGATAAGAGTTTGAGATTATTTGGTTGAGCCTCACTACCAAATTTTTATCTTTTGGTTATTAAAACAGTACAGTAAGATTGCATCATATCTCTTTATTTTTTTAAGCTATTTAGTTAACTTGTGTGTCTTATTTTCAAAGCTATGCTGCAGGCTAGAGATTTCAGTCTCTTAATTCTATGTTTGAAAATAAATCTTGTCTTTAAATCTTTTTTAACAGGATTTGAAGCCACAGACATTTAGAAATGCGTATGACATACCAAGACGGAATCTTTTGGATCACTTAACAAGAATGAGATCTAACCTTTTGAAGAGCACCCGCAGATTTCTTAAAGGACAGGATGAAGGTTAGATCATGGTTTTAATGTTGGTATTTCTTCAGTAAACTTATTTCTTTATATTGGAAATAAATAGAGTGTTATTGTAACTTTTAAAGAATTATAACAGTAGTATTACATTCTCATTGAATGAAGTAAAAAGTGAGTCATCCCTGATTCTCTACACTTCTTCCTACCATCACTGTTGCCCCAAATTCTATTCCCCAGAGGTAACGACCTTTGTTAGCAGCTTAGTTTCCTTTTTAGCTTTCTTCATACATTCACATATACAGGCACATGCGCAAACAAAATCATTTTCTTGTCATCTACTAGTATCTGTTAGTTTAACTAGTTTAACTCTGGATGGCCAATATATATCATATTCTGGTACTTCCTTCAACTGTACCCATGGCACCTACTACAAATCAAGTCAGATGAGAACTTAACCCTTTGCCAACTCTCACGTAAGCATTTCAACTATAGTTTTATATAAAAAGGGTCATCTATGTGATATCTCTTTTCTGTAAATTCTGCTTTAATTAAATTCTGCTTATTTGGAATAGAGTGGAAGAGACATTTCCTTTTCATAGAAAGGTTACACATATGCTTATTCTATACACTGAAATTGACTGCAATATTTTTTGCTTTGTTTAGAAGATAAAATCAAGTATTTAAAATTTTATTTTAAAAAAATCTCAAGATTTTATGTCACAATATTTATAATGGTGACAAAATAATTTAGAATATGTGTTAAGGAAAGATTGACTAGAATAAACCAGAGAGCATTCATACATAAGAAGACATTATTTGATAACTAGTTGGAAGGTAGTTTCAGTGAGGTTAACTTTTGTTTTTGCTCTGTTCTGTTTGAAAAGATCAAGTGCACAGTGTTCCTATAGCACAAATGGGGAATTACCAGGAATACCTCAAGCAAGTACCTTCTCCACTAAGAGAACTTGATCCTGATCAGCCTCGAAGGTTGCATACATTTGGCAACCCCTTTAAGCTGGATAAAAAGGTAAATTTGAAATGTTCCATTATATAATTTATTTGCGCTAGGCACTGTGGAGAGGAGCAGTTCTTAATTTAACTAAAGAAAGCTGAAGCTATTTTCTTGGTAGAATACCTAATAAATGTCAACAATTAAAATATAGTTATTTTACTGGGTATTGGAGTTAGTTGTGCGATTAAAAACTGTATGTAAAGCTAGGGAAATTATATTCTTTTTTGTTATAGGGTATGATGATAGATGAGGCAGATGAATTTGTGGCTGGACCTCAAAATAAACATAAACGACCTGGAGAACCAAATATGCAAGGCATCCCTAAGAGACGTCGCTGTATGTCTCCACTACTAAGAGGCAGACAACAGAATCCAGTTGTGAACAATCATATTGGAGGAAAAGGACCACCTGTACCTATGACTCAAGCACAGCCAGATCTTCTTAAACCCCTTCCTCTTCATAAAAGTAAGAGTTTTTCTTTAAATGTTATTTGCTGCTCTTTGGTGGTTCTTCATGGGAAAGATTTTTGTAATACAGAAAAAATTGATAAGGTCCAAGAGTGTCTAGAGAAGGTATTTGTTTACTCTAAATTAGCATGTAATCATTTTTATGTCTTTTTAATGAACATTTATTGAACATTTCATATATTCATTATGCTTAATAGCTATCATGATTTGAAATATCATTTGCAAATCTTAAGTATTTAAAAATAACAGTTTTTAAAGGGGCATTATCAACACCCACAGAACGATGGTTTTCAATTTCAGTTTAATTCAACAACTAATTCTTAAATGATATGCTAATTTAGACAGTGCTAGGCATTGAGGTATAGCAGTGAACAAGACAATAGTGATCTTTGCCTTTATTTATAATGAGTGAGGAAAGAAAGTCATTGAACATTTCATTAGAAGTGTGATGAATATTACAAAAGGGAAGTCAAGTGTGTTGTGGAAATATTTGGCAAGAGGATATAACTTAGTCCGTGGGGTCAAGGCACTTTACTGAGGAAGTTCTGTTTATGCCAGTACTTGAAGGATGAATGGGAATTAGTAAACTAAAGCTATGCATTTGCCTATGCCTCAGTAGTAGTCTAAGAAGAGTATGTGCAGAGGCATACAGTAAAGAGCAGGGCATTAAGGGAACTGAAAGAAGGCTGGTTATAGCAAGGGTTGTTGGGAATGAGGCAAAGTGAGAACTGAAAGATATACATGCAGAGTCTAGATCATAGAGGGTCTTGGAAGCCATTATAAAGATTTTAGACTTTATTCGTAGGACAATGAGAATCCATTGAAAGGTTTTAAAGAGGTAGTGATCTGATCTGATTAGCATTTTATGAAGACCAGGCTGACTTTACTGTGTGGAATATTATTAGGGAAGAATGAGAATTGATGTAGGGAACCCTTAATTAATGGATTCATTAATTATAGGTAGTGATCATTCATGGCTAATGACATCTTAACTGGAGAGAAACCAAGTATGATACCTCCTGATGGAATTACACAGTACTACTTTTGAGGTAGTCCTGCCCTCCCCCCCCCCAAAAAAAATACTGAACATCAATCTGACCAAGCCTCTCTGTCTAACTACCAATTTTTAGGAAATATAAGGGACAGAGAAACATGTTAAATAACAAAACAGGGATAAAATTAGAAAAATCCAGATTGTGGGAAACTCTATAGGACAAAGAATCTGGTGTGTGTGTGTATTTTTCCAGAAAAAAAAAATGCATAGAAAAAAAGAGGTACAGAAGGATTTTTATAGATTAAAAGATAGTTAAAAGACATGTAAATTAATTGCAATGTCCAGGTCTGATTTGGACTCTGAATCAAAGAAAATCAAACTTCCCACAAACAGAAACTATATAAGGTAATTGGAGATTGTGCACAGTGACTGGGTATTTGATGTTGTTAAATAATTGTTACAGTTGCACAGAAACCAGTTAGGAAACACAGGGAAGAGCTAATGGTTACCTGGGAGTGTGGTTGTGAGAAGAACCTGTATTGGAGAAATACTTGGATATATCAGCAAAGGACTTGGTGATGACTGGCTGGATGATGGAGACAGGGCAAGGGAGGAGTTGAGAGACCCTGGGTATTTCAGTGTGTCAGGGGTGGAGTGGAAGAAGAGAGGTTGAATGAGTTTAGTTTAGAAGTGTCTGTTAGATAGCCAAGTGGATTTCCTAAGTTAGAAGATGGGTCATTGAGTTTGGAACTTAAGAGAAGAGGACTGGGCTAGAGAGATAGGTATGGGAGGCAGCCTTAAGCCCCATTGGAGTAACCAAGGGAAACAGAAGAAAAAGCCTAGAGCAGAACTTTGAAAGTACCAAAGTTAAGAGGAGAAATAAGGTTCAGAAAAGGAGAGTGAGAAGAAAGGAAGAATCCAAGAAAGAGGAGAAAATAGGGAATAATTTAGTGTTATGGAAGCTAAATGGAAGGAGAACTGAGTGGTTGGTGGTCTCAAATACTTCTTAAACAAGTCATTTGAGAGGATTGGAATAGTTCTGTAGGTCTTTAAGATGACAGAGTTGAATATATTTAAATGCTGGTGTGATGGAGCCAATAGAGAGGGAACAGCTGAAAATGAAGATGAGACAGAGTATAATCACAAAATCACTGAGAAGGCAAAAGGGAATGAATGGTCCAGAGCCCACATGAAGAATGCTTCTTCCATTAAAGCCGAATGGGTGTGGTGGGCACAAGTTTAATGGTGGGAAGTTGAGGAAGTTCACCTTCTTTCTGCTTTTGCTTTCCTCTGTGAAGTTGGAGGTGATGTGTACTGCTGAGAGGAAAGAGACACTGGGAAAGTCAGAGATGTTAAGACAATGGAGAAGGTTTGAATGATTTTTTTGTGTGGTAGAGGGAGAAAAGGTTGTAATAAGACTGCTAGGCAGTGCTAAGATCCAGGTACAGGTGGTGACTGTGACCACTCTGTAGAGCTGTGTCATATTTCTCCAGTAGTGCCTGCTCATCATTCCACATGTGAGTCTGCAGCAAGAAGATAGACTGCATCATCAAATTTGGGATTTTTGCTTGGCAGGGGTCATGGGAGGACAATAGAATGAGAGAATTTAGGACACTGTTAAAAAGTGATACATTTTGGGATATAAGTTAGATAAGAAAGTGGATATCTAGAAGGAATCTGATTAATATGAGGGAGAACGTAGAGGAATTGCTGGAGTGAAAAGTCTGGCAGAGTTCAAGAGCAATAGTAGGAATACTGCAAAGATGAGGGTGACACATGCCTCCATCCCTGAATTTGTGTTTCACTCGAGAAGCAAATGGGTGGGTGGAAAAGTTCCTTGGAGATGAGAAATTGAGGAATTGGGAGGCCAGGTTCTTAGCAGGTGATGTCCTTAGACATGGATGTCACATACTACAGCATTTCTCAAACCTTAACGTGTATGTGAAGCCAGGCGGGGGTCGGGGGAGTGGTTAGTTAAACAGATTCTAATACATTGTTTGGGATAGGGCTCAAGATGAGCATTTCTAGCAAGCTCTCTGATGGTACTAATGCTGCTTGTCCACAAACCACACTTTGAGTAGTAAGGACCTAGAATGATGTCCCAAGGGACATGGGGTGGAAGGAAGTCTGTGAACCAGGTGCCAGAGACATCCGTGACCACGGGTGTGCTCTGGAGGTCAGTAAAGATAGTGATGAGGAGAGAGAGGATGAGTTGAGTGGGATAATTAAATCTCAGAAGAGCAAGAATTTTTCAAGAGTGCATGGAGAAATGTTCTTGAAGTGGCATTGGAAGGTGAAGGGATTAGTGACTCCACATCCTTATTTATTTATTTATTTTTATACATTTATTTATTTTATTTTATTTTTGGCTGCGTTGGGTCTTTGTTGCTGTGCACAGGCTTTCTCTACTTGCGGCGAGTGGGGGCTACTCTTCGTTGCGGTGCGTGGGCTTCTCATTGCGGTGGCTTCTCTTTGTTTCGGAACACGGGCTCTAGGCACGTGGGCTTCAGTAGTTGTGGCACAGGGGCTCAGTAGTTGTGGCTCGTCAGCTCTAGAGCACAGGCTCAGTAGTTGTGGTGCACAAGCTTAGTTGCTGTGTGGCATGTGGGATCTTCCCGGACCAGGCCTCGAACCCGTGTCCCCTGCATTGGCAGGCGGATTCTTAACCACTGCGCCAGCAGGGAAGCCCCACATCCTTATTTTAAGTCCACGGAGAGTGTTTGACAGACAGCAGTTTCTTTGCAGGAGAGTTGGGTTTCGATTAAAGCAGGAGTTACTCTAGAGAATATTCAGTAAAGTTTGCACATCATGGAATAGAATTTAGGAGGGAGGGAGTCAGAAGTTCAGGGAAATTTTGTGGGGATGAGTTTACATTTTGAACAGTAAAGAGATGAATTCAGCTGGTGTCCTGGTGGTTTGGTGAGCAATCAGAGAACTTAGAATTTAGCTGATTTCTGTGAGGAGCAAGTACAGTAATCTAATATTAAGTAGTAAGCTTGCAAGCTTTTAAGTCTAGTAGTCTAGAGAACTAAAGTGGGCACCAGCTATTCTTCACTGCTCAAGTAATGAAGACTATATGGATGGTTATAAGAAAAGGGGGCGCTGTGGAGGTTTGGTGGTGTGTTGCTGCAGAATATTGATCAGCTTAAACTCCCTGTGTTCACTTTTGCCTCTGAACGGTAATAACTTACAAGGTAGAGGTAAGTTGGAGTGAACTAGTACTCTCTAATAAAAGGATAACCATGATAATCTTGATCACATATATTTCCCTAAAGCATTAAAAACCTACTTATTCAATAAAATTGCCATAGAATAAAGCAGAGAACTAAAAGTTGTTTGAAACTGGCTTTTATTTTTATTCCTAAGGGCAAAAATTGTACAGGTTTTTAAAATATTGTGAATGTTTCACATTGAAATATACCATATATTTGGCAAAGCTTAAAAACCATATCAAATTGTTAATTTGCAGCAGTCAGGGAGATCAGTTGTGATTTGCTGTAATATTGTTTCTTTGAGGTTTTCTTTACTGTGTGCTTTGAAATTGGCTCTCATCATCTTTTTTTTCTTATTTTTAGTTTCAGAAGCCACTAATGATTCGACAATAGATGATGTGGTTGAAAATCATGTTGCAGACCAACTTTCATCAGATATTACACCAAATGCTATGGAAAGTGAATTTTCAGCATCTTCTTCTCCAGCCAGTTTACTGGAACGACCAACCAATCATACAGAGGCTCTCGGCCATGACCACTTAGGAACTAATGACCTCACTGTTGGTGGATTTTTAGAAAATCACGAGGAGCCAAGAGATAAAGAACAATGTCCTGAAGAGAATCTACCAGCGTCTTCACTCAACAAAGGGAAGAAACTGATGCATTGCAGAAGCCATGAAGAGGTCAACACTGAACTAAAAGCACAAATAATGAAAGAGATCCGAAAGCCAGGAAGAAGTATGTATAATTAGACACAAACATCAGATTTGATTTCTGTTTGTGCTCAAAAAAAAAAAAAGTCAAATAAACTAAAGCCTAGATCTGATTTTAGATCACTCTTAAACAACATATGAGCTATATAAGATTTGGTTCTTTACTCAGCCAACAAACACTTACTGAATAGCTGCTATGTCCAAAGTACTGTGTTAGGTGTGGTAAGTAGGAGGGACTGAGAGCAGAGCAGGAACTCACAGACACACATGGTTCCTACCATGACAGGAACCCATAGTCTTGAGCATTCTGTCAACCAGCAACTGGAATTTTAAGGTAACAGCAAACCCAGACAGATGTAGTGACTATTAAATGACTTCGTATCTGTAAGGTTCTAGGCATAGTACCTACCTACCATCTTAACTTTTAAGATTTAAACTATGATAGTGATCAGGGATGTGTTTAGGCCAAAAAACTAAAATTATGAAAGCTATCTATTATATGAGTACAGAAGAACTTTGTGAGTTAAAGTTTCAATATTGACATTCATTCCAAAGATGTTGGCAGATCACCTGCTATGATGGTGCGGTGGCCCATGGGTGGTCCAGAAGTGGGTAAGACTCAGTACTGGCCATTTAGGAGCTTATAGTCCTTGGCAAAGTTTTATGTGAAAACTTGAAACTGAGGCAGCATCCTTTTTTTTCCCACCAATTACGACGTGTATATTCTTTTTTTTTTTTTAAAACATCTTTATTGGAGAATAATTGCTTTACAATGGTATGTTAGTTTCTGCTTTATAACAAAGTGAATCAGCTATACGTATACATATATCCCCATATCCCCTTCCTCTTGTGTCTCCTTCCCACCCTCCCTGTCGCACCCCTCTAGGTGGTCACAAAGCACCGAGCTGATCTCCGTGTGCTATGCAGCTGCTTCCCACTAGCTATCTATTTTACATTTGGTAGTGTATATATGTCAATGCTACTCTCTCACTTCGTCCCAGCTTACCCTTCCCACTCCTAGTGTCCTCAAGTCCATTCTCTACATCTGCGTCTTTATTCCTGTGAGACAGCACTCTTAACTTTTTTTTTCTCCCCCGCTCTATTTTATCCACTCCCAAGATTAGCTGTAATTTAGAATTTGTCATAAGGATGGATTTTTGTAAAGGCCACTTCTTATTTTTCTGTGGCACTACCAAAAAGCTGTTTACTCATCCTTCTAAGCTTTATATTTGATACCCTATTGAGAACTTTTACCAAAAAAAAGCAGTGTTTGAAAAGCTATTTTATCTTTTTTGATGTATGATGAAATATGTGTATTATAAAATCTCTAATGAGCAGTGAAAATTTTATGTAGACTAGTTTTGGTTTTGTCTTAGTATATCTTGATATAGTAAGCTGTAATAGAAAAATATTGAATAAGAATGCAAATTAAAGCCACTTAATTTTTCTTTTTGCTTCTCATTTTAAGAATATGAAAGGATCTTCACTTTACTGAAGCATGTGCAAGGCAGTTTACAAACAAGACTAATATTTTTACAAAATGTCATTAAAGAAGCATCAAGGTAAATAATCTGTTGTACATTATGATATGAGGCAGTGAGTCCCCAGTTTTCTGTAGTTGGTATTTTAACAGTATCTGTTTTATACTTGTGTTGTTATGCATGTATATGACACACCCCTTTGTATATAAGTACTTCTCTCTTTTTTTTCAGTTTATTGAAGGAAATTCACTTAAAAAATAGCTATACAGAAATTCTTAAGAAATCATGGACCCTTTCTCTCTACACATTACAGATTCTTGCATAATTCTCATTTATCCTACCCTGTGGCTTTTTGGTGTCTTTATATGTTATAGTCTTTAATTTTTCTCCTTTGTATATTTGAGCTACAGTTAATATTGGTGATAAAACGTAATCTTGAAAGGCAATATTTGAATGCAGTTCACTTGTATGTGGGAAAACATGTAATTAAGGGGACCAGAGCTGGACAAATGGGCCTTATTCTGATTGCCTCAGTAGCCCAGGATTATGTACTTTAGTACAAGGAATGTGGATCAAGATTATAAATGGTAACTATGAAGTGCAATTAACTGGAAAGCATAGTTGTATGAGTTCAGTGAGTAAAAAAGCATTTTTTTTATTTCTTCTTCAAGACTTTTAGAATTTTAGTAATGTAAGAAAACTTAGCGTTTGTCTCATCTGACCTTCCAAGATAACCACCCTTTAATTAGTTCCCCAGTTTCTTCCATCCTACATGTAAAGGTTTTTTTAGATAAAGCTGTTAATTCTATTTTTTTTTTTTCTATGAGTGGCTAGAGCATAGGTTACTTTGAAGTTTCAAGATAAGGCCATAACTTTTCATATTATTGATATTGAGTATTTAGCTAATTCTGCTCTTTTATGTAACATTCTGCCAACTCAAACTTCATCATCGATTTAGCTATATTCCAGGTGCCTGGATTCTACTTCTGCCACCTTTTTTTTTTTTTTTGCATTATGCGGGCCTCTCACTGCTGTGGCCTCTCCCGTTGCGGAGCACAGGCTCCGGACGTGCAGGTCCAGCGGCCATGGCTCACGGGCCTAGCCGCTCCGCGGTATGTGGGATCCTCCCGGACCGGGGCCCAAACCCACGTCCCCTGCGTCGGCAGGCAGACTCTCAACTACTGCGCCACCAGGGAAGCCCTACTTCTGCCACCTTTTAGAGAGTTGTGTAATATTATGGTCGGTAGTCATATTAGTGTACAAGTAGAGAGGAAGTAGGTATAGATTGGGCAGTGTTTTGGGATATTCTGAAAAGCATCAGCAGTATTAATACTTAGGCAGACAATAGCAATTTTAGTCTACTATATTTATTACCGCAAAAATTTAAAACTTGCAACTTGAACTTTGCTGTATCCTATACTACAGATGTCTAATTGTCCTTGATTTGCTAGTTTTCAAATTGTAATAGTAGAACACCACAGTTTAAATGCAATTGCCCAAATTTCATTTCTTCTTCCATTTTGTGGGGAATTATATTCATATTTTATTCACATTCCATTCAACATTCAGTGTTCAAAGAGCATAAGAAGCTATTGGAGTCATTGCTTGGGGAGCCCATATTGCTGGAATATTTATAACCCTTGTATTTATTAGGGTTTTTTCTCCCCCCTTTTTCTTTTTGATTGTGGAAGAAATAACCTCTTTCCCATTGTATTTAGGCCTGGATTATTTGTTTTAGGAACAAACTATAATACTCTACTGATAAAATAATTTTCTAATCTTCCAAGAGATTTTATATATCACAAAGTTGTTGAATTTTCATTTTCATCTCACTTTGAAAAATCTTTCCAAGGCAGTTTCTCTCTTTTAAAAAAAATTATACTGATATATAACTATTTGTTAAAAAGAAATTGAGAGTGCTATTACTTATTTTTTTATACAGGTTTAAAAAAAGAATGCTAATAGAACAACTGGAGAACTTCTTGGATGAAATTCATCGAAGAGCCAATCAGATCAACCATATTAATAGCAATTAAAAGAAAACAGAATGTGGCCACTTATTTCACTACCTTCTCCAAATACAAAGTAAATACAAGACTGTTGTGATCTTGCATTCATTTTTTGACATGCATTGTTGGCTTTTTGAAATACTAAGAGCAAGTCTACAGATCCTTTTTCCATCATTTTACAGTGACCTTTTCTTCATTTTGGTTTATTTTTGTAATGTGAAAAGTATCACTCTAAAAAACATTTTTATTTAACAAACTAAAAATATTCCTCCAAATCTCTTGCTTGTCATTGACTCTTGCGTGTCAATTTCCCTCAGGTTCTATTTTCTTAAACCAACCTTTAAAATTGTCACCTCTGTTAAGGTTGAACTTTGCCAAAAAAATAAAAAAGAAGTTACTTTGTAATTTTTGGGGAAAAAAGCACATACATTAAAACTAGGCAATGTTTTGTATATACAGTTATTTTGGATATATTATTGTAAGTTGTACAAATGTATTTTGAAGAATATTTAAGAAAAGCACTTTTGTTATTCCATCAATAAATGCTCTATTTTACTCTTGTGTGGTTTAGGAAATAATCACATTTAAAGTAATCATTTAAAACCATCTTAAGATAATGGAATTTTAAAGGCCTTGCTTTTTAGCATTGGAAAAATACACCACTTGAAGTTCACATTTGTTAAACCTAACTGTAATTACGTGTTACATAATCTGCATTGTCTTTTTACTCTATGTTCTTAGATTTTGTTGGCCACTCCAACATGCTCCGTTTCTGCCTAGATAATGGAAATGATGGTATCTGTGGCGGATAGGCAGACTCTTTAAAGCTGTTTAAAAAGCAGACGCCTTTGGACTTTATTGGTTTCCTTACTTACTTTCCTTCAAACCCTTTTCCTTTCTCACTAGGATTGTGGATGGCACTAAGGTGAAGCCATCGGTCAGGGAGTTGTAAGTTTGGGGTATACCACATACTCTGAAACGTCTAGCATTTAGCAGCTTGATGCCATACTTACAGAAGTCTCACAACAGACTGGGGTTTCAACAGGGATCTCTTTGTTCTGCTCTGCTATTACACTTCAACTCTCCATTTTATTTAGAAGCTAAATGGAAAGGAAACATGTTTCAAATGACTTTGCTCATTTTGCATTCTCCCTAAGTTATCCAGGATAAGGAAAACTGAACACTATTCACTGTCCGCCCTCAGTCCAACATGGCCTCACGTGTCCTTACTGAGGATGTGACCCTGTGACCTGACTCACTTACCATTCATAGATCACTGCTGTGCCTTGTAGTGCTTTTGGGATAACCAGTAGAAAAGAAGGCTAAAATACATTTAGATTAAGAGAGGGTGAAATAAATTTATAAAATTATGGTAAAATCGAAGTATTTTTAGGTTCATAATATTTGAAAATCACATACCCTTGTCTTTTTATACTTTAGCAGAACATTTTTAAAATCAAGGGTATAGCAAAATGAAATTATAACTTTTTATGAAGAAAAGCATCGATGAAAGTGGAGAACATGCTTGAGATCTGTTAATTCAGTTTAGGGGATTTGAAACTCTCCCAATACTGAAGACAAATGCTGTCAAGAAAAAAAAACATTTAATGTAGTGTTAAATAGTATTTTCATATGCAATTCTTTAAACATTTTTTCACCTCTACAAAATACCTTTAAGCAGGATATCATTTAGTAAATGGAATTGTTAAGGTAATTAGCTGCAGTCACATTGCTAAATTCAACAAGAGATACACAAAATCCAGAATATACTGTCTGGTTTTAAACTATATATGTTTAGATTCTGAGATTAACAGGAGGGGGACTACAAGTCATTCAGATAAAAGTTAATACTTAAGAATATTTAGGAAAGGGACTCAATCTAGTCCAATATTTGGCCACTTTCCTTATCAGAAAGTTCTTAGTTGCATTTCACAGGTTGCTCATGAGGTAATAATCCTTTAGACTCTTGCTTGACCTTTAATACATTTTGGGGTATGAACCCTAGAGGGAGTTGGAAAGAAGCAGTTTGTTCTGTCTCCTCTTTTTGTCCTTAATCTCTCTGCCTCCATACTCTGTGCCCTCATCCCAAAACCTAGTCACAAGCTTTGAAACCCATCAAAATTCAAGCTTAATATCTCATCTCTTGCAGGTTTTTACATTTTAAGAAACTGGGCATATTAGTTGAATTAGTGAAATACTGCAGAATTTTTGTAAGCAAAGGGGAGGGGAAGTACATTTGAGGGGAATATCATGTCTTTTAGGCCCTTTTAGATCAATGGATGGATGGCTGTAGGCTGGACAAATGATGTTCTCCAACAGTTTAATTTTCAGGTTAAGATCATTTTTTGTAATGTTCTTGTATGTGTCCCATTTGTCAACTGATTGAGTCATTATTTACCCTTATCAGTAAGCTTTGTCAATTTGGTGTACTGAAGGCTGAGACTCATTTGTCCTTTCAATACCCCGTCACCAGAAGAATAGCCACTTTGCCTTGTGTGTTATGGGCAAGTACCTCCCAGAAAGAGAGGTAAATAAATTCACAAGGACTATATTTAGACGTGCGGCGGATTATGGAACTGGTGTTGGATTGTATTTTCATTCTGTTTACTATGGCCGTTCTGGAAACTCTTAGCACGGAAACAGTGGTGTGTCCTTTACTAGGTAGTTCAAAGATTTTACATCATTTTATGCAGTTGAATTCCAAAAGAGAAACTGTTCTCTTAACTGTCATCAACCTTTATTGGCTATGAGCTTTTGACAGTGACCTTTCTGTTCAAGTTTAGTCCTGTTTCTTTGTTTCTTGAGGGAGTAGAACCTGTCTTTTTTTTTTCATCTTTCATTTTTTGACCTGTATCCTTTCTAAGAGAGGGCTCTCTGTTGCCTGTTCTGAGTGATAAGTGACATTTTCATCTAATAAATATGGGGTTGGGATGATCATGGTGAAATACTAAGAGGATATATTTTGTTGATGGACTTTTTCTCCCCAAATAATCCCCCAATAGATGATTTCCTAGTGAATGACTATCTTCATCCTTTTTGTCGCAAGTGTCTCTTTGATTTCTAGCATAAGTTACAGCAGTATGCAAATGATTCTCAGATAAAATGATGTTGACAGTATTTCCTTAACAATTTGTGTAAAACCTATGCGTAATTTTCATTATTCTAACTTGACTTTTTTTTCTCTCCATAAATAAAAATAATGCCTGATGTTTAGTTAAAGTAGATCCACTTTTGCTTGATTTTGTTAGACTTGTTCCATCCTATTTCTTTTTGACACATTGTTTAGACTTGCCAACAACTCTTTACTGAGAATCTCTTTTTCTTTCCTAGGCTGATAAGTAATTGCCAGAGAGGGTGGGGCAACATTAAGAGGAATGATTTGAATACTTTGTTCACTGTTGTTGATGCTTAAAGGACTTCTGCTTGTCCTTCTGATGTGCTAAGGCTCTGCCTGTACCATCCCCTCTTTGGATTAAGATGAGGTTGTATGGTGGGACCTAACAAGTACTAGGGCAAACATTTGATTTTTGTGCAACTTCAGCAAGCTTGAGAAAGATCAGCAGGAAAACTATAGAAATGCAGGTGCGTTCCCTAGGATACTAGGGGTGCTGAGAGCCGGAGGACTGCTTGGACACTCTAGTGGCCTGAAGGAATTCTTTCATCCTCCAAGGCCAAGAAAGCTTGGCAACAATGGGGGAAAAAAATTTATCATTTATTTTACTTTCATGACTTTAAGTCTCACCAGAAGTAGAAACCTGAATTTTTAAAGACCTACATCAACTATAAATGAGCTGAGAGAAACAGAAGGCAAAAAAGCCACCGAGGTTATTAGTTTGCTCAGTAGTTATGAAATATTCCCCTTTCTCAGGATACATGACATAGCAACTGAGAAGCTTCTGAAGCACCATGGAAACCGCTAGAAGGAATGCTTGTTTTAGGTTAGGGTGGACAAACGAGGCTTTGTTGCTAGAGAGATGCTGATAAATATTTAATTTATGTGACTCCTATCAAAAAATACTGTAATACCTGTGTTGGGTTCTCTCAGGAAAAAGATGAATGGCCGATCTGCTTTAAAAATAGGAATCCGAGACCTTTTCAGTAACAACAGAGCTGCAGGAAAGATAAAGAATAGAATCCCGTTGTATTTTCTCTTCATTTGAGGAAAGTCACTATTAAAATTGGCTACGAAGTCACTTATATGCCTTGATTTTTGGAGAAATAAAAGCATCCTAATGATATAGCATTGTTTAGTGTTATGATGGGGTGCAAATGGGAAAATTAAAGGGAAAAGATACCACTTAGCCAACACTGTGTCCTATTTTCAAAATATTCCATGGAATAAATTCCTTCCTGAAGGTAATTTTCAAAATGACTCTATTCCTTGTTTATGGGGTCGTGCTACAAATCCTTTTCAAAATGGCTCTCTCTTTTCTCCCATCAGTTTTCAAAAACTTTGTTCTGTTAACATTTCTTTTTTTAGAATGCTCTACTACATCTGGACTTGGGTTTTTAGTGGGGAGGCTTAGAAGTGTGGAGGTTGAACTGGATAAATCTAACAAAGGGAGATAAGGGGGAAGCAGCTGACTGAGTGTTGCTGACACTGTGCTCTTAGGAACATACCTGTAGCTGCAGATGCCTTGGTGCCTTCCTCTGAAACCTCAATCTTGGCTTTGTGGATTGCTTCAGAAACATAAACGCCATCTTGGCCTAATCCCAGGACAAAAATGTGATTGTTTATTTGCATTTTGATGCATTTAGTTGAAAGATTTTAGTACATTTTTAAAGAATGGACTTTACTTACAGTCTCGTTCGTATGCTGCTTACTGTGTAGTTAGGAAGAGATTTGTCTGGGAAATTTTAAGGTACAATAATTTATGCAACTTTCAAAACCTCAAATTTGGTAAATTATCTAATAAATAACCCCTCTCAGATTAACATTCAGGTCTGTGCCCCATTTTTTTCAATAGTTAATTTTCAAAAATAATTTCTAGTTACTGTTGAAATCTTTAGTCAGTATTTCTAAAATTTCGGTGGTATAAGGATTGCCATAGTACGCGTTAAAATGCAAATTCTGGAGCCCAGGAGTCTGCACATTCAGCAAGCTTCTGAGATGATTTCCCTTGAATGCCTTCTTGGGCTGCATTTTAGGAGCCACTTTTAAATGACAGAAGTTTGTACTATGGGCCTTAAAAGGCAGTGTATAAAAAATGTCTCATGCCTCATGACAGCATTCTGTATACTGAGTATATCAGTTATGCAATTATCTTGCCTTATTGGCTAGAATTTGCAAAGAAAATGAGAAGTTAGAACTATAATAGTTGTATGCCAACAATTTCAAAGATATTATAAGCTTAGCAAATAGGAATCTGAGTGATCCAAGCGTTAGAGGAATTGACAGGTTTTTGTAATTTAGCCATCAATCATTTTTAAACAACTCTCCACAGTGAAATGGTACTTGATGACACAAGGAATGAAAGTAAGAATCTTTAGAATGAGAGGAAACTTTAGAAATCATTCAGTCCAACCCTCTCATTTTAGAGTGAGCTGTGAAGTCATCTGAGGCCACACACTTGACAAGAGGTCCAGTCGGGCATATGCAGGTGTTCTGACAGCAGGTCCAGTGCCTATTTCCACCCCACCTTTCCATACAGACGCCACCACCTTGGAAAAGTGTGTTCTAGTCCACTGCAGGACGCACTAGAAAGGGAGCTGTGGCAGGAGTCTTAAAATAATCATTGTGATAGACATGTATTTTGAGGGGGCT
The DNA here is from genome assembly GCF_003676395.1 of Aethalodelphis obliquidens. Taxonomy (NCBI): domain Eukaryota; kingdom Metazoa; phylum Chordata; class Mammalia; order Artiodactyla; family Delphinidae; genus Aethalodelphis; species Aethalodelphis obliquidens. The sequence continues at coordinate 18,215,729 of NW_020837960.1, read as the reverse complement.
TCTTTGTTTGACCTTAGACTAATATTTAAATTGCTTTGCATTTCTCATGCACATACAAGGGGATGGCAAATGAATGTTGTGAGAGAATAATACCAGTGGAGTACAGAATATGCAGCATTTCATCCATCTTGTAAATAAAGGCATACACAGGAAATTGTGAGTTGGCTGTGTTCAGTGTAAGGAACAGATATTTTGCAGCATCAGTGAAGGGGACCAGACAAGGGCCAGAGGAGGAGAAAAATCAACGGAAACATTCACCTTCCATCGCTTGTCCTAAAACCAGTGCAGAATCTGATTGATTGTAGCAGTTGGTCTTTTTCTGTGGAATCTTTTAGAAAAGAAGCAAATTTCTCTATACTAACTAGCCTGTCTCACTAACTCATTGAGCAAACTGAAATGCAGTGCCCAGATCAGAATTGTGTGTATAAGGAATGGTTGATGGTCATGAGAAGCTTTTACTAATCTGTGACTTCATTACTATCTAGTATGCCATCTGGACATTTAAAATAAATGTTAATGAAATGAGCAAAGGTTCTTTATCAGCTAGAATATAGTAAATGCGTTTGTGTTAGAGTCCAGGCACCCTGGCACAATGTGAGAAATGGGGTCGACTGGTTGGTATGAATGAGTTTTTGGTTAGATGGGCTTGGCTCTTTGAATTTCTTGAAACTGCCACTGAGGTTTCATTTAAGTAGCTTTTTTCTCCATCATATTACAGGAGTGGTCCAATAATTGACATTTACATGTTTGCACAGACATAGGCTAAGACCCATAGCCTGTCATGTCCCAGCATCCTCATCTCTCATACATTTTATCTCTGGTAAGAGTTAACATTTCAGAAGACCAATGTTTGTGATCAAAATAAGGATTCAGGAGTCATCTGTGGGTTTGTGTTTTTCTTGCTTGATCTTGTATTACAGATCCCTATTTGCTTACTTTTGTTAAGTAGCTCTGGAAATGTTATGCAGCAACTAATGAAATCAGCCCAAAGGGATTCTCCTGGCTTTGGGCTCATCCTCTCCTGCACTGTTGGCAGCTGTCTAGTGCCATTGACGGCCGTACAACCTGTTGCCCCAAAATTTGTTCCCAAGGTTGTTTATAGGTGCTATTCTATTAAAAAGGGTTCCATGAGTAATTACAATGGGAACTGCAAGTTGGATAGGTTTGTGCTTTTGTTTTTAATAGTGGACTTCTTAGAGCTGCTAATTTGCTAATGTTCATAGTGAATCTCCACAGGAGGGCTGTAATATGTAGTGTTTAACCATGGAAATACCCACACTGTCTCCTGTCTCCAAATTTAGCAGGTTAGCATTCTACAGAACATACTTTGGGAAACTAGCTGCCTTCCCCCCGCCCAATAAACTCTTCTGCTCCTATATTACATTTCAATATCCAAAGCAAACAGGTAAAATTCTTCCTGCCCTCCCTGGCATACTCTACCCTTCTTCCATAACATCTTATGTAAGTATTTCCATCTCAACTTTCCTCATTAGATTGTTAGTTCCCAGAAAGCAGAAGCTGTATTATTTGTTTTAAATATTTACTTCGCTCAACTAGCATAATAATGCTTGGTACACGTATGTGTTTAGTAAATGTTGGACGAATGAATACTCGACACTCCTCACACTGTACATTTGTTTCATTTTCCCATAAAAACAACTGACTTAATGTTCTTTAATCTGATTTCACTTGTAAGGAAATGTTGGTTGCTGTCCTTGGAATCACTGGGGCACAGCACAGAACGAGTCTTTGGCAAATCTCATCCAAATGACTTAAAACAGTGTCCCTTCCCCTTTGTGAGTGGAGCCTGTCATTTTTTTTATGTGATTGGCCATACTTTCAAAAGGCTTAAGAGTTTTGATAATATGACATTGTGTAAATGTAAGATTTGCAAAATATAAAGTAGTAATCCTACATTTCATCCTCAGCTTCTCACAAAGCAGGACAAACATTATCATTTGCTGTGTCTTTTGTCTTCCCAGTTATTATCACTTACTATTGGTAACATTAATGGCTTTGAAAAAGTTATTGCCAGAATTTGCGAATTTGCTTCTAGTTTATCTTTCTCATCCTCTTGTCACTTAGTTGTAGATGGCAAGTGTGTGTCACATAGCACCCAGCCCAGCATATACAGAGTGAGTGCTGGAAAGAATCTGAAATGGCCTCTGAAAGTAGGTGCTTAGTTCCTTTCTCCATCCTTCTCCTCCAGCCCACTCCTCACGTCTTTCTTTCTCCCCACCCTCCCACCCAGCTTTGTTGAGATGTAATTGACGTATGTAATATTGTGTACATTTAAGGTGTACAGTGTGATATTTTATGTATGTATATATCACAAGTAATATATCTTATATCTGTACCCTTTGACCACCTTCATCCATTCTCCCCACCCTGGCAAACACAATTGTACACTCTGATTCTATGAGTTTAGGTTTTTTAGATTACACATATATGTGAGATCATACGGTATTTGTCTTTCTCTCTCTGACTTAATTCACTTACCATAATGCACTCAGGGTTTTTCTATAATGTTGCAAATGGCAGGATATTCTTTTTAATGGCCGAATAATATTCTGTTGCATATGTATGTACTGCAACTCCTTTATCCATTCACCTGGTGATAGACACTTAGCTTTTTTCCATGTCTTGCCTGTTATAAATAATGCTACTATGAACATGAGGGTGCAGATATCTCTGTGACACAGTGATTTAATTTCTTTTGGATATATACCCAGACGTGAAATTGCTGGATCATATGATAATTCTATTTGACTACTTTCCGTAGTGGCTGCACCAATTTACATTCCTACCAACAGTGCACAAGGGACCCTTTTCCTCCACGTCCTTACCAACACTTGCTATTTTTTTTCTTTTTTTGGCTGTGCCACACAGCTTGTGGGATCTTAAGTTCCCTAGTCAGGGATCGAACCTGCGCCCTCAGCAGTGAAAACGTGGAGTCCTAACCACTGGACCACCAGGGAATTCCCAACACTTGCTATTTCTTATCTTTCTGATAACAGCCGTTCTCACAGATGTGAGGTGATACCTCATTGTTTTGATGTGCATTTCCCTGATGATTAGCGATGTTGAGCACATTTTCATGTACCTGTTGGCCATTTGTGTGTCTTTTTGGAAAAATGTTCAGATCCTCTACCCATTTTTAAATTGGATGATGATGATGATTTGCTATTGAGTTGTATGAGTTCCTTAGACATTTTGGATATTAACCCCTTAATGGATATGTAGTTTGCAAGTATTTTCTCCCATTCAATATGTTGCCTTTTCATTTTGTGAGTTATTTCTTTTGCTGTGAAGAAGCTTTTAGTTTGATGTAGTTTCACTTGTTTAATTTTGCTTTTGGTGTTTGTGCTTTTGGTGTCATATCCAAAAAATATTTGCCAAGACCAATTTCAAGGAGTTTTCTACTATGTTTTCTTCTAGGAGTTTTATGGTTTCAGACATCCATTTTGAGTTAATTTTTGTGAGTGGTGTAAGATAGGGGTCCAGTTTCATTCTTTTGCATGTGAATATCCTGTTTTCCTAACACCATTTACTGAAGAGACTATCTTTTCCCCACTGAGTATTCTTGGCTTCCCTGTCAAATATTAGTTGACTCCATACGCATGGGTTTATTTCTGGGGTCTCAATTCTGGTCCACTTGTTTGTCTGTTTTTAATGCCAGTACCGTACTGTTTCAATTATTATAGCTTTGTAATATAGTTTGAAATCAGGACATGTGACACCTTCATCTTTGTTCTTTCTCAGGATTACTTTGGCTATTCTGGGTCTTTTGTGGTTCCATACAAATTTTAGGATTGTTTTTTTTTCGGTTTCTATGAAAAACACTGGAATTTTGATAGGGATTGCATTGAATCTGAGGATTGGTCTGGGTAGTATAGACATTTTAACAACATTAATTCTTCCAATCCATGAACACAGGATGTCTTTTCATTTATTTGTATCTTCTTCAATTTCTTTCATCAATGTGTTGTAGTTTTCAGTGTAGAGATTTTTCATCCCCTTGGTTAAATTTATTCCTACGTACTTTACTGTTTTTGATGCAATTGTAAATGGGATTATTTTATCTCTTTTTCAGATAGTTCATTGTTAGTGTATAAAAAACAACTCATTTGTATGTTGACTTTGTATGTTACAACTTTACTGAATTTATTGATTAGTTCTATCTAATTATATACCACCATTACAATATTAGAGAATCTGATTTTGATGATATATTTACTATTACCAGTGATTTTTACACATTCATACATTTTTACAATGTTAATTGGCATTCTTTTATTTTAGCTGGAAGAATGTCCTTTAGCATATCTTGTAAGACAGGTCTATTGGTGATGAATTCCCTCAGCTTTTGTTTGCTTGGGAACGTCTTTGTCTCTCCATATGTGAAGGACAGCTTTGTCAGTATAGTATTCTTGGTTAACAGTTTTTTCTTTCAATATTTTGAATGTGTCATCCCACTCTCTCCTGGCCTGCAAAGTTTCTGTTGAGAAACCCACTGATTGTCTTATGGGGGTTCCCTTGTATGTAACTTGTTTCTTCTCTCTCACTGCTTTCAAAATTCTTTGTCTTTTGGCAATTTAATTATAATGTGTTTTAGTGTAGCCCTTTTCATCCTCAACCTATTTGGGGTCATTGGGCCCTCATGAATCTGGATGCCCATTTATTGTTCCAAGTTTGGGAAGTTTTCAGCCAATATTGCTTTAAATAGACTTTCTATCCCTTTCTCTTTCTCTTCTCCTCCTGGGATTCCCATAATGTATATATTGTTTCTTTTGATGGATGTCCCCAGCTCCCATAGACTTTCTTCACTCTTTTTTTCTTTTTGCTCCTCTGACTAGATAATTTCAAATGATATATCTTCTAGTTCGCCAATTTTTTTCCTCTGCTTGGTTAAGCCTGCTGTTGAAGCTCTCTTAATCTTCAGTGCAGTCATATTCTTACGCTTTAGGATTTCTGTTTTGTTTTGTTTGATGGTTTCTATTTATTTGTTGAACTTGTTACTTGTTTGTGCACTGTTTTCCTAATTTTGTTTGTGCATTCTTGTAGTTTACTGAACTTCTTTAAGAGGATTACTCAGAGTTCTTTGTTAGACAGTTAACAGATCACCATTTTTTTAGGGTAGTTATTGGAGCTTTATTTGTTTCTTTTGGTGGTATCATGTTTTTCTGATTCTTCATGATCCTTCATTCCTTGCATTAATATCTATGTATTTAAGTAAGCAGTCTCCTCTTCCAGACTTCACAGGTTTGCTTTGGCAGGGAAAGACCTTCACCAGTCAGCTGGTAGCAGTCGTGGGCAAGTAAGGCTCTCTATCAGGGTCTCTGTTTGAGCAAGGCTACTGCATATGCTCTGAGGTTGCAGGGGTTGCTGCTGGCTGGGTTACTTGGTTGGGTGGGTCTGCTGGCTGGACTGTGCATTCAAGTGGGGCTTCTGGCTATGTTTTATGGTTGGGTTGGGCCACTAGCTCTGTAATCACCTCTGGTTGGGTGAGGTTTCAGGCTGTGTTCCCTGGCAGGATGGTGCACTGATTGGATGCCATGATTGGGCAGTTATGGGATGGGCTCTGCAATCATTCCTGGTCAGGTGGGGTCTCAGGCTGTATTTTCCAACTGGGTGGTGCTGTTGGCTGGGCTCTGTGCCAGGTGCAGTGACAGGCCGGGATCTGGCTTGGTGGTACCATGGGTTGGGCTCCAAGGCCGTCCAGAGTCACCAATCAGTCTTCCTGGTTGTATGGTGTCAGGGGCTATGCTCAACAGTTGGGCAGGCCATCTGGCTTGGCTCTTTGCCCAGGCAGGGCTGTAGGATAGGCTTCCTGGCTATCTGGGTTCTTTGGCCAGGCTTCCTGGATGAGCAGGACTTGAGGCTATGCTTGGCAGTTGGGTTGGGCTGTGAATTTGCTTTCCTGCCTGGGTGGGTTGGGAGTATGGCCCTTTGACTGGAGACCCAGATCACAGAACTAACAACTGAGCCCTCTGGCCAGATGGGGCCACTGTCTTGGCTCTGCAGATGGGCACTGCTGCTGGCTGGGGTCTTTGCTCTGGTGCCACTGCAATATGGTCTAATAAGGTTTGAGTGCCAATTGCTGTAAGCTTTGCCCCTCTTCTCCATCTCTTATCTGATCCTCTGAGATCAGAGACCTGAGAGGGCCTACCAGGATGTGTCCTGCAACATTGAATGTCTACCTTGGGCTCTCTTTTCCCACTGGAGAAACCATAGATCTAGTGCTGTGTCAGCCTGGAGGAGGGGTGATGTGGTCAGAGTGTAGCCACTCCTCCTAGCTTTCTAATGTGGTCCTTCTCAGTCTCTGTGTTTCAGAGGGGTGCTTCAGCCCCACCTCCTGGTGGGGGTATTTCCACAATGGTGACTTGTCTATGGATAGTTGCTAGTTGGTCTTCTTGAGAAAGGGACTGAAGTCGGGAATGACCTATGTTGCTATCTTGATGACCTACTGCAGCTCTGCCCAGTCATCTGGTATGGCATAAGTTAACTTCAGTACACAACCAAACAACTGTGGGTGGTTTCCTCATTCACATCACAGTAAAAGGGAACTTGTACTTCTTCATGAGCAGAGATTGAAAACTATTCACTTACAAAAGTCAAGAATAAGACAGTTTCTTCAAAGTTTCAAGTTGGTGCACAAGGAGTATTTCTTGGATTAGGAAGCATGGGTTGGTATCAAAGCCTGATGATCCTATAGGAAGTGGGATTGCTCCAAAAGGGTATCTCTAGCTGATGTCTTTAATGTAAGTGAAACTGGAATTATTCTTAAAAGCTTCATAACATGTAGTGTCAAGGTTGTCTGGGGAGGAAAATTATACCCTGGTCTCAGTTGGGCCTTGAAATGATATCAAGCAAGTTCACCATGCAGCCAAAAAAGGATCTGATGCCATGAAAGGAGAGATGAGTGACTTTTAAACGGAGCAGGGGAACTTGAGTAAAATGATACTGGGCTTTGGAACCAAATGGAAAGAAAAAGCCAAATGTTCCCTGTGGTTGTTTAGTTTCCATCAATAGCACAAAACTGTTTGCAACCCTTTGTTAATTGTAAGATGGGAGGCCAGCATTTTCTGATCATTTACTCTCAGACAAGCTCTCTAATGATGCTTTGCTATATGATAAGGAATTTCATTTCCGCAAGTAAGATGTGAGGTGGGTGGTGGATACCCCATTCAGGCATGATACGACGATTTGTTAGTGAGATTCAGTGGCCATGTCTCCAGAATTAAGTCAACAGCTTACTTGGGCACAGAAGTGACTCGTCTTTTGATTATGTTTAAAGAACAGCATTGGAAAGCAATATTTTAGTTGGCAAACTCTATCTGTAAAAGGCCAGATATTAAATATTTTAGCCATTGCAGACCATGTGGCATCTGTTGCAACATCTCAATTCTGCCATTATAGCAGGAAAGCAACCACGGATGATTTGTAAATGAATGGGAGTGGCTGTGTTTCAATAAAACTTTATTTATAAAAAGAGGTGGTGGGCCATCATTTGGTGACCCCTGCATTAGAGGAACAAAACTTTATGGGAGAAGATTGTAAGGTGGATGTGTTTTATCTGTAGGAAACATGCATGCAAGCTTCCCACTTGGTGCATGGTAACTGCTTCATAGTTATTTAACAAGCCAGATCCATGAGCCTATATTTCTGCTGATTGGAGCAAATATAAGTAGGCTTTAATTGCATTATAAAACAAGAGGTTAGGTATTTTAAAAGGTTCTTTTTAAAGCTAAGCTGCTTGTTAGATCTTATCAAAGGAGCTATGGGCCTCAGAAGTCTTTACCAATAGGGGAACTGCACGATGTGGGTTGCGCTCAGTCCTGTTTGAGGACACAGAACTGACTGCATTTTAGGATGCACTTCTAAGACATAAAGTCAGAGAGGTTTGAGAACCAGGAAGGAGCAGTGAGTCACAGTGATTACTTGAATGTAGTGGTGTGGAAGAAAAGGTCAGAACAGCCCCAAAGTTTTGAACTAGGATGATCAAAACAGGAATGCCATAGCTGAGCTCCAGAGCCACAAAAAGATACTGTGATTGGATTCTGCAGGTTATTAAAGACAGTGCACTCAAGTTCTTCATCCCTTGCTCCTTCCTTGCTTCTCATCCTTTTGCTCTAATCTTCCTCTTTTCCTGGCAGTGCTAGATTATGTCTGTGTCACCAGGCAAAATTTCTGGTAGAGTCATTCAACAAAGTCAACAGTATTTACTGGATATCCACTGTGTGCCAAGCATTGTTGGGGCACTGTACCCAAACTGGACTATCACCTTGCTTATCTCTTTGTTTCAGCAATGAGTTCAGAGCTGGTGGATTATAAACAATCTAGAATAGATCCTTCCTCCTGCGTTTTATTTGATGTGCCATGTAGTCTAACTGGTCACATCTAATGCCTAAGCTGAGACTTCTCTTGTGGACCAAACTCCCATGTTTTTCTGTGATTGCTTAAAGAAATCTGAGCAAGCCTTTAGAAAACTTATCTGTGCTATGAGGTTCTAGCATTCAAAACAGAGATTTCACAAGCTCATCAGGCAAGGAAAACATCAAGGCCAATGGCTATGCCTGCCCCAGTGTCATCTTCGTATAGATAATGTACCATCCAGAGCAGAAATGAACCTGAGCCTTTGGAGTTGGCAATAGTTCAGCCAGTGGTCTCCTGAGAGGATTCTGGAAGATAAGGTTCTGGCATTCCACTCTCTTTTAACGTTAGATGTAAGTCTGTCAGACCATACGTGAATACAGATCCTATTGATTAGGAGTAGCTTGTCTACTACAAGCCAAGAAATTGAATATAGACTCTGGGAGGGAGGACATTTTAAGGCAAGGCTGTAGATGGTGAGTAATTTGAAGAAAGGAAGTTGGATGGATGAGGGTAAGTTCCGAGGTTAGCTCATTAGAAGAGGACAGAGAGGTACAGGAAGGGAGGGAGGGGAGGTAGAAACAGAGTGGCCGTGAGGCCATCAGGACAGCAGGAGGTCAGAACGAAGGGCTCTGTTGCACCAATGTCTCTGGCATCTCCTAGTCATGCCAGGCAGAGGAGGGGAGTTGTATTGTGTTCTGTGGTCACTGACTTTACTCTGAAGATGGCATCTGAAAACGGTGCTTAGAGGTGGTCTCAAGAAACACCCCCTCCTCAACAAAGTCCAACCCAAATCTGTTATCCGAAGCAACAAATTCTTATGTAAAGCAAAGCACGTTTTAAATTCTTTTAAATGATGTTACCTCTGGCTGTTTACCTCTGAAGGCTCTGTAGATGAGAATCCCTTAATCAGTGCATGATTACTGATTAGAAACTGCCCCAAACACAATGCTAATAAGCTTGGAAGAAGAACTGGTGTTACCTGAAATTCCTTTCAAGTTAGCTTTGAGTGGGTCGAAGAGATCGGTAACTCCCCAGGAATATAAAATGTTTTTCAAGTTGAAATGATTTTGGATCCTAAACCTAAAAAACAAAAACAAACCATCAACTTTCACTTAAAATTCTCACTCAGTGGACTTTCATGCACATCACATGACAACCAAACCCCCTCACTTGAAAGTCAGGCTCATTTCCAGCTTCATCTGTCATTGCTCCTTCCCAGACCCCCGACCCCCTGACTAATCTGACCACACAGCACTCTCTCCCAACTCTGGACCTTTGCTTCTGCTGTTTTTTCCAGGTCTCCCCTGAGACCTTTCCTCTAAGCTCAGATCAGTTGTTACCCCTCCTCTTCCCCAGCTGTTTTGTAACGGTCAGTTCTTAAGGCCCCTTTAAACACTTTGTTTGTTCTACTCTTCTGATGTATAGAACATTCTGCTTCCTGTTACTGTTATTTATGATACTGTAAACTTTGAGAAGAGAGCCTGGTCAGTTTTTAGTTCCTCATAATAATGTTTAATGAGTGCTTACTATGTGCTAGGCACTACAGCAAGTACTTTATGTGCATACTCTCATTTCATCTTCACGTAACTGTGTTATTATTATCCTCATTTTACAGATGAGAAAACTGAGGCTTAAAGAGTTTAAGAAGCTTGCCCAAGAGGACGTCCTGAGTACGTGGTGGAGCTCAACTCAGATGCGGCTGAGCACAGAACCTGTGCTCTTGGCGTCTACACTTCACTACCTCGCATCCCGGGTGGCTTCTCACACACAGTAGGTGCAGAAAAGAAGTTGTTGACTAACTGCCAATTGATAGAGTGTCTCACTTAATGTGTTTATCTTTGATACAACATATTTTCATGTTTGCTGTGTGCAGCGTGGGTCTTTGGTTTTCCTAGCAAGTCCCGAGACCGGGAAGAATCAGCATGCCAACTTCCTCATGTTTCTTCAAGGGCAAGGCATTTAAAACTTTAACGCTGAAGGAGCCTTTAAAACTACGGCTGACATTATTTTTCTTTGAGAATAAAAAAGTTCAAAATGGAATTTAGATGGTCGTTTCTATAAACCATGCGGAACTTGTAGGAGAATAAAAATACTGCACAATATCAAAGTTCTTCACTGCCATACAAGACAATGTAACCAATATTTTAAACAAAGGAATCAGATTTTCTCGTATATGTGAGCTTTGAATCTGTTCAATAGTTTCAAAAAAAGGCACAAGCTTTCTCTAAGTATGATGATATTTCTCAAAAAAGTTTTGGATCACCTTTTCTGAAACTTTCTTCCTTAAACTGCATTCTTTTGAGAACTCTCAGTGTTGAAACACAGTGGTTAAGAACATGAACTTGGGAATCCAGTGCCGGGGTCTGAAAGCTGGCTCAGCCTCTTACTACCTGAGGGACCCAGGGCAAGTTACTTTGCCTCTCTTTGCCTCAGTTTCCTTGCTTGTGAAACGAGCCTAAAACTAGTGCTTAGTTCTTAGCTTTGTGAAGATTAAATAAAACAGTCCTTGTAAAGTCTTCAGAACAATGCCCAGTGCAGCTCATGCAATTCATTGTTACCACTGTGGTTTTATTGTTTTGCAGTGATATTGAGAAAGAGCTAAGGCACATTTGAAGCCAAGTATGGTGGTTATGGTAGGTGATAAAACTGGGTAATATCACTTTTAGTAACTAAAGACAACAGTAAAAGCGAGGTATGACTATGAAAGACGACAGTGATTTGTTTTTTGTATGGCTATGAAGGCCAGTCCAGAAGAAATGCTACAAAAATATCCTGAGTTAAAAAAAAATACCCTTTACCAAAACCAGACAAAGATATCACAAGAAAATGACAGACCAGTGTCCTTTATGAATATAGACGTAAAAATCCTCAACAGAATACTAGCAAATTGAATCCAGCAACATATAAATCCCCCACGAGCAAGTGGGATTTATCCCAGAAATGCAAGGTGGGTTCAACATATGAAAATCAATCAAGGTAAAACACCATATTAATGAAATAATGGACAAGGGCCACGTGATCATTTCAAGAGATGCAGAAAAAGCATTTGACAAAATCTAGAATTCTTTCATAAAATCAAAAACCACTCAACAAACTTGGGATAGAAGGGAACTTCTTCAGCCTCAAAATGGGCATTTATAAAACTCCCACAGCTAGCATCATCCTTAACGGTGAAAGACTGAATGCTTTCCCCGTAGATCAGGAACAAGATAAGGATGTTCACCACTTCTATTTAACATTGTACTGAAGGATGTGCACGGCTCTTATGCAAGAAAAAGCAAGCAAATGCATCCAGAATCAGAAGAAAGAAGTAAAGGTCTATCTATTCACAGGTGACTTGGTCTTGTATATAGAAAATCCTAAGGAATACACACACACACACACACACACACACACACACACACAGAAAAAACTATTAGAACTAATAGGTGAGTTCATCTAAGTGGCAGGATACAAGATCAAGATACAAAAATCAGGCTGTGTTTCTTTATACTAGCAATGAACAATCTGAAAATGAAATCCCATTTAAAATAGCATCAAAAAGAAATAAAATACTTAGAAATAAATTTAATGAAAGAAGTGCAAGACTTGTACGCTGAAAACTACAAAACATTGTTGGAAAAAACTAAAGAAAATCTAAATAAAATGAAACACATCTTGTGTTCATGGGTTAAAACTCCTAATGTTTTTATAAAGAAATTATTCCCCAAATTAATCTATAGATGCAACAAAATCCTTACCAAATTCTATCTGTTTATTTGGCAGAAACTGATAAGCTGATCCTAAAATTCATATGGAAATGCATGGGACCCAGAATAGCCAAAACAATCTTAAAAAAGAAAAACAAAGTTGAAGGACTCACACTTGCTGATTTCTAAACATATTAAAAAGCTATAGTAATCAGTCAAGAGTGTGTGTGGTACTGGCAAAAGTATAGATATTTGTGCCTATGGAATAAAATTGAAAGTCTAGAAATAAACCTATACACTTATGGCCAATTGATTTTGACAAGGGTGCCAAGAAAATTCAATGGGAAGAAAGAATACGCTTTTCGATAAATGGCTCTGAAACAAATGGAAAGCCACATGCAAAGGATGATGTTGGACCTCTACTTCATCCCATACCCAAAATTAATTCAAAATGGATCAAAGACCTAAATATAAGAGTGAAAACTAGAAAACTCTTAGAGAAAACATAGACACAGATCTATGTGACCTTGGTTAAGCAATGGTTTCTTAGGTATGACACCAAAAAAACCCACAAGAAACAACAACAAAAATAGATTAAACTTTATCAAAATAAAAACATTTGTGCTTCAAAGGACACCATTATGAAAGTGAAAAGATAACAACCCACAAAATGGGAGAAAATATTTACAAATCATGTATCCAATAAGGAGCTAGTATCTAGAATATAGAAAGAACTATTGTAACTCAACAATAAAAAGACACATAACCGATTTAAAAATGAACGAAGAATTCAAACAGATGTTTCTCCAAAAAAGATATATAAATGGCCAACAAGCACATGAAAACATTGTTGACATTAGTAGTCTTTAGGGAAATATAAATGAAAGTCAGACTGAGAGACCACTTCACGTGCCATAATGGCTCTAATCAAAAAGACAGGGGATTCCCCCTACAGCTGTTGTCACACACAGTTGTGAGGTCACCCAGGCTGCAGTGACTTGCCCCCAGCCTGAGGAGGAGGCCAAAGCACAGAGGAGGGCATTGCTGAAGGGCAGAGGAGGTGAACGCATCCTGACGAATGTAACTAAGAATAACGACACAGTTCCTGAGTGCAAGCTTTATAACATCCCTACTTTTTAATCCACAATTTGGGAAGGCAGTCTTTGCCCTTTCCCTATCTCCCTTGCCTCCATAAAGAGGGGCCTTTAAAAAAATTATGGTAAAATGTACATTATATAAAATTTACCATTTTAACAATGTTAAGTGTATCATTCAGTGGTGTTAAGCACAATCACATTGTTGTCCAATCATCACCAGTATCCACTCCAGAACTTTCTCATCATCGCAAACTGAAACTCTGTACCCATTAAACATGAAGAGGGTCTTAGGGAAGAAAAGGACAATAGCAAGTGTTGACAAGAATATGGAGAAACTGGAACCCTCATACATTGCTAGTGGGAGTGTAAAATGGTGCAGCTACTTAGAAAACTGTCTAGTGTTCCTCAAACTGTAAAGTGTAGAGCTAACACATGACCCGGTAATTCCATTCCTAGGGTATATACCCAAAATAACTGAAAATCTATAGCCACAAAAATGTGCACAAATGTTTGTGGCAGCCAAAAAACAGAAACAAGCCAAAAAGTGTCTTGGCACCTAAATGTCTATACGTGGATGAATGAGTAAATAAAATGTAGTATATCCACACAATGAAATATTACTTGGCCATAAAATAGAATGAAGTACTGCGGCTTCCCTGGTGGCGCAGTGGTTGAGAATCTGCCTGCCAATGCAGGGGACACGGGTTCGAGCCCTGGTCTGGGAAGATCCCACATGCCGCGGAACAACTAAGCCCGTGCACCACAGCTACTGAGCCTGCGCGTCTGGAGCCTGTGCTCCGCAACAAGAGAGGCCGCGACAGTGAGAGGCCCGCGCACCGCAATGAAGAGTGGACCCCACTCGCCGCAACTAGAGAAAGCCCTCGCACAGAAAAGAAGACCCAACGCAGCCCAAAATAAATAAATAAATAAATATATTAAAAAAAAAAAAAGAATGAAGTACTGACACAGGCTACAACAAGAATGAACCTTGAAGACATTATGCCAAGTGAAAAAAGCCAGACACAAAAGGCCATGTATTGCAAAATTTCATTTACATGAAATGTCCAGAAAAGACAAATCCACAGAGAAAGTAGATTGCCTAGGGCTGGGGCGAGGGGGATGCGAGTGACTGCTAAAGGGTGTGGAGTCTCTTTTTGAGGTGATGACGATGTTCTGGAATTAGATAGTGGTGATGGTTGCGCAACTTTGCAAATATACTAAAAACCTCTGCATTGTACACTTTAATTGTAAATCCGTTTAAAAGAATGGGTTTTATGGTATGTGAATTATCTCTCAATTTAAAAAGGAAGAAAGAAAACACCCTCAGAAAAGCACAAAATGCCCATGATGATGATCAGCAGCTCCTTGAAGGAAGGGCACGCTCATTTGGGATATATGAGATCTGGTGGGTTTAAGAAAATGCACACATCATGTCTAACATAAGAAAAAAATGCTCATTGTTTGGCTTCCCACTTTGTTGACCTAAAAACTGTTTTACTCATTAAACAAATATATATTTGACATAATTAGTCTTTCTTGATTATTCTTTTGGTATGATAATGTTCCTAATGAAGACTGACAGTCCTTATATATTCCATTTTATTTCTTTATAAATAAAAGTTTACTTTGGAAGGTAGATATCATAATTCATCCAGAGTCTACTGAAGCACTGCTTGGTGATGTTTAACCAGAAGGCTCACGTCATTGCCATACAATTTTTGCCTGGCTACCCACAGAGTGCCCTAGTTTTTGCTCTTGCTAAGTAAAATATGCAGGCTGACTTTAGAGCAGGTCATACTAAGTGATGAATCAATGATTTGTGGAACTAGAGGAAAATTCTTGCCCAAAAGCTGACTTGCGTCTACCATGGTCCAAAGTTCCGTACCCAAATCTAGACCTAAAATAGTTTTTACTTCTTTCTTTATTCCCTAAAGGGCTTAAAGCTAGTTTTTTAAAACTTGGTTAGTTTTGCTTGTGAAATAGCCCTAAAAGGGAAGGGGAGTTTTATTTCCCTAAAATTTTCTATCCTTCTCAGACAGCAGGCAGTCTTAGGGAGATTATTATTATTTTTTTTAATCTGGATGAGGTCAAGTGTGAAGCAATACTTGGGTTACTATGACCTCTGCCTTCCTGTCCCTTCTCTGTCCTCCAAAGTTTTTTAGGATCATTCCTCAAGGGTTTGCAAGTTCTAAAGGCAGATTCAGCACCAGTGAAGAGTTCGCAGCGGAGCTAGGCACCTCCCTGGGGCCTCTTCCTTATACCAGCTGCTCCAGGACAAGGCCAGCCATCTGCCTCATACGCTCAAAAAGACTGTAGCAAATTCCTGCACCTGGCTGCATTTTCTCTCCACTTTTAGCCTTGAACGCTCTTCCTCCTTTGCTGAGCTTCTCTCAAACATAACAGAAAGATCAGGGCTGCTTCTGCTCCATGCCAGAGAGATCTGTTGAAATAGCCAGTCTTTGGACTTTGATTTGGGGTCTAAATATTTCGCTTGGAGAGATAGGCTTTGTCTTAGAGTTTAGTTCACCTTCTGCCCTCGCTATGCCGGATCCCACTTTAGACCTTGGCCCTTCACTCACTGGGTCTCTGTGTGTTTTTGTTCCAGTGCCTGGACTTATTTTTAACTCCTCGAGGGACCACTGCCAAGGCCTCTGGCTCAGCGCTGCTGACAGCCTGGTCAGTGGAGGAGCCCAAGGCGGCCAGTGGGAAGGCACACGAAGAATCCACATGCTTCAAATGAGCCCTCGGATACTTTTCTTGCTTGATGCTGGTGTACAAATTAATTACGCATTTACTCTGATTTCAAATGTACCGGAGAAGCTTATCACTTAAAGATGTTCGTTGAGGAATCCTTTGTAAAGTAATGAGGTTTGCAAATAGGTTTTGTTTTGCAGAAGCAAAATCCAGCACCATCATTTAACTTTTTGACCTCTTGGGGTTTTGTATTGGTACCCATTGGGTTTTCTTAAAGAAAGGCTCACCTTTATTTAGAAAGAATAAATCTTTCAGCACAAGGACTTAAAGTCTTGAATTCGTATGCTTTAATTGGCCTTCAGATCAGAATTATATCTGTATTTGCTCAACTGCATAAGCGATCTTGCCTCTTTGGTTTTGAAAATGATGTTTGTATACTCTTAGGATGTGATAAGATTTAGGGCACATGCCTCCAAGGTGACTGTACAGACCCTCGAGTCAGGCCGCCTGGGTTCCAGGTCTGGCTGACTGAAGCAGGCTGCAGAGCCCCCCGTCACGACAACGCAGCTGCTCACCTGGGCAGGAGCACGTCCATCCTGGCTCTTTTCAGGCTGGAGGTCCAGATGTGGAGGATGCTGGCTGTGAGGTGAGGCTCAATGTGGCTCAGTGGCGTGTCTCTGTCTCTCGGCAGCAACAGGAGGAGACTGGCCACATTTCCCAGGTATGGCAGCTCAAGCACCCCTACCTGATGGCCCGCGGGGTCCTGGAACTGGCCTGGGGATTCAGCGGATGGGGGGTTAGTTCTGTCCCAGGAGCCCAGGGAACCTAACAGTGCCAGACCCTGGGAAGGGCCAGCTCACAGAAGTGGAAACAATGCATTTTGTTAACAAACACAGTGTCCACCTCTGCCTCAGGGAGCAGTTTGAGGCCGAAGACTGTGGGTAGCTGTGGCCATCTTTTCTACTCCTAAGACCTAGAACATCTCTAAGATATTCTCATGGGGCTTGAGCCCCAGGGCCGGCAGCGGCTGGGCAGGGTGGGGAGGATGGCACACGGGAGAGCCTGTCTTAAAGGGGCAGCCAGTCCAATCCTGGCTTGTTGTTGCCGTGTCAGGACCCAGGCTCTTTGTGCCAGATTTTCCTATCTTTCGACAAAAGCTCTAAACCCAGATGTCACGGGAAATTTCTCAATTTCGAAAGCACTGCCCAGGCCTAACGAAACAGGAGTCCAGGCTGGATCTGACTTGATGTAATTTGTACCCTGTAGGTCTCAGGATGGACAGCTGGGAGCTTGTGGGCAATGGCAATGGCTGGCTGAGGACAAGTCCAGGCCATTGGGCAGAGCCGGATTTCAGAAGCGTGTGATGGGATGGTGGCAGCAGACCCAGATGGCCAGAGATCAGAAGACCCGGCAAGGGTTGCTGGTGAATGCAGAGACAGTGGCCAGACTCAGTGACAGGGCAAGATGGGCAAGTAACATGCAGCATCCAGCTGGGCTGGGGAGACCTGGCGGTCTGTGGCAGCCCCGGTCTTGGGTGGAGCTCCAGGTCTGATCCCTTCCCTGGGAGGACGGGGAGGCCTGGGCCTTAATGTCAGGGGACAGCTGAGTTGGCGGGTCACTAAGGCAAAATCTTAGGATCAGTGGGGAAAGACAGGGGCATGGTTCATACTCCTTATTGTATCTGTTCAATAAATATTTGCTCAGCCTCCATTATGTGCCAGCCACTGTGCACTGTACGCTGGGGAAAGCAAGAGCCTCTCAGAGCCTGCCTGCCAGCCACCGCCCAGCGGACAGATCAAGCAGCCTGGGTCACAGCAGCGACGGGGAAATGTTAGGAGCAAGAACTACAATCCGCTGTAAAGGTATATTTTACTTGTTCAATAGACGTTCTTTCATTCCCATCTTACTTGACCTCAATTAATAAGTACTGGTTGAATAAACTAATGAATAAATTCACCGAGAACTCACAAGGGTCCTGTATGGAACCAAACCAAGATGATAGCAAGTCTTCTAAACACCAAAGTTCCTAAAACACTGATTCAAGTCTCACTGGCTTAATTAGTGAATAACAACATAATTAGTCCCACAAGCCGGAGGGAGCTGAGCCTGCAGACCAGGGTTTGGCGGGGTGCAGGGGAGAGGAGGTGTGTAGGGGGCAGGGCAGTGGGGGATGGGCAGCGGGGTCCCTCCCTCCCTGGCCTCGTTGGGGCCCCACCGGAGCATCCACAGCACTCACTAGTCTGCTGGGATGGGGGGCAGCCTGGCGTATCTCCACCGCGAGGGGGATGAGTGACAGTGGGCAGGGTAGGCAGGCTGAGAACCCTGGTATTTCAGGCCAGTGGCACTTTCGGGTGGACATGCTCTCCAGAACCTTCTAGACTGGACTCTCAACCTTCCATCCTTTCTCAGCACCGAACACTGAGGCCGGTGTTCATTTTACGGGAGTGACTGCCAGGGGAAGGGATTTGCCCAGACATTCTTGGTTTCACACTAAGTCCCCCCTTTACTCAGCGCGGAAGGAAAGGCCAGGCATGAAATCTGGTTTCTCTTCCCCGTGTGCCCCCTCACTATCCTGACAGTCTCCGGCTCCCTGGTCTGTCCTTCCTCCGTGGGCCCCGCACAGCTGAGGGTATCGCAGTGATGCTCAGCCCTATCCTTTCAGAGCGAAGCCCTGGTCTCCCCTCCTGCCCTCACGGCTCCCTCCCGGGCTCTCGCGGCTCACCGTAGTTGACCTCGGCCGTTTGGTACATCATGGGAACCTGGAGGACGACGTCCTGGGCACAGGTGAAAGGCAGGAGCTGAGTGCCTGAGAAGGAGAATCGGTGCCGCCAGGCACTCTGGAAGGACACGGTGCTCACCAGCACCAGCTGTGCGGACTCCACGCCGCCGCCGCCTTGCTCCCAGGTGGAGCCCCCGGGACGCTCACCTGCAAGCAGAGAGCGGAGCACCGCTGCGATGCTGACGCCTGCGTGCACACCCTCCCGGGTGCTGAGACATCCCCGAAATTGGGTTTGTAGCTTGCTTTTTTAGTACTTAGTTGTGGAACTGTAGTGTTTGTAACGAGCTGTGGTTGGAGACCATGCTTTAATTTTTTTCCGAACAGCTTGGGATGCCCTGGCTTGTTCCAGCTGTGTTCCGGCTGGGACCGTTTCCCAGGAAGCGCGAGGCCTGCGCAGCTCAGACAACCCCCTGGGAGGGACTGGGCGCTGTGATGGGAGATGCTGCACAGTGTCACCTCTACCCCCCACCCCCATGGCCCCAAATGCTGCTGGGCCTCATGCCTGGCAGAGCCTTTGTTTACACAACAACGTCCAGGGCACGGGCTTGAAATTCCGGAGCGGGCTGGCCACTCGTCAAGCGGCCACGTTGCTCCAGCTCGTTATTCGTTTACTAAACACACACTTTGCTTTAGGCTCTGTTTTCAGTGCTTAGCAAACGCTCCCCAACTCCCCCTGCCAGCTCTATTATTATGCCCAGTTTTAAAGATGGGGCACCACGACTCAGATAGGCTGTCCAAGGTCTCATACTTGTGAGCTACAAAGTCACCATCCGCCCAGTTACCCAAGACAGAGACCTTGGATTTGAACCCAAGCAGCCTGGCCCCGGTCTCGGGGCACCAACTACCCGTCTTTCTTGGAGGACCATCCATTCCCCGGCGCCACACCGACCCCTGCCCGCGGGGTTGATAGCAGCAAACCGTGGCCTTGCGTCTCCCGGAAGCACAACAGCTGCAATAGGGAGTTAAACGTTTTTAAGTAAATTGAAAGACATTGTGAAACGTTGGAGAAAACTGAAAGAGAGGAAACCTCCTCATCGATAAAGATCTTAACGTCTGCATTTTAACTCTGCACTCCTGCCGGCAAACATATTGTTCTCAATTCGTAAAGTACGTATTCCCTGTTCTGTCTTTTAAACGCTGGGTCTTCAGCGTTCTCCCTATTTCTGTGTAACCTTGTAATCATCAAGGATGCTGGAGCCAGACTGCCTGGGTTAGAATCCTGGCTCTGCGGGTGCAGGGCAGGAGGCACAATTCTCTGTGCCTCAGTTTCTCCGTTTGTAAAATGGGGACAATGATAGCACTTAGATCTTAGGATTACTGTGGGGGGGACTGCGCTAATAGGCACGGAGCACCCAGAAGGGTGCCAGCTAAATGAGCCGAGCACGCAGTAGATGTTGATGATGTTCACCATCGTTGATGGTGACTACAGCTGCACGACACGTCGGTGCCATTGAATCATCCCTAATTGCCGGACAGGTAGGTTATTTATCAGTCTTTTTCTTTGATAATACTGGGCTAAACGTCTTATTACATACAAGTATTTCCTTAAGCTAAACTCCCAAGATACCACTTTTGGGGCTCCTACTGCATCTTGCTATGAAGGGAGTTAGTTGTCGATGAGAACAGAGCTCAGTGGGAACACAGCTGGGGGGCATTGCATGGAACAAAGCCTGCAGGGCTCGGCTGGGGGTGGGAGGCTCTGAAGAGTGCCCTTCTGGGTGTGCCTGCGTTTGTGCCTGTGTCTCTGGGGGTGGGGGAGGGGCAGAATGGGACCAAAAGTGAGCCTTGCTTCACTCAAGGGTAGGGTCTTCCAACAGGAGAAGCTTCTGCTGCAATTGAGGGCGGCCTGAGTACCCGTCGCCTTCTGATGAGTAACGGGGGAGACATGTCTCTTCAGCCCTCTGCCTTTAGCCTCATCAAGGTGGACGGTTTTCCTTTACCTGTGGTCTGCCTGGGGGCCCATCCGTTGGCCAGGATGGTGGTACCATTGGGCTCCCTGAGGTTGGCTGCCTCCAGGCTGCTGTTGGCCCACCGGGAGACCTGCTCCACGAAGCAGGGGGCAAGTGGCATCCCCGTGTGCACGTAGAGGGTGCAGGTCAGCTCCAGCTTGGCGCCAGGGCTGGCGCTGGGTAGCGCAGCATAAACAGCTCGAAGCCACTCTCTGACCCTTGGGTCTGCAAAAAAGATGTTGGGATCAATCAAAATGGTGAGTGTAAGAGAGGAGTTAGCCCCAGCTCTGCTTGCACGTTGCATGGGAATGGGACCCCAGAGGCTCCACTCTTATTTCCCACGGTTCATCCACCATAGACAGTCAAATTGGTAAAGTCATAGCTAAGTTGCTCAGGAATTAGCCTGGATCCACAGATTAAAAGTTGAGGGGGAAGAGGGCTTCTCTGGTGGCGCAGTGGTTGAGAGTCCGCCTGCCGACACAGGGGACACAGGTTCGTGCCCCGGTCTGGGAGGATCCCACATGCCGCGGAGCGGCTGGGCCGGTGAGCCATGGCCGCTGAGCCTGCGCGTCCGGAGCCTGTGCTCCGCAGCGGGAGAGGCCACAACAGTGAGAGGCCCGCGTACCGCAAAAAAAAAAAATAATAATAATTGAGGGGGAAGAAACCATGCTAGATTTGAAAGAAATCAGCCTGGGATTAAGTCAAATAGAAAAACACTACCAACCTCTCAGAGACTATGCTTCCTAAATACCTTGAGTCAGAAATGTAGCCCAGTGCTACATTCCCTCATCCCCCTGAGCCCCAGCAGACAGCCCGTTATTATTCACGTCAGCGAGAACCTGCAAGAATGTTGAGGAAATAATAGGCATTTGAGAGAGTCGATGGTTTCCACCTTCCTGAGGGCAGCTGGGCTTCTGGTTATTCACTACTTACACAGGAGACTGCCTCCTTCTCTCCATAGTCAATAGTAGATTTCTTTTTCATGCTATTGTTCACAACTGCGGGTCTCTTCCCCCCAGCCCTGGGCATCTGGAGCTGGAGCTAGGCCTCTCGCCTGCTGCTGACTCACGACACAGTTGAGTACCCTCCTGAGACGTGCAGGCTGGGCTTTTCCAGCAGTCAGGACCCCTTCCCAGGCAGGCTGCCTCTGGAACACGGCCCTTCCCTTGTCCTCCTGGCCTCCCCTTCGTCTTAGGCATGGCCCAGTGGCTGCCCACAAGTCTCCCCCGTGACACCCAGGCTTTGCGCCCTATTCCTGCCCCACCCTGCCCCTACTGGCTCTCCCAGGGCGCCAGGTAGAGTGACTCTCTGTCTTGGCTTGGGGGTCCATCCACACCATGTCCCATCCTTCATGTCACAGAGGCCAGGCCAAGAGGCAGCAGCAGACCCCCTACCCCTGACGTGCTGGCCAGAGTCCTTCTGGGGACACAGAATATACGCCGCCCAGGGTCCCCGGCCACCAGGCTGCAGAACGGGGTCGTGGGCAGATTCTGCTCCACAGAACTTTCACTACCAAAGCTGCTTCTTAGAGTCGACAACTGTGCTGCTCCTCAAGTGCTTGCTTTTTCTTTTAATGAGAAAAGCCATGAATGAAAAAAAATTCCCATCAGGTTTTCCTCTACTGAGGAAGGTCATAGGTACTTATGGAATCATGTCCCTGTAGAATGTAGACTGTCTGCAGGGGAGAATGGAGACATTTCTGTGGTCCTCAGTGTCACGTGACCTCAGGGGATGGTCACAGAGCTCTCTGTCCTCTCACCCTCTGTGGCCCAGAGGACCAGCTGTCCTTCTAGCCAGGCACTTCCCATTAGCAGAGTCAAGAGGCTTGAGAAATCTTGTCTCCACCTGAGCCTGCTTTGTCCCTACCATTAGCACATTGGAAGTGCTTTTCTAGATGCTGCCGGAATGAACAGACAGCGTCAGAATAAAAGATACTGAAGGTTGACAGTGTTCACACTCTGTTAAATGCTCTACATGCATGATCATGGTTAACCCTTTCTACAACCCTGTGAATTAAGTGCAATTATGATCCCATGTATAGATGAGGGAGCCGGGGCTCAGGCAAATTAATAAACTTGCTCAGTGTAACCCGGCGTCACCCCCCAACTCCCACCCTCTGGTGAAGGACAGGTGGGCTGGGAACAGTCTGCTCCTCTGCTCGGGAGAGCCTCACGAAGCCTCCTGTTTTGCTGCGTTTCCTAGGTCTTGTCTGTAATGGGGCAAAAGGGACTGACGTGAGTGGTGACAAACGGCTCCCCCCCCCTCCGCCCCAGCCCTTGAAACTGCTGTCTCAATTCCTGTCTCCTCTGCCTCCCCTCCTACAAAGCTGTCCTTCCTGCTGGAGGGGCTGGGTGGCTCTAACAGAATGGTGAGCGAGAAGGAGGGAAACCAGGGGGCTGCAGTAGATCAGGAATGCAGTGGGGAGGGTGGAGGGTCTGAAGGGAGGGTCCCTGGGATGGCGCAGAGTGGCAGGAAAGTGCTAGAAGAAATGGTATTTTCCTGAGTCCCGCTGCAGACCAGCCTTTTAACTCATTTGAGACACCAGCTTGGAAAGAGCCTTCCTTCTCAATACATTAGCTGAACTGAATGTCTTGAATGTGACGCTGAATCCAGGGGCAGGGGGAGGGGTTCTGGATTGTAAGATTAATGTATATAAAATTCTCAGTTGGCAGTTTGTAATGCTGATTAAAGAGGGTTAAGTTTCGGATGATGTGCAAAGGGTTTGGTTGAGCTGAGAGAGTGATGAAGATGAGTCTGGTGAAAAATCAAGCAGGTAAGGTGCTTAGATATGTTTCTGCAACTGCTCAGTGGTTGACAGTGGGGCTAAAGGGTTGAGGAAAGAACATAGGACTGGAGTCAGAAAATCTGGAACTGGAATCCACTTGCCTGTTGGGTGAGCTGAGTCTTACCAAATCATTAAGCACTTGTCTCATTTGTAAAATGGGGACTTTAGGAGGCCTAGCGATCGCATATGATTTCTCTAAGGACCAAATGACATAACGACTGTAAAAGTGAGTCCATGTGCATCATCAAACAAGATTCTTTCCCAGGGGCCAGGCTACCTCCATCTCTGAGGCCTCTGTTGCCAGCATCATTCTTGTGATGAATAGAAAGCTGTAAAGCGTTCTTTATTAATTTACCTGGAAAAGCAATGGGAATTCCTCGAACTTGGACCATTGGGAAATCGTGTGTTTCATGCGGCGAAAACAAAGGTATTTTGGGGGGATATCACTGGTGCCTGTTCTGAAACTCGTGCTGTGCTTTAGCACCAGCAGGTGGGGATCCTGGCAAAGCTGCTGGTGGTCACCTGTTGGCTGGATGTCAGTGAGAAGACAGGGCCCATGGGTCCCACTGTGAACTTGGATGGATCTCTGTTGATCAGACGGGAGCAATGCCTCAAGCCTCTGGACTGTGGGTTCATGTTCCCGGTCTGCACCCACTTGTAAGAGAAAGGCTGGGCCAGGGCAGGGGTGGTGGGCAGTGGCAGGTTGTTTTTCAGTCAGCACGCAGCTGATTCTCTGAGCAATTTTGTGGCAAACAAAAATCCAGGGTATTCTATTAACTAGAGCTCTGTAAGCAGCACATTCTTGTTTGTAATAATTAACCATGGCTCCATAAGATAATGAAGCCATTTATGAGTAAGAAAAAAAAAGGTGGGATTATGTTCCACAGAGTCTGACCATTAAGCAATTCTGGAAGTTTGGTAATTCTTGAATGGGCTCTATGGAAACCCTGGTAATCATCATATTTGGTTAACCAGGTACCATGGTTGTCCCTGTAAACAAAGAATTGACTGTCATCAGTTCTCTTTCTCTGCAGGGTAACTGCACTTGCATTTCTCACTTTCCCCATAACCCTGACTTCTGGGAGAATCTGTTTCAAGGCTGAAATGCCCGCCCCTCTTTCAGATTCCTATTTATTCTTCATAAGCTAACTCAGGTGTCATGTTTTCTGGGGAGCCTTCCTGATCTGCCCGTGGAATACATCATTCCCTCCCCTGTACTGACTTATTTCAAATGAGTACACTCACCGCCTTGTGTTAGAATGTGTTTCTATGCGCATCGTTCCTATGAGACTGAGCTTTTGTGTTCAGCGGTTTCCTTACATACCTGGCTGCTAAATTCCTGGCATAATACCAGCCCACGCGGCAGGAGCTCAAAAGCACCTGATGGATTGTGTTGCTCTGAATCTAATGTGGCGATCCAAGAGTGACTCCATGGATACGCGCATTTCCGTGATATACTTGCTGAAGAAAATGCAGCTTGATAATTTATGTTTGTCTTCACTTACCCCAGAGAGAAAACACATTTGTCTGTTGGCCAGCAGGCCCACAAGAATTGTTTTGGCAAAGGACAGGGTGCGGATGGAGGGGGACAGGACGCACAGCTGGTGCCTTGTGGCCCGATGTTTGAAGGGCTCACCTCTACTTGCCAACTCAAGATTCCAACTCAAAGGAAGCTCTTGCCATGACTGTCTTGGTATTAGTTCCTGCGCTTTCTAAAAAGTATTAATTTATACAATTGTAGCTCCCATCCTTTTTTACTGGCATCTTATTCTAAGACAGGAAAAAGCTGTGTGCACGAGTGTCTGTGTTTGTATGGAGTTGGGAGGTTGGGACCAAGGCCAGGCTTTGCCAGGCCCTGAGTGCGGGCCAGGTGTGGCTGACCTGGCATTCATGAGGCTCTTGCCGCCACTGACAGAGCTGTTCTGAAGCCCATAATCATAGAATTATGTTAGTAGGTATGGCCCTGCCTTGAAGTCACAGATTTATGAAAGCAGGTTGGTCAACAGCGCGAGCTCTGAAGCCAGACAGCCTGGGTTTGAGTCCCAACTCTGCTGCTTCCTAGCTGTGTGACCTTGGGCAAGTTGCTTGTACTCTCTGTGCCTAACTAGGCTCATCTCTAAAATAGGTTTGATGAGATAATTACCTACCTCAATAGGGTTGTTGGGACAATGAATTAAATTATATTTGTAAAGTGCTTCAAGCACATCCTGACACCTAGTAAGCACTATGAAAGGGCTTGTGAAATGCAACTGAGAAATTGCCACCAAACCTAGAGTAGAGGGAAGCTTAAACATCATCTGGAGTAACGATGCAGAGTTTGAGTGCCTTCTGCTGCGCACTTGCCCGTGGGCAACCTTCTCTGCCTGCCCCCTGGGGGCAGCCTGAACGGGAGGAGGGTAAGTGTGAGCAGGGCAGTGGGCGTGGGCAGCAGAGTAGGGGGAGCAGCGGCCCGCTTACCGTGGACGGTGTACCCCAGGGCCTGGACCAGCTGCCTCCGGGTGTTCCCCTGGGCTCCGAACTGCAGGAGCTCCAGAGGGATGAACGCGCCGGCGGGGGAGAGGACCAGGTTGGTTCGGTTGCCGTCCGTGGCCACGATCCGGTAGAGGCGAAGCGCGAGCTCCGTCCTCAGCAACGTCAGGTCCTCAGGGAGGTCGCTGGCTCCTCCAGGGGGGCAGGCATGAAGGAGGAAGAGAGCGAGCAGGACAGACCTCATGGTTCCTGCAGTGGAGGGAAGAGATGCAAGTGAGGCAAGAGCCGGTCCATCCTGCAGAGAAGCAGGCATCGGGCGCTGGGACAGGCTGGGGGTGATGATCACTTAGCTGGCTTGTTACCCACCCCTGTCCACTCGCACCGGATGCTTCACTGTATCCTGTTGTGTCTGCATTGGAAATACTGAGAAACCAAACTGTGAGTTGGAAAGCCTGGATTTTAGGCCTGCTCTGTCACTTACTACATGTGTGACCTTGGGTGAAGCTCTGGTCAGACCAGAAGCAAACCATTATGTTGGAAAATAAATGTAAGAAGTACATCCTACTCAGTTTTCTTGGTACTTAGCT
This sequence comes from Aethalodelphis obliquidens, assembly GCF_003676395.1. Classification (NCBI taxonomy): domain Eukaryota; kingdom Metazoa; phylum Chordata; class Mammalia; order Artiodactyla; family Delphinidae; genus Aethalodelphis; species Aethalodelphis obliquidens. The sequence continues at coordinate 18,189,304 of NW_020837960.1, read as the reverse complement.
AGCTTATAGGTGGGCCATGTCTATCATTAATAATAATAGTAACAACAAAGAATATACTATGTTAAAAAGGATTTAGTATATTTTCTCAGTTAATCATTACAACAATCTTACAAGGTAGCTGTTATTATATTGTAAATATAGAGATGATGAGGTTTAGAGAGCTCAGTGGCTCATTTAAGAAAACATGAGGATAGAAAGAGGCCCATGACTCCAGTCCTGGTCTCCTATGGGTGGTACATGAAATATTGGGAATATAAATGCACATTAAAATATCGAGCCATGAGCTAATTGTACCTAGGATATCAGAATTCTTGTGATGTGAATTATTCTCATAGAAAAGAACACTTCCACAGAGAGTAGAATGATACAAATATAACTCTTACTACAGAAATATACCCCTTCGAGGAAGAGAGTGCATTAGTTGGAAATTAATGCAAAAAAAAGAAGGTAAAGCAAAAAGTGTTTTCAGTGACTGTGCTACACAGACAGCCTGCAGCAATTTCTGCTAAGTTGTCTGACTTTGGTGTCAGACAGGATTGGTGTGAGAGAGGCCCAGTCCAAAGTCACTTGAGGATGAGAAATTTGCATGTAAAACCACTGGACTCAAAGGTGTTTATTTCAGATAAAGGCCCCACGTGGAAGAGTATCCTCTTTTTCTCAACTCTTCCATCCTGTAGGCAAGCACAAAGGCAGTGCCTGGATGACTTGGCATCTCAAGGGAAGGGACGTGCATGGACGTGGGGGTCTTTCTGTGTGTGTGTTTGGAGGTGGAGGGTCCCAGCCCAAGGTCATTGTGAAATGACCAGTTCCCAGGACTCCTGAAGCTCCTATCACCTCCCGCAGGGACAGAGCAACCAGACCTTCATGCCCCTGGGCTCCCCATGACCACATCCCAGCCGTGGTTCACCGCAGATGAGCTGTTTACTCACGGACTCTTGTATGGGACTGTCAGAGTTTCCTTGCTTGTTTCTGTTCTCGTGGGTCTCCAGCGTTAACGTGCTCCCCTTTTAAAACAGTGGAGCAGAATCTGCTTTGAATCACAAGACAGCATAGGGAGGAAGCTGGCAATTGCCGTCTCTGTCGGCGATGTCTCTACCACTCGGTCCAAATTCCTGGAGCCTGAGGTCCTGCAGAGAGCCAGGGGAAGGAGCACAGCCTGGCCAGCCAAGCCCAGATCGGAAACAGAGCAGGCCCTGGGGAGGGAGCCAGCCATACCCGTCAAGCCTTCTTAGGCTTGTGACCTGGTTGTACCAGCAAGGAACCCCTCATCTAGCCCTTTGTCACTATGAGGAGTTTCACTGATAACTCTGCCATTAGGGCTTTTGCTGGGTACCAGGTACCTAATGCTTCTCCCCTCCTCCTGTGAAGAAAACAATAAATCAGTCATTGGGCATGACTTGAAACTTTTAGCAAATGGCATTCTGCAAAAAAGAAAAAAAAAAAACCAATGCAAGATATAGCACAATCAGTTTGGAACAGGGTGACTTGCCTTATTTATTATTAATAAAAGTGAATGCACTTATTTATATGTAATATAATAAATATTATAAGTACTATTAACAATCTTGTTCTTTTCAGATACAACAGTTAATAAATCTGATGACTCAGTTTGAGAAAGAGACCATGTTGTCAATACACAAATGCACATTTTGGGAAAGAATAAGCAGATTCTATCCAAAGTCTGTCCCTGTGACCTATTCAGACTTGCATACATTTCAATTAAGGTCTTAGGCATTGTATTAAGTACAAAATACATGGTAGGTTATATGTTGTTAATGATTAAAGAAAAGAAGAAGGTTTGGAAGATTTAGTAATTTTCTCTCAGGCACCTGTTAGAGTTAATATTTGAAAAAGAATGAGGCTGTTTTTTTATCTGACGACTACTCACACCCTTGTAATCAGTGGGTAATTCACTTTAAAGTAAACTGTTGACACTCAAGCCCGGAATCGTTTATATGTCTTAGGATAGTTACACCTCTAGAACTGTTTCACATGAAATTTCCCCAAATCTTTAATGTAGATATAGTGCATTCTTGCATGCTTTGAACTCTAAGTTGTAGTATGATGGGGGAATAAATATGTATAACTCATTCTACAGCATCCAGAGCTGGCATCCCACCCATCCATCCATCCAATAGCTCTTACTTGCCTACTAGGTTCCAAGGCACTGTGCCAGGTCTGGTGGATGTAGCAGTGAACCAGCAACCTGGGCTCAGCTCTCAGGGGACCTACAGTCTTTTCCGTGAGTGCAGGCTTTTGATGTTGATACTGACGGTTTTAAGAAAAAGAACCAACCATGAGGAGGACCATGGTAACTTGCAAGTGCTGTCTCCCAACGCTGTGAGTTCCCCGTGGTTGCAATTATTTGAGCAGAAGCTGATTCACTCTTTGCCAGTGGTGGAGTTGGGGAGATGCTTATGAAAAGGTTTCCCAAATTCAAAAAAGTCTAGCTGTGTGACTTCTGCGAGCATTCCTTCCTACCTGACACTAAGAATGTATCATTCTAAATTGCTTTTACATTCTCAAGAAAAAAATACTAGGGAAATTAACATACAAAAAATATTTCCTGTGTAGGTTAAACATTTCAAAGTGTGAATGAAATGAAAGATGGGCAGCAATTTTTCGTGTGTGTGCTCAGCTGTGAACCTGGGTAAGTCTCTTTGTTCTCTGACCATTTAAGCAGCGGTTATCATGCTTGTTTCTGCCTTGCTGGGATATTGGTTACACTGCTCAGGGAGCCTCCATTCCTGAAGATATTTATCATAATTATAACAACAAAACTAGTGAACATTATTGAGCGCTTACTGTGTTCCAAGTACTCTGTTACATCCTTTCAATTCATAATTGCAATGAATCCTCACAACAGTCCTATGCGGAATGTATTATTATCGCCATTTTGGAGAGGATGAAACAGGTTCAGAGAGCTCAAAGTACTTGCCCAAGTTCCCACAGTTAGTTAGAGGCCAAGCTGGGTTTGAACGTAGGGCCGCCTTGATGCCAAGGCTCATGTTCTTTGCCACAGTTCTGGTGGTGTCTTTCAGGAGCCACGGGGCTCTTAAAATCCCTCATGGCTGTGGGATTCCAAGACATTTGGTGGAGAGCCCAGACTCTCCTGGCTCATAATGTGTGTCCACTCTGCCCACATTCACCAGGGATGCTATGGTGAATCTCCTGTAGACAGGCAGCTATGAGGTGCAGCACCTTTTTAATTATAGTTTTTAATTTTTCACAACCTGATTTTTTATAGGCATAAACTATAAGGCAAATCACTTTCAAACCCATCTACACTCCATCAACATCCCACATTCCTGCCAATACTTGGTACTTCCCAGCTCTCTTATTTTTCCAGTGTAATAGGTGCAAAATTGTATCTCATTGAGTTAATTTGCATTTAGGTGATCACCAATGATTTTAAGCATGCCGTCGTATGCTTATTTTTGTGTTTCCTTTTCTGAAATGACCTATTCATATCCTTTACCATTTTTCTATATTGTAGTTGGGTTTTTTTTTTTATGTTTGCAGTCCATATCTAGTATAAATCCCTTGTCAATTTTGGATATTACAAATATCTTCTGCTTTTCTGTCCATTATCTATTAACTATCTTCATGATGTCTTTTGTTAGAAAGAAATCCTTAATTTTGATGTATTCAAATCATCCTTTCCTATTGATTTGTAGGCCCCTTCTCTCATCTATTAAGTCTCTGAGCTCTCTAGTCCATTCCATTGGTCCATTTATCTCTATCAAACTGTTTTCATTACTACGGCTTTGAAATGTATCTTATTATGTAATAGGGCAAGTTCCTCTTCCTTACCATTCCTTTTCAATGTTGATTCAGCTTTCTATAGACTTTTATTACTCCAAATCAATATTAAAGTAAGTTTATTAAATTCTTCAAAAAAATCCAACTAAAATTTGATTATGATGGCACTGAATCTACAGATTATTCTGGAATGAATTAATGTCTTAATAATATTAAATCACTGCATCCAAGACTATAAAATGTCTTTCCATTTATTAAAATCATCTTTTTTCCATTTAAATTAATTTTATTATATATTGGAGTTTAGTTGATTTACAATGTTTTGTTAGTTTCAGGTGTATAGAAAAGTGATTTAGTTATACATATACATATATCCATTCTTTCTCAGATTTTTTTCTCATATAGGTTATTAGAGAATATTGAATAGAATTCCCTGTGCTATACAGTAGGTCCTTGTTGATTATCTATTTTATATACAGTAGTGTGTATTTGTTAATCCCAATCTCTTAATTTATCCCTTGCCCCTACTTTCCCCTTCAATAACCGTAAGTTTGTTTTCTATGTCTGTGAGTCTGTTTCTGTTTTGCAAATAAGTTCACTGGTATTATTTTTTTAGATTCCACATATGTGATACCTGTTTTTCTCTGTCTGACCCATTTCACTTAGTATGATAATCTCTAGGTCCATCCATGTTGCTGCAAATGGCATTATTTTATTCTTTTTTATGGCTGAGTAGTATTCCATTGTATATATGTACCACAGCTTCTTTATCCCTTCCTCTGTTGATGGACATTTAGGTTGCTTCCATGTCTTGGCTATTGTACATAGTGCTGCAACAAAAATTGGAGTGCATGTATCTTTTTGAATTATGGTTTTTCTCCAGATACATGCCCAGGAGTGGGATTGCTGGATCATATGGTAGCTCTGTTTTTAGTTTTTTAAGGAACTTCCATACTGTTCTCCATAGTGGTTGTACCAATTTACATTCCCACAAACAGTGCAAGAGGGTTCCCTATTAAAATCATCTTCTGTAATAGACTACTTTAATAAAACGTTAAAATTTTAAAAATAGAGATCTTGTATGCATTCTTGATTAAATTCCCATGTTTTATACTTTATTGCCATTTAAAAAAAATTAATAGACTTTTTAAAGGCAGGTTTAGGTTTCCAGAAAAATTGAACAGAAAGCACAGAATGCCTGTAAAGCCCTTCATCAGACAATCCCCCACCAGGTTCCCCACTGATTAATATATTGCCCTGGTATGATTTGTTATAACTGATGTTATCATTATTAATTAGAGTCCATAATTTATATTAAGGTTGACTTTTTGTGTGGTACAGTTTAATGGCTTTTGTCAAATGTATGTTTTGTGCCCACCATTGCAGTAACATACAGAATAGTTTCACTGCCCTAAAATCCTCTGCGCTTCACCTATTCATCCTTCCCGATCTCCCACCTGCAACCTCTGGCAACCACTGATCTTTTTATCGTCTCCCTAGTTTTGCTTTTTCCAGAATGTCATATAGTTGGAATCTATAGTATGTAGCCTTTTAGACGGGCTTCTTTTACTTAGCAATATGCATTTAAAATTCCCCCATGTCTTTTTTGTGGCTTGATAGCTCATTTATTTTTTTATTTATTTTTTTATTATTTTTTAAAAATCTATTTATTTATTTATGGCTGTGTTGGGTCTTCGTTTTTGTGCGAGGGCTTTCTCTAGTTGTGGCAAGTGGGGGCCACTCTTCATCGCGGTGCACAGGCCTCTCACTATCACTGCCTCTCTTGTTCTCTGTGGAGCACAGACTCCAGATGCGCAGGCTCAGTAATTGTGCCCATGGGCCCAGTCGCTCCGCAGCATGTGGGATCCTCCCAGACCAGGGCTCGAACCCGTGTCCCCTGCATTGGCAGGCAGATTCTCAACCACTGCGCCACCAGGGAAGCCCTCATTTCTTTTTTAAAAAATTAATTAATTAATTTTATTTTTGGCTGCATTGGGTCTTTGTTGCTGCGCGCGGGCTTTCTCTAGTTGCGGCGAGCAGGGGCTTCTCATTTTGGTGGCTTCTCTTGTTGCCGGCTCTAGGCGCGCGGGCTTCAGTAGTTGTGGCGCATGGGCTTAGTTGCTCCGCGGCACGTGGGATCTTCCCGGACCAGGGCTCGAACCTGTGTCCCCTGCATTGGCAGGTGGATTCCTAACCACTGCGCCACCAGGGAAGCCTGATAGCTCATTTCTTTTTACCTCTGAATGATATTCCATTGTATGGTTGTACCACCGTTTATTTATCCATTCACCTATTTAAGGACATCTTGATCAATCCCAGTTTTTGGCAATTATGTATAAAGTTGCTGTAAACACTCACATGCAGGTTTTTGTGTGGACGTAAGTTTGCAACTCATCTGAGTAAATACTTAGGAGCATGAATGCTGGATAGTATGGCAAGAGTATGTTTAGTTTTGTAAGAAACAGCCACCAAACTGTGTTCCAAAGTGGCTATACCATTTTGCATTCCCACAAGCAATGAATGAGAGTTCCTGTCACTCTTCATCTTTGTTAGCATTTGGTGTGTCAGCGTGCCTGTTTTCTTACTGCTGAATTGTAAGCGCTTTTTGTTTATTTTGGATACAAATCCTTTACCAGATATGTTTTTCAAATATTTCCTCCCAGTCTGTGGCTTGTCTTTCAATTCTTAATTCTTTTCTTCCATGAAAAATTTAGAGAATGCAAAATGGTAAGTGCTTGCAAGAGTCACAGGGAAGGAAGTATTTAGGTCATGTGATCAACGCATGGTTATGTCGTTCTAATGGACAGTGGGTGTCACTGAGTTAGAGGCTGTGTTGGGCAGATGTCAGAGGGGTTCATGGTGTTTTTTAAAAATTTTATATTGGGGTATAGTTGATTAACCATGTTGTGTTAGTTTCAGGTGCACAGCAAAATGATTCAGTTATACGTACGCATGTGTTGATTCTTTTTCAAACTCTTTTCCCATTATGGTGATTTTTTTTCCCCACATAGTTTTGTTCTGATTGGGAAGGGTGATATTTGTGGTTATGAGAAGTTTAAAATGTAGATGTGGGGTGACAGGCCACGTGATGTGAACTGGACAAAGGAGAGCAGATGATCGGGCAAAGAGGTGGAAGTGGTTTGGGGACCTTACAAAAGCTGGGGCCGTGTGCTCGGGGCATGTTGGGGTTTTGTTCACGCTGATGAGCTTTGGTGCTCATCCCAGCTGCTCTGCAGTCCAGTGTGGTACCAGAACCAGTGCAGAGAGCAGCTCTGCCTCAAAGCTGGCTCCAAATAATCCTAAGAACAGGGAAAATTAAGCAGAGAGTAATTAAGGTTGAAAATAGGAAAAAGGCACCAAACTGTGTTTGGATATCCTGGTTCTGTAGAGCTTGCTTTTCAGTGTGATTTTCTCATATATTTCTGTGTGATTTGTTAGCATTTTGGCCATTTTTATTAGTTGGATTTAAAAAATAATAATAAAACAAGAAGAGTTGGGACTATGCCATGTTTTTCTCTCTAGCCTTCAGCCTGGGATAACTAGACAGGGGAGGCCGGTCCCCACTAAGCCAGCATCATGTTTAGGAATTGGCAGCTGTAATCAGTGGGAAAAATCAACCCAAGGGCTGCAAGCCCAGGACATGTGCTTCTCCTCCTTCACCACAGAGCTGTGGGCATCACTGATTTATTACAACAGGCTTTCCTGGGAGCTTGGCCTTGACCTACAAGGCTTCTCTGAGTAGGATTTGAGGGTGCTGCTTCTAATTTATCATAGTTAGTTCATGCCCTGGTCAGCTCCAGCTGCTATGACAGAATACCACAGACTGCGTGGCTTAAACAACAGAAATTTATTCTCATAGTTCTGGAGGCTGGGAAGTCCAAGATCAAAGCACCAGTGGATCTGCTGTCTGGTGAGGGCCTGCTTCCTGGTTTGTAGACAGTCAGGCACCTTCTCCTTGTATCCTCACATGGCAAACAGAGAGAGAGAGAGAGATCACCTTTCTAATGTCTCTTCTTATAAGGGTACCAATCCCATTCATGAGGGCTCCACCCTTGTGACCTTATTACTTCCCAAAGGCCCTACCTCTTATTACTATCACAGTGGGGATTTGGGCTTCAAAATATGAATTTGGTGGAGGGATAAACATTCAGTCCAGCACAGACTATGCAAAGAAATGTATTTGTCATCCCTGAACTACCTCAAAAGGACCCTCTGGCTTGGCTCAGCTCTGAAAACTCCCACGGCCTCCTATGAACCCAACAAGTCAGGACCCTGCTGGCTGCTGGATGACATGGCCGGACAGGCATGTGGGCAAGTTGTGTAAATACAGTGAATACACAGGGAAGAGACTCTGACAGATTGCAAGCCCACTTAGGAGGCCTTGAAACCTGAGGCCGGGAAAGGGAGCTCTTTCTGGGCTGGGCCGACTACTGCCGTGGCTGTGATCCCGTGCGGGTGCACTGCTGTGTCCTCTTCATGTCTGACACGCCGTCCTTGTGGCCTGAGCCCGCCATGTCAGAAATGTCTGCCGTTGGTCACATGGAAGCCACAATCTGGGAAAAAGCATGAGCCACTGAGGAGCTGTGCAGGGGTTTATGAATGGGAGCGGGACGGCAAGGCTGGGGAATCCGGTAAGTGTTTTAAGTTGTGGCTTTAGACAAATTCTGCCCAAGGGAGGGGTTGGGTTGGGGGAGGGGAGGGCCGTGTGGTCCCTGGGGAGACCCTGAGGACTCCAGGGAGGAGCCTGGGAGGGGAAGCCACAGGGACACATCAACACAGTCAATTCTCATTCTGTGTTCAAATGGCACATTAAAGCAAACGATCACCTTTTTAACGCGGGGGTGGAAGGAGGAGGGAGAAGAGGTCAGGGGCGGAGGGAGCAACAATTAAAAGAGTTTTAAGGCATTTTGCGAATCTAACATTGCAAGTGGCCCTTGGCACGGGGGTTTGTGGGGTTCACGTCCTGCCCCTGGGGGCCCAGCTCTTAGAGCAGCCCCGAGTGTGGGTCCTGGGAGGCTGTACCTCCACCTTCTGACCTGCTGCTGAGATGTTACGGTGAGGCCCCAAGTGACGATGTGAGGAGGTTATTTTAAAAGCTGAGGCAGAGTTCCCAGCACACACATTCAGTTAACGCGCCCCTACGGGAGATCAGGAGGTGAGAGAGGTCGGGGTGTGTGGGAGTGAGATTTAAAAACATTATTTCTCTTTTCAAAACACTAGTGATAGTGGTTAATAGTGATGTGATCTGCTTGGCAGTGGAGTCTGTGAATGCTGGGGAAGGGGGGCCACTCAAAGAGACCTCAGATGCTGGCATGGTTCTGGAATGCTTATGGATGCCTAAGCCAGAGACCTAATGTCTGTAGGAATAGCAGTGACAAGCACACTTTCAGCTCTCAGTAAGAACCCAGCAAGCCAACTGGGAAAGGGGGTGTGGGTTCTGGGCTGCAGACACAAGGCAGAGCCCGGGGAGGCCCCCGAGGGAGCCTAGTGGGCTGGTCTTTTGGATGATGAAGGCTTATCAGTCCTGCTGGCTCTTTAGCTGAGGGGTTGAGCTCTCTGCGGACAAGTCAGGGCTATCACAAAATCACGCACCTTAGGAACAATGCTGCACCTTAAAGGCCCACTGTATCACTCCCAGGAGCATCCTCACTGCAGTAGCACCCATACCTGATCGTTCATGAAGAAATGGGGAATTTCACACATGGTGGGCTCCCTACGACCTCTTTATTGGGCTTGGCAATGCATATAATGATGTGATGGTGGTTTATTCTGAGGAATTACACCTCGAGGCAAAACAAAGACCCAGATGCAAGACATCAAGGAGTAGGAACCATCAGGCACAAGCACCACTTACCCTAAATGAGGTTCATGCCTTTATTTCCTTCAATGAACTCAGGGGTCCCCGGGGGCCAGTAAGGGGACAGGGTGGAAGGCATGCCTACCTGTCTGGGAGTGGCTTTCCCTCACTGCTTTGGCCGCCACCCAGTCTCAGCTGGTGTATCCAGTGGTTTCCACTGGCAGAGAGCTTGTTCTCCACCTTCCTCAAAGGCAGGAGTCCCTTATGGTCAGCACATGGCAGACTGTACCCTGCTCATGCTACACTGGGTAGGTGCAGGAGTTGTCAGCGCTCATGTGGTCTGGCAGCTGGGACGAGATGCCAACTGGGGATCCTGAGTACCCTGGGCTCCCCTCACAGTCCATTGGTTTACAGTTGCATCTGCCACGTTGGTTGTACATAAACCATTCCATCATTGTCTCTATAAGTTCTTTGCATGTTGCCACAACTTACCAATATATTACTTGCTTTTTCTGTACCATCCAAAACATGTTTATGACTTTGGGATACAGCAGATGTTTATCTCCTTTAGAGGAGATAGCCATATGCTTATTGGTAATGGGATAAGCATGTTGACAATTCTAAGTGATTTTGAGAAAAACGTGTTTGGTTGCACCGGGTCTTAGTTGCGGCTCACACGCTCCTTAGTTGCAGCAGGCGGGCTCCTTAGTTGTGGCATGCGAACTCTTAGTTGCAGCATGCATGTGGGATCTAGTTCCCTGACCAGGGATCGAACCTGGGCCCCTTGCATTGGGGCCACCAGAGAAGTCCCACTTATCAGTTTTAAGCACAGCAAACAGGTGTTCATTCGTGCCTCTTAAAATGTAGGATGAGGCATCATTTACAAAAAGTAATTTCATGTACCTCAGACTGGACAGTGGATTACCCTTACCACCTATTGTTTACCCCAATCTGGATTTAGATTCGTTTGCATTTCCCAGTACACCTGGCTTCTCATCCTGGAAGCAGGGTGGTGCCGCTTTCATTTGGGAGCGTTTCATTGAAAAAAATGCTACCAAAAATACTTAGGAGAATAACAGCGAGATAATGTCTTGGGTACTTGCGGTTTGGATTTTCTGGACACTGTGTTCCATGGGCATGGGAGACATTCTTTCTTGTTCACAGCTGTATCCCCAATTCTGAGAACAGAGTCTGGCATGTGAAAGGTGCTTAATACATATTTGTTGGATGAGTAAATGAATGAATGGAAGGAAGAATGACTCTTTTAACAGATACTTTGTAAACTCACCCACTGCCCCAAAAACAAAGAATTCAAAATACTACACAGATCTTACTTTTTACTCAAAACTTCTTCCCGATGAGATAAGAAAAGAGCGGTATTTGAGCCATTCTACAAATAAGAAAAAAGAAATGCTTTAATAGCTTTGCCCTTGGTTTCCCAGGTGGATCCATAGTAAAGTGGAGTCTCCTGGATTCTCATCCTGGGCCCCGGGGGGCTGGACCACGTGGCCTGCTGGGGAAACTGTAAACCGCCACTTGTCTGCCAGAGGCAGCCTCCTATCCCACGCCAGCCCCGGGGCTCTGCATCCTGCCTGTCACCTTGGGGGAAACAGGCCTCCCCTCATGTACCCATCAGGCCTGTGGCTTCTCCTGATTCCACTGAAGGGGAGGGGCTTGTGGGGACCAGGGACGGATGCCTGGTTTCTAGACTCAGGAGTTAACAGGGAGCCTGGAGTCAGGAATAAGGGCCAGGTGATGCTGGACTTCTTTGTCAGACAGACGCAGAGAGCTGCCCCTGGGCCACAGTGGAGGACAGGAGCGAGGTCCCGCTTGCAGGAGTTGCGTTCCGCAGCCCCTCGTGGTGAGTCCATGAGCAGGGTCATGGCCATGGTCCTGCAGCTGCCTCCTGGCTCTGCCACGTTGCCACACACTAAGTCGCCTGGGTCCAGTCTTTAATATCTTTACACCTCAGTTTCCTAATCTGTAAGGCGGCAACAATAAACCCATCTGAAGTTGTGAGTATCTAAATAAAATAAGCCATATGAAAGTGTTTGTAAATTATGAAGTTCTAGAAAAAATATTCTTGTTTTTGGTTAGACTTCTTTTTCTTTTTAATGAGAGCCAACTTTTACTGGCTAAGTGGCACTCTAAGCCTTTTATGAACATTATCTCATTTAATCTTCATAATCATCCTGCCAGTTAGGCAAATGTTCCTCATGGTCATGGCCGAAATATTTTAATAGAATAAAAATGTAAAGAAAACCCCAAATACCTGTGATTGCACTCCGATGAGTGGAATAACTTGTTGTTTATTTCACTTTTCTTTCTATCCTCTGGGATGCCAATGCCAGTGAGCTGAGGAAGAAGGTTCAGGAAAGGTACGCGTGTACCAGGGGAGCGCCCAGGTCCGTGCTCCTGCCACTGACTCTTGGGACAGTTGGGGTGGGGTGACGGGGTCGGCAGCCATCATGCCATCTACTCCGAGGCCAAGCCCGTCATCCTGGCAGTCAAAACAGGAAAAGGGTCAGGAAAGAATTGGCCACGTCCAAGCCCAGGAGAATGGCAGTATAAAAAAAGAAAACCGTGGTTCCCGTTTTAAGCCCTTACTGTGTTCTAGGCACTGAGCTAAGATTCTTATCTGTATTTCATTAATCCTCATGTCACCTAGAAGGCAGGTGCTGGCTATGGTTCCTACTGTATAGATCAGAGATGGAGGCGTAGAGAGGTGATTTGCCCTAAAACACTTCTAGGAAGTATCAGGCTCAGATGTAAACCTGGGTGGACTAGCTCCAGGCCCTTGAAGCCCCGCCATCTTCCAAGAATAATGGAGCCCATTGAGCATCTGTTTTGCCACCCATCTGCTGAGATTTCTCCCTCTCTCAGAGGGGTCCCAGCCTGGAGGGGTTTGTCCCCAGGCAAAAAGAAAGGGCATGTCTCTAACACCCCTGGTAGATTGCTATTCTCTGGGCAGCGAATTAGACGCAAGCGAGCACACAAATGATAAAAAAATGTACATTTGCTGCCTGCAGTGTCCGCCCAGGCAGTGCCGTTTGTTGGCTTGTGTGGGTTCAGGTACTTCAGGCCACAAGGTGGTGGATTTTAGAAGTCAGTTTCTTTGAGAACTGAGTGAACCCCCAGGGCAGGTGCAGGACCCCAGGCCTTGGTCGTTCTTTCTCCCATTTCATCCCATCCCATAAGCAAAAAAGTCCAGACAGTCCCACAGGATGCCTTCCAGGGCTGGCTGCTGGAGGAGACAGTCAACTGCATGGATATTTTGGGCTTTTTTGTCTTTGTTTTTGTTTGGCCGCACTGCGTGGTATGCGGGATCTTAGTTCCCAACCAGGGACCGAACCCGTGCCCCCTGCAGTGGAGGCACAGAGTCCTAACCACTGGACATCCAGGGAATTCTCTGCATGGATATTTTGGGAAATTTGGAGAGGGGGTGTCAAATATAGGTGCTGGAGTCAGCAAACCTGAATCCCAATCTTGGACAAATTACTTACATTGCAAATCCTTAGTTTCCTCAATCTGTAAAATGGGAATTGAGACCTGCAATTAACATCACAGCAGGATATGGTACAAGTGGTGAATCTTAATTTCTAAAACCTCTGAATCCTTCTCCATGCCTGTGAGGACTCAGGGCCCAGTGGACTTTTCTGTTACTTATCGTAAAAGCTGGGGATTGAAAACTGGTTTGAACAAGGGCGAAACCTGCTATCAACAGGAAGGTAAGTCTACTGGAGAAAAATGACCCAGTGCCAGTACTGGGAAGTCCTCCACCCATTGGGAAGGCCATGGCCACAGCTCTGGGGGCTCAGGCTGAGTGAGCTGAGCAGCACAGGTGGTGGCTAGAACCCTCTGTTCTGAAATGCCTGGGGGAGAGAAAGGCCAGCCCACCAAATAGGGGAGCTTTGACCAGAGGGAGGACAGACCCAGCCTGGGATGCAAATTTATGCAAATGAGCCAGTGGGCCCAGGAATCCAGGCACTTTTTTCCCACCTCAAGAGCAGCATCGTTCTGATTCCTCTCTGCAGGCCTGGGCAGAGTATGCGTTCCATCTCATATGTGAGGCAGCTGGGACTGCACAGAACTGGCTGGAGAACTGGGCGATGCTGAGGGTGGACGTCTGGGCCGACTGCCTCTGCCAGGGTCCCCTCCTGGGAGAGGCAGGATGCACACAGGCAGGTGTTAAATGCTATGTGCCAGATGCTGGCGGGCTGGGGTTACACAGTGAAAGAAACACACAGCCCCTGCCCTAGAGAAGCACACAGTTTAAGGGGAGACATGTGCAAATGAATATCCATGTAAAATTCTATCATAGCACTTTGTACAAAGGCCTCCAGAAGACAAATGAAGGAGCAAATAGTCATTTAGTCATAACGATCCTAGGAGATAGGAATAATTGGGCCATTTTTCAGATGAGGAAACTGAGGTTAGAAACATTTCCTGCCTGCCTGCCTGCCTTCTCTCTGTCTGTCTCTCTCTCCCGCTCCCATCCCCACCAGTGCACCTTTCTTTTTTCTCCTCCTTTTTTATTTCTTTCATTAAGCAGACATTTACTGAGCACCTCCCACATGCCAGGCACTGTGCTGGGTGCGGGAGTGGGCAGTGAAATACGCACGGTCCTGTCTGCATAGGGATTTACAGTCCAGAGGGAGGATAGCACACAAATAGCATTAAAAGCAATATACTTACTATTATAGTATGGAAAATAAAAGGCACAGTGAGAGCATGAACTGGAGCTGTGTCTCGTGTTGACTGTGTTCACACAGCTGGTGGGGATCAAGGCTCCGTCGCCTGACTCCTGCCGGCGATGTGGTAAGGAGGAGGCTACTTAAACACCTCCCTGGGTAAGTCGTGATCAGGTACTTGCAGAGGCCACAACTTCCTGGACCTATGACTATGACTTTAGGAAAAATTCCCAGCTGAATAGCGGCATAATTTTAATACTAGATTGTAGGCTGCTCCTAACTGGCGTTAGTCAAGGGCTTCAAGCAGCCCAGCAGCTGGGCATCCTGGCTTTAGCATCAGTGGGTCCCGGTTACTCCGAGTTTAGATGAGCCTGTCCAGCCGGTGGGTGGGTGGAGGACATAGGAAGAAAGAAGAGGCCAGAGGTGGGCTTGATCCTCACCAGGGTGACCGTAACACAGGCCCAATAACATACATCCAACTGCATGCTTGTCTTTCCTGCCCTGCTTCTAAAACACATTTTCAGAACGCATTTGAGAAATTCTTATTGGTCAGAAGGCAAGGTAAGCCTCTCCCACGGAACTCAGCAGGACGCTGGAACAACACACATTCTGGGTGCGGTTTAGATTTAATTAATTTGCCGGAGAACATTTAAATTGCTTTCTCTCTCATATGAATGAAATCCACATGATTTCCAATCAGTTTCCATCCTCTGTTCAGATACGTTAATTAGCTTGTCTGTTCATTATGGAGGTTGGTGCCTTTTTCCCTCCCCTTCAAATTTGAGCCCATATTAATTTAGTTTTGATTTCAACAGTGTTTAAAAATAGAACACAAATTATTTTGAGTAGCATACAATCAGACCTGTAGGTGCTTAAGGGGTTTGTCACAGGCATCTAGATTTTCATTACTTTTCTCTTTCCTGGGCTGGAGGTGTGGCTGTGATCTCCCGTCTTACCTTGCAGCAAGGTAAGTCAGTCTCAGTTTTCTTTACAATATTCAGCTTCACTTAAAACTTTTGGGCCTTTGGCCTGCCGGGCAATCACATGCTCTGGAAACCACCAGGACTCTCCTTAGGGTAGGCCTAGGCAAATACATCTTCATGAAGAGGAAGATTAGTTACACTTTGTTTGTTTGTTTTTTATTTTAACATCTTTATTGGAGTATAACTGCCTTACAATGGTGTGTTAGTTTCTTCTGTACAACAAAGTGAACCAGCTATACATATACATATATCCCCATATCTCTTCTCTCTTGCATCTGCCTCCCACCCTCCCTATCCCACCCCTCTAGGTGGTCACAAAGCACCGAGCTGATCTCCCTCTGCTATGCGGCTGCTTCCCACTAGCTATCTATCTATCTTACATTTGGTAGTGTATATATGTCCATGCCACTCTATCACTTCATCCCAGCTTACCCTTGTCCCTCCCAGACACGTTTTTTATTTAGTGGTTGAAAAGCATGAAAACCCCAGACTCCCTCATCCTAAGACACTGGGAGCTATCATTTAATGCTGTTCCGAAGAGTTGATGTTTTCCATCCAAGCGCCCTCCTCGGGGCCGCTCAGCCACAGCCCAGGATGACAGCGGTGGGCACAGGACTCACCCAGGCAGAGGACAGCCCTGTGTCTCTGGTTCCTTACGTTGTTTTACTCCCAGGACAGAAGTGCTCAGACTGGGCCATGCTTTTGCATCGCCTGGGGGAACTTGTAGAAAGTACAGGTGCCTGGGCCCCATCCAGCTCCAGTGAATCAGAGTCTCAGGGTAGAGCCCAGATGTTGGTATTTTTAATACCTAATGGGCAGATGGGTTTGAGGAGCACTGACTGCTTGAAGACCTGGTAAAAATGGGGTGATATGCACTGAATTGTGTCCCCCCCAAAAAGATATGTTGAAGTCCTAACACCCTAATTCCTCAGAATGTGGCCTTATCTGGAGATAGGGTCTTTGCAGAAGCTGTCAAGTAAAGATGAGGCTGTTTGGATGGACTTGATCTTGGACTTCTGGCCTCCAGAATTGTAGATAATAAACTTCTGTTGTTTTAAGCCACCAATATGTGGTACTTTGTTACAGCAGCCCCAGGAATCTACTACAAGGGAGCATCACCCTATGTTTAGAGGTGCCCATGCCTGCTGGCAGTGCCAGGGAGCTGCTCGGGAATCACCTTTGGATGTGTCTGAACCAGGGAGCATCTCTCACAGACCCCCTCCCCCAGCCGAGGGCCTCATCCGAGGGCTATGAGGACAGGCTATAAAGGCCTATCCCTGTGTAGTCACGTCTACTCTGGCCATCGTTTCTGGCTAACTCAGTCCTGCCTTTTCTCTGCTTCAGATCTTCTGTTTTGTCCCTGGAATTAGGACTTCACCTATCCTTAGGAGGTTATGCTTTGAGTCTTTCCGTGCTCCCTTCTCTGGCTGCTGACTCCAGTGACCCTTTGGCCGGTCCTCCCTACTCCCACATTCTTTCCCTGTTCCTGAAACCCCAACGGGGGTGGAGCCCTCCTTTCCCACATGCTGGAGGTTGGATAGACCCCCCCCCCCAAATGCCTGGGGCTCTCCCTCTGGTCCCCAGAGTAGGGAATAGGTCTGTCTTCTGGATATGGAGTATCTTGACATGCACCACGTTGGTGTCAGCTGCTGTCCCCTGGCTGAAACTCCATTTCAACTTGTTTCGTAGATCTGAATATACATTCTTCCTTATGAAATAAACATTTCTAGTGACTGTTACCGCAAGGGGTATCCATTGGCTTGCTTCTTCCAGGTAAAACTCTTCATGAAAACTGTATGGATGATGTGCTGTTGAAACACCAGCCGTTTCTACTCTGGGCTTACCAGATGCATTCAGAATGACCGGAGTGACCATGAAGCATCAGAATCTCATCTTAGAAAATTCCCGAACATGAGGAAAATGTGAAGATCTGTAATCTGTGTGTCGAAACATCACGGAGAAAACTCAGTTTGCCATCCAAATGTTTATCTTATATATTTGGAATAGAAGAAATGGAAGCCCTGAATTTTTCACTTCTTATCTGTTTCCACTGTCAGCTCTTCACCCCACTTCCCCCAGCCCTCCTCAGCTGGAGGAACAACCCTACCCGGCTCCCAAGCCAAAGCTGACCAGGCCAGTAAACACAGGCAGAGCCTGTCTCCCCAAGTGGGCGAGGCCTGGACCTCATCCTGCTCCTGGGGGCCTGATGGTGGTGTGGGCATGAGCCCGTGTTTACTGAAAGCCCAGGCGCTTTACCTATAGGCAGTGGGGTGTAAAGGTTAAAGATGGGAACCTGGGAGTCAGACCTGGGCTGGGTTTCTGGTCTCTGCTTACTGGCCGTGGGATCTTGGGCTGCTTCCTAAGCTTTCCAAGCTTCTGATTCCTCGTCTGTAAAATGAGGTTCATGAAGAACTACTCATTAGGGTTGTTGTGAGGCCCGTGGGAGATGTCACGCAGAAAGCACTGCGTACGGATTAAGTCCTGGACCAGCCCCCTCCTCCCTGGGTCTTTGTTTGGTCTGAGTGAAGACCCCTTACCTTGCATCTGCTTGGGGTGTCCCTGAATTCAGGTAGACCACAGAGAACTATGATGTTACCCCCACCTGACTTTAGGTATCACCCCTGCTCAAACTGGACCCCCCCAGAAGAATGACAGTAGCAGATGGAACCCAACTGTCCATCCCCCTTGGTTAGTGCTGGCAGGGGGCAGCTCAGACTGCAGCCCAGGCTTGTTCAGACCCGCCTTCCTCACCCCACAGGTCAGCGGCTGAGGCCTCACAGACTGTGTGACCAAACTGGCTGCCTCAGGACCTTGGCATATGAAAAACATCAGGACTTCAGGGGAAAACAGACCACATGTCTGTAAGCATTTTATAGTTCGAATCATCATAGACATTCATCTATGTTTTCATTTTCTGTAGAAGAGAAAATAGAAAGCAAAAACCCATCACATTACAGAAACCTGAAAATGGATATAAATCTATGTGGGTCTCTTGGTGCCATTATAGGCAAAACATAGAACTGCAAAGTAAAGTGAGAACTTCAATAAACTCTGTGTGTGTGTGTGTGTGTGTGTGTGCACGCGCACACGCGTGTGTGAAAATGACACCCTTCCTGATAGATCTCTTCAGTGAAGGGCCTGCTGAGTCAGCCTTACAGAAACTCAGCCACACCCTCCTCAGGTGAGAGCCCCTCCTGCTTCCTGCCCCACACCTGTCTGGTTATAGCTTGTCTGCTTCCGGCTGACCGGGAGCATCTTGGGACCTGGTCTTGTATTCCCAACATAGACCTGGGTTTCTGGCACGTAGTAGGTGCTCAGTAAATACTGGACAAATGTGAGAACGAGGTCCTGTGTGCTTCCTGAGTCTCCCCTCACTCACAGCTATTGTGAGCGTGGCCTACATTTGTCAATTTCTTCTCTTTAAAAAGGAGCACCTCCTAGGTGCCAGCTCCTCATTGGACACTTTTTTCCATATACTGTTTAGTTCCCTTCTCACAAGAACCCTGTGAGGAAGGTATTCTTACCCTCAACTGGCAAAGAAGGTCCCTGAGACTCAGAGGTGGAAGAATTGACTTCGGTCACGCAGCTAACGAGACAAAGAACCAGGAGCTGGTCCTGGTCTTTGCTTAGTTACTCAGCTCTCTTATTTTTATTAACTTTGAAGTTCTTAAACCACATCAACCCCAGCTATACAGTCACTGTTTTGAGGGCAGGAACCAAGGGTGATAGTTCTTTGAAACCGTCACAGTGCCAGGAATACCTGATAAAATATTGTTGATTGATCCCATAAAGGGCCTTGAGAGCAGACAGCTGACCAGTCTCATGACAAGCCTTTCTCTTTGAGAACCTTCAGATCTATGAGTTGGTTCCAGGACACAGGGATGAAAGCAAGTATTATGTATGAGGACAGGATCAGGCATCAAGTCTGTAACCCTGGAAACCTGCTTTGCCAGGAGCAGTGGGCATGAGTCAAGTTCATGGTTAAGGTTCTTAATACTTTTTAACCTTCTGTACCCTGTATACACAGAGACAGGCAGTCAGCATGGATTAGAGGAGCCCCAGTTAACCCCTAACTCTCCGTATTTGGTGATTACACAGAAGTGGGCTGCCAGGTGCTGAAGGTTAACTGGCTTGGATCATCTGCCTGGGCAGATTAGCTGGCCCACGTTGCAGCAGCTGAGGGTCCCTCAGCTGAGTGTTGCTAACTGTAGGTCAGGGCAATGGAAAGTTCTGTTTAAGGTGGAGGTTTTGAGAGAATGCCGGTCTACGTTGTGTTGCATGAGTGTATTAGTTGCTAAAGCTGCCATTGCAAGTACCGTAGACTGGGTGGCTTAAACAACAGATATTTATTTTTTTGCAATTCTTGAGGCTAGTAGTCTGAGATCAAGGTGTTAGCAGGGTTTGTTTCTCCTGAGGCCTCTGTCCTTGGCTTGTCGATGGCTGTCTTCTCCCTGTGTCTTCAAATGCTCTTTCCTCTGTATGTGTCTGTGTCCTAATCTCCTCTTCTTATAAGGACACCAGTCAAGTTAGATTAAGTGTCCACCCTAACTTCATGACCTCTTTAAAGACCCTATCTTTTGATACAGTGACATCCTGAGGTTCTGGGGGTTAGGGCTTTAGCACATGAATTTGGGGGTGGGGAGACAATTCAGCCCCCATAACAGTGAGAGCATTGGTATGGTTACCAAAAAAGGCTCATCACTGATGGATGCCCCGCAGCCCCGCAGTTGCCGTGACATTTGGTACTGTAAAAGGAGCCGTTTCCTGTCGTGGCTGGGTGGGCCATAAAACAGAGGCCTGTCAGGAAGCTTTGACTTGGGGACCCAGAATCAAAGTTATGCTCCAGGACTTAATAAGGAGGATGATTCTTATCCTCCAAATCAGGAAGCTTTGGAGAATGAGAGAGCTGTTAATAAGTACATGGGGTCAGCAGATACAGGCTAGGCAGGTCCAGCAAACTGGAGTCATTGGTCTTTTTATTATTAAATCATGTTACCATACTTTTCTGCTCTCTAATCCTACACTGAGTTATGTCAGTGTATCACTTGCATTTAACACACAAGAACTTCTGAATTATTTGTTATTGATTTCAAGATGTGCTTAACCATGTTCAAATTCTTAGTGGCAAGGAACAGAATCCAACTCTGGCTGCTCTGAGCAGAATTGGAATTTCTATAAAGGATATTGGTGGCTCACAGCATCTCTGGGAGGGCCAAAGAAACAGGCTATGGTACAGAGCCAGGAGCAAAGCCCCAAAGTCCTCCATAGAACTGTCCAGTGAGGGTTTCAGGGGGTGCACACTGCAGCCTGTGCTTTGATCCCACACGTCCTCGACGCTGGACGTGGCCTCCAATCCGGAGAATCGTGCTGCTCACTTAGCTTCCTCCCTCGCTCCTTGTATGACGTTCTATTTTTCGCACAGCAGCCGGAGCGATCTTTAAAAACTGCCAGTCATGGATAGGAATAAAGACGCAGACATGGAGAATGGACTTGAGGACAGGGGGAGGGGGAAAGGTAAGCTGGGACGAAGTGAGAGAGTGGCATGGACATAGATACACTACCAAATGTAAAACAGATAGCTAGTGGGAAGCAGCCGCATGGCACAGGGAGATCAGCTTGGTGCTTTGTGACCACCTAGAGGGGTGGGAGAAAGGGAGGGTGGGAGGGAGATGCAAGAGGGAGGGGATATGGGGCTATATGTATAGCTGATTCACTTTGTTATACAGCAGCAACTAACGCACCATTGCAAAGCAATTATACTCCAATAAAGATGTTAAAAAAACCCACTGCCAGTCATATCGCCTCTCTCCTCCTGTGACCTCCCGTTAAGTGTGGATGTGCAGGCCCCTCCTACTGCCTGACCTTGTCCTCTGTGCTCCTTAGATACGAGCTCTTCCCACCTCAGTGCCTTTGCATTGTTGCTGTACCCTCTGCCTGGGACTCTCTGCTACAGGGTGGCCAGTTTCTTCTTATAATTCAGGTTTCTGCTTAAATGTCATATTCTCAGAAAAGAGGCCTTTTCTGACCAGGCAATCCACAGAAACCCTTCCCTCCAAACGACTCATTATAACATCATCCTGGGTTATGGCAGCCCTTATCCGACACATTGTCCATTTATTTGTTTACACATTGGTGTCTGTTTCTGGGCTCTACACTGTTTTCTGTAAGCACCCCTCCTGTCCCCTGCTCTCTCCTCAGCCGCAGACCCTGTCTGAACCGGGTAAGTGCTCAGTAAATCTAGACCTCTTCTTTTGCACAAATGTTTGCTGAATAAATAAGGGAAGGGGCAGCATTCAGCAGAGAGAAAGTAGGGGGGGGGGTACTCTGTGTGTCCTGAGCAGGGATGGGGCGTTGAACACGGTCCTCTCTCTACACCACGGGAGTTAAGGATGAGTCAGCTGATTTTAAGAGCCCAGGGTGCACGTTTTTCCGCAGGACGAAGGCTGACTGCCGACCTCACAGGGCAGGAAGAAGCGCCAACCCTCTCGCAGCCCCTCCCCGGCAGTGGCTCAGCCTGCGAACGGGGTACCATCAGGAGGCTTTTTCTGCAGAGCAATCACTCCTCATGCGCCTGTGGGCTCAGGAAAAAGACCTCCGTCTGACCCCACCTTCCGGTTCCTGGTTAATTGGTCTGCGTGAGGCCTGGGCGCCCCTAGTGGTGAAAACAGCTCCTCTGGTGCTTCTCAGATGAGGCCTGGCTGGAGAAGCGGTCAGAGCTCCGGCCCGCAACTTTCCACAGCCCGCAGTCCCCGGGGTGCTGGTTGGCCTGCAGACTCCCGCTCGGCCGGGTTCCACCCAGCTCTCAGGGGATGCGCTGGCTCTCCGACCTCTCTCTGAGTGGCCAGAACCTAGCTCTGCCCAAAGGCATCATTTGACAGGGGAGTAGGAGGCTCCAGTTTGGCCTCAGTCCCCACCCGGCTGCTTCTGGAGGGCCCAGCATTTCAAAGGTATGGGACTTGCTCAGACATTAGTGAGATTTTCGTTCTAATTTTGCTAGCGTGATGTTTGTGCGTGTGTGTGCGTTTTCTCTGATGGCCAAAACCCCCCAGTTGAGGGGTTGCAGCAGAGCAGGACCCCTGGGCACAACCTGTTCCCCGATGGTAATATATCAACACTTCCCCTCCAACCCTGACACGCAGCATTTCAGACCGCCAAACCCAGTCTGCTCAGGTGCGCCCAGTCAAGCTGTTTTCCTTTGCCGGGTTTGTATTACAGGTCTCAGACGCCTCTGCTCCTGCGTTCAGCGTCTCGGCTCTGCTGGGACCAAGTGGATACCCCGGGGGCCCTGGAGGACACCAGGTAGGTCCTTTCAGTTCTGACTGCGTCTCTGGACCAAATGGGGTCTTGTTTCCCCTCATCTCTGTGTCCTTCTGATGTTCACAGTCGCCAAACTCATTGTGTCCCAGCCATCATTATGTCCCCAGCACTTAATACCATACCTGGTGTAGTCATCCCCCAGTAAAGAACTGAAGGAATGAATGATCTCCTACCCTCTGGTCTCCGGTTCTGATGCCAAGCACAGTTTCCTTTAACATGGTTATTTGGCGTAAGAGACAGGTTTCTGTTTTACCTGTAATGATGCTGTGTGTACTAGTGTTTAGTCCAATAAAGGAGCACAACATGGTTCTTGGAAAAACCTCGGTGATTACAGGTTAGACATCTGCAACAATTAAAATTTTTGGTTGAATTACCAACCATGATCTCAGTCATTGATTCTCAATCCTGGTTGTACTTTATAATCACCTGAGGAGGATTTTTAACTGTAGATGTTGAGTTCCCAAGCAGATCAACGGAAACTTAATCTCCAAGGTTTGAGCTTTGGGCATTTTTACAGGTGATTCTGCAGCCCACTGATGGCTGAGAATCACTGATGTAAATAAGAGTGAGATTGCCAAGATCTGGTGTGTTGGTTACTTTTCCTTATAGAAAAGCCTGGGAGTGGCTGGGTTGCTTCTAGCAGGCTATTTGGAAACTGCCTGATGTCTTAGAACAGTGGTTCTTAAAAGGAAGTCCCAGGACCAGGAGCCTCAGCATAACCTGGAAACCTGTTATTTTTAAATTTCCCGTCCCAGCCGAGACCTACTGAAGCAAAGACTCTGGGGATGGCGCTTAGTAATCTGCAGTTTAACAAGCCCTCCAGGTGATTCTACTGCAGGCTTAAATTTGAGAACCACCGCTTTAGGGCACATCCATGGCACCTGGAGGGAGTCTCCACCGCGGGCGTCCTCTCCCCTCCACCTATACTGCGTCTTGGCTGGGTTCCTTATCAGACCCAAATCCATCCATGCCACCGATAGTAATCAAACCTCTACTACAGCTAGGTACTATTCTAGGCTCTGGCATGCAGAGGTGAGCAAGTTAGACAAGATCCCTGTCCTCCTGGAACTAATAGTCCATTGGGGAGGACAGATATTATTTCAACACTAGCCTAATTATATAATAAACGGTGAACACTGCTGTGCAGGAAAAAAATAGCTTATGATGGGGGATTTGACCTCATTTGAGAGGACAGCCTCCTCTAAGGAAGTGACCTTTGAGCTGGACCTTAAGATTAGTACGAGTGAGTAGGTGAGGGGTGTTTGTAGAAGAAGAGAGAGATTTAGATGTGGGAAGGGCAGGCACGAAGGCCGTGCAATGGGTGACAGCATGGCACTCAAGGTGCTGAAAGAGGCCAGTGAGGTGGGAATAGTGGTACTGGACAGATGGGCAGGAGGTCAGGGAGCCGCTATAGTAGTGGCTATAGTGGTCAGAGTGTGTGTGTGTGTGTACACACACATCATGTGTGTATATATATTGTATATACATATATCAAATGCATATTATATAATATATATAGCAGTATATACAGTGGCTATAGTATGGCCATTCGGTCTCTGTGGTTACCTTCTTCTCCATTCACAGCCCCTCATTATGCCAGAGACGTGATTTTGCATCACTGCTAATTCCCCAGCCTTGGCACTTTTTATCCAGCAAGTTCACCTTATGTTGCAGCAATGACAGCCCCCAGGAAAAGCCCAGGCTGGATTAGCGCAGGGGACTGTTATTTCAGCACCCTGGGGATTCACAACTGGGATTCACAGCTGTGAAAAGCTGGTTCAGCCCCACTCCCTTTCTTTCAATCAGCAATGACCTAAACAAACTAACTCCACCGCCCAGGAAATTTAGCTGGAGTCAGTGCACTGAAAACTCAAAGGCACGGGATAAGAATGAAAAGTTTGTGGTTCTCAAAAGCTACAGTGGAAAGCCAGAATTTATTGATATGTCTGCATAGCCCTCTAGAGCTCGAATTTCTCACAGAAACTGCTGCTCAAAATTGTTTAAATGCAAATGCTATAGTATTCCAGTCTCCCTAGAGAATTTCACTTTCTCGTGAGACTAAGTTTGTGGATCTCTTCCTCATCTAATGTTTTTGAATCAAACTTCAAGGCTTTGTGTTTTTTGAGCTCCTAAGACGAGTAATATACAATGTGAAATTCCTAAGGAATCCCTCAAGGAAATCAGAGTGGCAAAGGTCACACATTCCCAGCAGCCCATGAAAGGTGCTCACAGGCGCAGCTGAATGTAATATGATGTGAGCATGAGGGAGGGAGTGTAATAATTCTGATAAGTGTGTGTGTATGGGAGGGTAATAAAGAAGCATCACTTCCTTCTGGAGAGAATGAGGACCTGGTCTTCTCAGGCTTTATTTCTTCCATTGATTTGAGTTGCCCTTTGCACCAAGAGGTTGTAGACAGCAGGAGAGGAGAGCACCCCAAAAGGGAACATTTGGCCTCTGTACTTGAGATAAATGGTACTTGTTTTACAAGGAGAACAAAATCTAGCAAAGCAAAGCTGCAGAAAGATGCAAAGACAAAAAGGACTGGGGACAAGATAAGGCAGGGATTGCCTGTGTTTGGGTTGGTTTGAGAGAGCTTCTCTGCAGAGAATCGCGACGTGGTTAAAGACAAATTGATGGAATAACACATTGACCAACAGGGTGAACTGGCAAGAATGAATATCACCCCAATTTTTTCACATATTGATAACTTTATTTTGCCAGAGAGGCAGTTCAGCAGTATTTTGTATGTTAGTAAGCATTTCTGCTCATATTCTAGCATATTGAATGGTTTTAATGGTTTGGGATTTTATTGCTTTTATATTTTATTTCCAATTTACTTTCAGGTGTTTGTGACTCTTTTACTTGCTAATCAGTGTGTTCATGAATTCTTAAAACTTTGCCTTTGGCTGTTAGCAAATTCTCCATCTGGAAAAAATGGTTCAAAACAAATCTTTCTAATTACCTGCTCAGGTTTTGTTCTGACATCTCCTGAATGCATGTAAAAGCAATTTTGTCCATTTTCTAAGTTATTATTTTAACTATTAATTCACTTTCAATTAATGGGGTGACAGCTGTCCCAGTTTGCCTGGGACTGAGGGGTTTCCGGGGATGTGGAGCTTTCAGTGCTAAAACTGCGAGTGCCCAGGGCAAAATGAGATGGTAGGCATCCTAGGTAGCAGTGCCTGCTGGGCAGAGATAGCCAGCTCTCCCCCAAACACTCACATTTCTCTTTCATAGTGTCACATTTTTGTCCAGCCAGGGACACAGTTCCCAGCCTCCTTTGCATCCAGGTGTGGCCACGTGAGTGGTTCTCATCCATGGCTCTAATGTTAGCAAAAGTGATACAGAAGCAGGTGTTTCTCTACCTGCTTCTCCATATTACCTGGATGTTAACACCCAAGTCAACCTTGGAAATGCCATGCACTGACAATGGAAGAGCCACTGTGGATCTGGTTAGTGGTTGACTGCCTGTTGGCAAGGCCCCCTCACCATCCTCCTTGCCACCACTGCCGTGGGGCAAGCAGGATACAAGCTTCTATTGGGTGTCAAAAGTGAGGGGTCAATGTTCCAGCAGTTGGTGCTATCATAATTAATATAGCTGTCCAACCTTTTAAGCTACTTTTTGACCTTTTTTTTTTTTTTTTTTTTTGTGGTACGCGGGCCTCTCACTGTTGTGGCGTCTCCTGTTGCGGAGCACAGGCTCTGGACGCACAGGCTCAGTGGCCATGGCTCATGGGCCCAGCCGCTCCGCAGCATGTGGGATCCTCCCGGACCAGGGGACAAACCCGTGTCCCCTGCATCAGCAGGTGGACTCTCAACCACTGCGCCACCAGGGAAGCCCCTCAGTTTGGACTTTGCCAGAGAATGCTTAGAACAAGAGGGATGAGCATATCAGTGAGGGAAAGGCCCACTGGCAGATTTCTTGTCTGAGAGGGGCTGCGGTGAAGGAAGGATATGAGATTACTGCAGGTAACAGTCCTCATTCCATTCAACCTACAACAAAATGCATCCCTTACCGAGGCTCGTGAAAACTGCATCTTGGCTCCAAATCTAGAATTTCTCTAGAAAGCTAAGCAGAGCTGGCAGCTCTGTAAAAATTCTGAGGGTATCAGCAGCCACTTTACTAACCAGAATTCCCCTTAGATTTTTAAAAATCTGGGAATAATAGTGCTTACCTTTATGAGTTAAATGAGACAACGTATTTGAAAATACCTGACACTTGGTAGGTGCCCTGTAAATCTTCTTTTCCTTCTTTCTTTGCAAAAAGAAAAACAGCACTTTCTCCTCCTCTTACTACCACGATTCAAATGTTCTAGGGTGGTGTATCCATCAGAGTCCTTGAGAAGCAGATGCGAAGATGAACTTCGATGTGCAGGAGAGTCACTGCGGGGAGAAACCTTGAAGAATAAAGAGAGGGAGAATGGGAGAGGGGAGAGCCGTTGATCGGAGATGCTGGTCTGACACCTTGGAGGGGAGGAAGTGTTGGTAGAAGGAGCTGGAGAATTTGGTCCAGCTTTGAGAAGCTCTCGGCCAGCCAATAGGGAGCCCAAGCAAAGACTGCCCACTAGAGGATCCTGCTGTGGGAGGAGCGGCCTGGCACTCCCACGCGGCCCAGGCATCATCCTGACAGCAGCTCCTCTCGGCAAGAAAGAATTGAATGGTGCATTCTCACAATTGCTAGGTATAGGGGGATTTTCCCCAACAAACAAAAACCTCTATTGAGGGTTTCGCATAGATTTCAGGTTAGAGTTATAACTAAAGCTTCAATAGCTGAACAGAACAAACTGGTAAAAAGTTCTGCTAAGAAATCTTGGGTTTTGTGAAATAGCCAGGAGGTGGGAAAAGCCTCCCGTGTAACGCAGTTCAAAGTGGCACAGCAGCCCGGGAATTTGGGACCGTCTCTCATAAGCTGGGTTCATGTCGGGTCCTACGGATGAGTCTGTGATGTGTAGCTGTGTGGAGGTTCTATTACCGGGAGAAGTAAGTCTTAGGGTTAAATCTCTGCTTTGAGATATAAAATGAGAAGTGTCCTGACGCCTTGAGTAGGTAGGGAGCGTGATAGCACTTGAGGAAAAGCAGGCTGAGGTGGAAGCAGATTTGGGGAACACCTCTTTTTGTTTTCTGTGCCCCGAGGAGACAGAGGTTTAGAAGAGAGTTAATGGGCGTTTTAGAGACCGGGGGCTTTGTTTCCACTGGTTCAAGTTACTTCTCTGATCTGGGATTTATAGTCCTTAGAATAAAAATGGGAGTCGCGCCCTGTGCTGCCAGTTCTAATCTTCTCACAAGAGACTGGAAAATTTAAATTTTAAATTGATCCTGAATACCAGCTGTGAGTCTGGGGCCTGAAGCTTACATAATTTGTGGGGAGTCCTTTAAAAAAAAAAAGATAGAAAATATTCGAAACAGGTAAGAAAACAAATACTTAGAATGAAGAAAGAAATCACAACAAATTACAAATTGGAAATACCTGACCAATATCACACAAATCACAAGATCCAGAAAAAATCTAATATTTTAATGAACTAAGTACCCGTCCCACATCTATAATACTTTCCCCCTACGTTTTTTGTCCACCTCTTCTTATAACAGTGATTTTCGTAATACTATACCAAAATCAGATTATCTTTCTGTAGAGAGAGTAGAAAGATAATTCAGACTTTACTAGCATAATTGATCACAAACTTTCCCCCCAGTTTTATTGCAATATAACTGATATATAAGATCAAAATATTTTAAATTGATAGTTGGGATACACAAAACATGTGACTTCATATACTGAAGTATAAAATATTTGTGTTAAATTACTATAGGTTTGTGTTTTATGGACCCAGGCATACTAATAAATTCTGTTCCATGTAATTCCCATGGAAATAAAAATAATAATGCGTGGCATGTTTATACTTGTATTATTGAGCATATACTGGACAAGGCCCCTGTGAGAACTGAATTCTCTGCTCACATTTTTACATGTCTGGGGTTTGGAAGGATTTTCCCGAGACAAGCTTTGGGCGTAGGACATTTCAAGCTTTATTTCTCTCTGACCACCCAAGTTCTTGTAGTGTCAGGTGCCAAAAAGGACATGTTCATATGCCAGTATGACCCGTGGGCTGATGGGGACTTTTCTGGAAGCCGTTCTTAGCCTGTGACACCAGCCATGACTTAACTATGTACAGTCAAGAAACTGCAAAACAACACATAAGTATATCCCACTAGACCCAAATGCAGCATAGCCTCAGCTTAACTCCCACTTGGTTGGTGTCCACTAAGCAGTAAAAGTACAGTTTGAGACCTATGGGTAAAGGAGGCATTCCAATTTCAGAGGGCTCAAAAATAATAAAATCCCAAGTTATACATTCTCTTTTTAGGCACAATCTTGCATTTATATTTTATTTTTAGAAAAGGTATTATAATTATAAGGTTGTAAAATTAGAGAGGCACAAAACAGTATACATTGAAAATATTCTCTCATTCTTCTGGCCTTAACTCCCAGGTCTGCTCTCCTGAGGCAGCCAATAGTACTGGTCTCTTATGTTTCAGTTCTGTTCATGCCAACAGTTACGTGTGTGTGTGCATGCATGCGTGTGTGTATATATATATATATATAATCATATTCATATTTGCATTTAAAACTTTGTACCATATATGTATGTCCTTTTCCCCTTTTTAAAAAATCAAGCATACTGTAGGCACTATTCTGCTCCTTTATTTTCTCATTTAATTATATATCTCAGAAATTGTTCCCTATCAGTAAAGACCTTCTTTATTTCTTTTTTATAGCTGTGTAATATTCCATTGTCAGAATTCATTTAACTAGTACCCTATTAATGGACATTTGGTTCATTTGTGATTTTTCCTATTACTATAAACAATGCTTTAATGCATGCATTATTTCTCATATGTACTAGTATGTCTACAGGGTAAATTATTTGATTGGAATTGCTATTTGATAGCATTAAATACATGTGATTTTTATTAGATATTGCCAAACTGTCATCCTATAGAGTTTGTACTAGTACCCTCTCACCTGCTGTATATGACAATGCCTCTTTCCCCACATCCTTGCCATTGAAGTTGTCCTAAAACTTTTTGGTATTTTCCAATGTAATAGATTAAGAATGGGATCTAAGTGTGGTTTTTAATGTGGATTTCTTTTTTTAATGAATGCATCTCTTTTATTATGAATGCACATTTCTGACCCTGTTTCTATGGTTATGTCTTTTTCTCTGAACCACTCTGCCTCCTCCTTATAATTTTAAGAATCCTTGGGCTTCCCTGGTGGCACAGTGGTTGAGAGTCCACCTGCCGATGCAGGGAACATGGGTTCGCGCCCCGGTCCGGGAAGGTCCCACATGCCGCGGAGCGGCTAGGCCTGTGAGCCATGGTTGCTGAGCCTGCGCGTCTGGAGCCTGTGCTCCACAATGGGAGAGGCCACAACAGTGAGAGGCTCGCGTACCGAAAAAAAAAAAAAAAGAATCCTGGTGATGAGCTGGGTTCACCCCAATGCTAAGGTCAGTTGATTAGCAACGTTAATCCCACCTGCATTTGGCACATTTTCTTATGTCTCATCATATTCTTTTGCTCTGTTAATTTTTCTTATTGATGTATAGGAGTTCTTTGTATATGAGTAAAATCAGCTCTTTGAGATATAAACTACAGATGGTTCCTGGCCCTCCCCACAGTTTGACATTTGGATTTAACATTGCTTATGATGATACTTGTCTCGAAAAATCTCAAGTTTTATGTAACAAAATTTGTCTGCTTTTCCTTTTCGGTACCATACTTGGGCCTTCCTTGCTCTGAGACTGTAAAAGAATTCTCCTATGATTTCTTCTGCTTTATAATTTTATTTTTTACATTTAAATATTTTAACCACCTGGAATTTTTTTCTGGTGTAAGGTATAACATATGGTCCCAATTTTTTTTTCCATATGACCACCCAGTTAATTTACCATTATCTTTTCCACATTGATTTGAAAATCTTATTATTATATAATAATTTCCTCTGTGTATCTGGGTTCATTTCAGTTCTGTCTTTGACCTGTACGGTTATTTATGTACTAGGTCCACACTGTTGAGTATGTTTATGTTTTTTTTTTTAATTTTAATTTTTAAAGTTTTTTTTGGCCGTGCCACGTGGCATGTGGGATCTTAGTTCCTTGACCAGGGATCAAACCCATGCCCCTGCAGTGGAAGCTCAGAGACCTAACCACTGGACCACCAGGAAATTACCTATTTTTATTTTTAATTTAATTTTTATCTTATACTGGTGTATAGTTGATTTACAATGTTGTGTTAGTTTCAGGGGTACAGCTAAATGATTCAGTTATACATACACATATATCCATTCTTTTTCAGATTCTTTTTTCATATAGATTATTACTGAATATTGAGTAGAGTTCCCTGTGCTATACAAGAGGTCCTTGCTGATTATCTATTTTATATATAGTAGTGTGTGTATGTGTGTGTGTATGTCAATCCCAAACTCCTAATTTATCCCTCCCCACCACCTTTCCCCTTTGGTAACCATAAGTTTGTTTTAGAAGTCTCTGAAGTCTGTGTCTGTTTTGTAAATAAGTTCATTTGTAGCATTTTTTTCAGATTCCACATATAAGTGATGTCATATGATATTTGTCTTTCTCTGTCTAACTTACTTAGTATGATCATCTCTAGGTCCATCCATGTTGCTGCAAATGGCATTATTTCATTCTTTTTTATGGCTGAGTAGTATTCCACTGTATATATGTACAACATCTTCTTTATCCATTCATGTGTCGATGGACACTTAGGTTGCTTCCATGTCTTGGCTATTGTAAATAGTGCTGCAGTGAACATTGGGGTGCATGTATCTTTTTGAATTATGGTTTTCTCCAGATATATGCCCAGAATTGGGATTGTGGGATCATATGGTAATTCTATTTTTAGTTTTTTAAGGAACCTCCGTACTGTTCTCCATAGTGGCTGTACCAATTTACATTCCCACCAACAGTGTATGAGGGTTCCCTTTTCTCCACACTCTCTCCAGCATTTATTGTTTGCAGACTTTCTGTTGATGGCCATTCTGACGGGCGTGAGGTGATACCTCATTGTAGTTTTGATTTGCATTCCTCTAGTAATTAGTGATGTTGAGCATCATTTCACATGCTTTTTAGCCATCTGTATGTCTTCTTTGGAGAAATGTCTATTTAGCTCTCCTGCCCATTTTTGATTATGTTTTTTTGATATAGAGCTGCATGAGTTGTTTTTATATTTTGGAGATTAATCCCTTCTCAGTTGTACCATTTGCAAATATTTTCTCCCATTCTGTGGGTTGTCTTTTCATTTTGTTTATGGTTTCCTTTGCTGTGCAGAA
The DNA here is from genome assembly GCF_003676395.1 of Aethalodelphis obliquidens. Lineage (NCBI taxonomy): Eukaryota > Metazoa > Chordata > Mammalia > Artiodactyla > Delphinidae > Aethalodelphis > Aethalodelphis obliquidens. The sequence continues at coordinate 18,157,404 of NW_020837960.1, read as the reverse complement.
GCTTTTAAGTTTAAGTAGGTCTCATTATTTTTGTTTTTATTTTCATTACTAGGTTTATGTTTAAATATCTGATAGGGATGGTTCCGTCTCATTATTTTCCTGGTTACTCTTATTTGTTTGTTTTTCCATATAAACTTAGAATCAACTGGTCCATTAAAAAATCTTATTGCTATTTAAATGAAATCACATTAAATTTATGCACTAACATAGGAAGAACTGATAATATATTTATGTTATAGAGACTTTCTATCCAAGAATATGGTAGGCATTTCCATTTGCCGAAGTCTTTTCTGTCTCTAAGCAGTGATTTAAAGTTTTCTTTATACATATCTTATAATTTTCCCCTTAAGTTTATTCGTAGGGATTTTTAAATTATTGCTATGAGAAACAGGATCTTTTCTTCCATTTTTTTCTTCTAATTATTGGTGGTTTGTATATGTGAAGGCTATTGATTTCTATATGTTAATATTGTAGCCAGCTACCTTACTTAATTCTTTTTTTCCAGTTTTATTGAGATACAGTAGATGTAGAACACTGTATAGTTTAAGATGTACAACACAATGTTTTTCCTTTTTTTTTTTTGCGGTACGCGGGCCTCTCACTGTTGTGGCCTCTCCCGTTGTGGAGCACAGGCTCCGGATGCACAGCCCCAGCAGCCATGGCTCATGGGCCCAGCCGCTCCGTGGCATGTGGGATTCTCCCGGATCGGGGCACAAACCCACGTCCCCTGCATCGGCAGGCGGACTCTCAACCACTGCGCCACCAGGGAAGCCCCCAGCATAATGTTTTGATATGTATATATTGTGAAATGATCACCACAGTAAGTTTAGTTAACATCTGTCACCTCACATAGTTACTGAAAGGTTTTGCACCTAATTTCCAATGTGTGTGTGTGTGTGTGTGTGTTGGGGGGGGGGTGTTTCCACACCACCAGCAAGCAAGCAGTTCTCTGACACCAGCTGGATATCCTACAGTTTAACACAGTTCTGACACTATCTACCTGGAGATAGAACCAGATTCCACAGGTTAAGGGCTCCGTCCCACAAGGCCACCCTCCACTTCAGATGCCAGTCACAAGGCCAGGTTGTTACGCGTGCTTCTGATCGACCAGCTACAGATAGGAGGTTCCCACAACCCCCTCCTTGGGTTCAATTAGTTTGCTAGAGCAGCTCACAGAAACTCAGGAAACCTGTTTACTCACTAGATTACTGACTTATTACAAAGGGTGTTAAAGGACACGAATCAACAGCCAGATGAAGAGATACATAGAGCGAAGTCCTGAACAAAAGAGGTTCTGTCTTGGTGGAGTTTGGTGCTGGCATGGTGGCACATGGAAGCAGTGTGTTTCCCCAAACTGGAAGCTCTTCGAACCCCCTCCTTTTGGGTTTTTCTGGAGGCCTTATTACATAGGCATGATTGGTAAAATCACTGGTCATTGGTGGTTGATTCAACCTTCAGCCCCTCTCCCATCTCTGGAAATCAGGGGGTGAGACCGAAAGTTCCATCTGTCTGTTTAAAGTTGGGTTTCCCAGGCCACCAGTTCCATCCTTAAGTGCTTTGCAAAAGTCACCTCATTAACATAAACACCATTGTGGTGGAAAGGGGATTGTTATGAATAACATGACACCCATTTCACCTTTGTGGCTCTGAAGTGATTTTAGGAACTGAGGAAAAGAGACTAAATATTATAATAAAAGATGCCCCCATTGCTCTAATCTCAGGAAATTTTAAGGGTTTTAGGAGCTGTGAGCCAAAAACCAAGGGCAAAGACCAAACGTATATGAGAAATATACTTTGGTCATTTGAATGACCAAACACATACTTCTTATAATTCACAATATCACAGTTACAATTTTTTTTCCTTGTGATGAGATTTTAAGATATAGTCTCTTGGCAGTTTACAGATATATAATATTGTTAACTTCAGTCACCATGCTATACATTACCTCTGCAGAACTTATTTACCTTATAACTGGAAGTCTGTACCTTTTAACCCCTTTCACCCATTTCCCCTAGCCCCCATTCCTGCCTCTGCCAACCACCAATCTGTTCTCTTTTTCTGCATTTGGGTTTTTTTTCTTTTAGATTCCACAGATAAGTGAGATCAGATGGCATTTGTATTCCTCTGACTTATTTCACTTAGCATAACGCCCTCAAGTTGCATCCACGTTGTTGCAAATGGCAATATTTATTCATTTTATGGCTGAATAATATTCCATTGTATGTATTTATATATACCACATTTTCTTTATCCATTCATCTGTTGATGGTCAGGTTCTTTCCATGTCTTGGTTGTTATAAATGCTGCAGTGAACATGGGGGTGCAGATATCATTTTGAGATAGTAATTTTTTTTCCTTTGGATAAATACTCAGAAGTGGAATTGCTGGATCATGTGCTAGTTCTATTTTTAATTTTTTGAGGAACCACTGTACTGTTTTCCATAGTGGCTGATAATCTACATTCTTACTAATAGTGTACAAGGGTTGCCTTTTATTTGTATCCTAACCAACACTTGTTATTTCTTGTCTTTTTTGATAGCAGCCGTTCTAACAGGTATGAGGTGATATCTCATTATGGTTTTGATTTGCATTTTCAGGGTGATTAGTGGTATTGAGCACTTTTTCATGTACTTGTTGGCCATTTGTATGTCTTCTTTGGAAAAATGTCTATTAAGTTTCTCTGCTTGTTTTAAAATCAGATATTTTTTGCTATTGGGTTATATGTGTTCTTTATATATTTTGGGTATTAACCCCTTATCAGAGATCTATAATTTGCAAATATTTTCTCTCATTCAGTAGACTGCATTTTTAAAAATCTTTTCAAAACACTTTAATTGTTCTTCAATAATTTTAATTAATTCAAGGTTATACTTTTTTTTTTCTTTTGTGGAAACATATTGTCTCAGTCAGAGTAGACTGCATTTTCATTTTGTTGATGGTTTCCTTAGCTGTGTAGAAGCTTTTTAGTTTGATGTAGTCCCACTTGTTTATTTTTGCTTTTGTTGCTCTGCTGTTGTATCCAAAAAAATCATTGCCAAGACCAATGTCAAGGAGCTTACCCTAGAGTTTTATGGTTTCAGGTCTGACATTCAAGTCTCTAATCCATTTTGAGTTGACTTTTGTGTATGGTGTAAGATAGGGGTCCAGTTTCATTCTTTTGCACATGGGTGTCCAGTTTTCCCAGCACCATTTATTGAAAAGACTATCCTTTCCCCATTGTATATTCTTGTCTCCTTTGTTGAAAATTAATTGCCCATATATGTGTGGGTTTATTTCTGGACTCTCTGTTTCTTTGATCTATGTGTTATTTTTATGCCAATACCATTGATCCCTATAGCTTTGTAATATAGTTTCAAGTCAGGAAGTGAGAAGCTTTTGGCTTTGTCCTCTTTTCTCAAGATTTCTTGGCTATGTGGGGGTCTTTTGTAGTTCCATACAAATTTTAGAATTGTTTTTTCTATTTATGTGAAAAAAAAAACATTGGAATTTTGTTAGAGATTGCATTGAATATGTAGATTGCTTTGGGTAATATGGACATTTTAACAAATTCTTCCAATCCATGAGTTCAGAATATCTTTCCATTCATTTGTGTCTTCCTCAATTTCTTTCAGCAATGACTTAGTTTTTCAGTGTACAGATTTTTCATCTCCTTGGTGAAATTTATTTTTAAGTATTCTTTTTGATGCAATCGTAAATAGAACTGTTTTCTTAATTCTTCTTTCTGACAGTTTGTTATTATTTGTGTAGGAATGCAACTGTATATTGATTTGTGTATCCTGAAACATGTGATCTGTTCTGGAGATTGTTTCATATGTGCTTGAGAAGAATGTATATTCTGCTGCTTTTGGTTGCAATGTTTTGTAAGTGTGTGTTAAATCCATCTGGTCAAATGGGTGCAGTTTAAGTCTAATGCTTCCTTATTGATTACTGCTATTAAGTTGTATGACTGGACCCCTATCTTACACCATACACAAAAGTCAACTCAAAATGGATTAGATACTTGAACGTCAGACCTGAAACCATAAAACTCTAGGGTAAGCTCCTTGACATTGGTCTTGGCGATGATTGTTTTGGATACAACACCAGAGCAACAAGAAACAAAAGCAAAAATAAACAAGTGGGACTACATCAAACTAAAAAGCTTCTACACAGCTAAGGAAATCATCAACAAAATGAAAATGCAGTCTACTGAATGGGAGAAAATATTTGAAAATTATATATCTGTTAAGGGGTTAATATCCAAAATATATAAAGAACTCATACAACTCAATCTGCCTGGGTGATCTATCTATTTTTGGAAGTGGGGTATTGAAGTCCCCTACTATTATGCATAACTGTCTATTTCTTCCCTTAGGTCTGTTAATGTTGCTTTATAAATTTAGGTGCTCCTATGTTGGGTGCATAAATATTTACAAATTTTATATCCTCTTGTTGGATTGACCCCTTTATCATTACAGAATTACCTTTTCTGTCTCTTATTACAGTCTTTTTCTTAAAGTCTATTTTGTCTGATATATGTATAATATCCTCAGCTTTCTTTTGGTTTCCATTTGCATGGAATATTCTTTTCCATCCCTTCACTTTCAGTCTGTGTGTCCTTAAAGCTGAGGTGAATCTCTGGTTGGTGGCATGTAGTTGGAGCTTGGGCTTTTTAAAAATGTTTTTAATCCGTTAGCCACTATATCTTTTGATTGGAGAATTTAGTTCATTTACATTTAAATTAATTATTGGTAGGAATTGGCTTACTCTTGCCATTTTGTTAATGGTTTTCTGGTTTGTAATTTCTTTGTTCCTTTCTTCTTTGTCCTTTCCTTTGTGATTTGATGGTTTTCTGTAGTGGTATGCTTAGATTCCTTTCTTTTTCTCTTTTGTGTAACTATTATAGGTTCTTGCTTTCTGGTTATTATGAGGCTTATATAAAATGTCTTATTTATGACAATCTATTTTAAGCTGATAACAACTTAAGTTCAAATGCATACTAAAGCTCTATATTTTTACTCTTGCCCCCAGCCTCATGTTTTATGTTTTTGACATCACAGTTTACATCTTTATACTTTGGGTATCCTTTAACAAATTATTGAAGTTATAGTTATTTTTACTACTTTTGTCTTTTAACCTGCATACTAGATTTAAAAGTGATTTGCTCACCACCATTACAACATTACATTATTCTGAATTTATATTTTTACCTTTACCAGTGAGATTATATACCTTTATATGTTTTCCTGTTACTAATTAGTATCCTTCGTTTCAGCTTGAAGGAGTCCCGTTAACATTTCTTGTAAGTCTGGTCTAGTGGTGATGAATTCCTTCAGCTTCTGCTTTTCTAGAAAACTCAATTTCGCCTTCAATTCTGAAGGACAGATTTGCTGGGTAGAGTATTCTTGGTTCACAGTTTTTTCTTTCAGAACTTTGAGTATATTGCCACTCCCTCCTGGCCTACAAAGTTTCTGCTGAAGAAATCTACTGATAATCTCATTAGGATTCCCTTGTCCATAATTGTTTTTCTCTTGCTACTTTTTTTTTTTGAACATCTTTATTGGAGTATAATTGCTTTACAGTGGTGTGTTAGTTTCTGCTTTATAACAAAGTGGATCAGTTATACATATACATATGTTCCCATATCTCTTCCCTCTTGCATCTCCCTCCCTCCCACCCTCCCTATCCCTCCCCTCTAGGTGGTCACAAAGCACTGAGCTGACCTCCCTGTGCTATGCGGCTGCTTCCCACTAGCTATCTATTTTACGTTTGGTAGTGTATATATGTCTGGATTCATCTTATTTAAAACTCTCCAGGTTTCCTGAATCTGGATGTCTGTTTCTTTCTCCATGTTGTGCATGTTTTGAGCCATTATTTCTCTGAATAAGCTTTCTGCCCCCTTTTCTCTCTCTTCTCCTTCTGGAACCCCTATAATGCAAATACTGGTCCATTTGATGGTGTCCCATAAGTCTCTTAAGCAATTTATACTCTTTTTCATTCTTTTTTCTGTTTGCTCCTCTGATTAAATAGATTTCATTGCCCTCTCTTCAAGTTTGCTGATCCTTTCTTTCACTTGATCTACTCTGATGTGGAACCCCTCTATTGTTGAACTTTTCAGTTCAATCATTATATTCTTTAGCTCTGTGATCTCTGTTTGGTACTTTCGTATTTTCTATCTCTTTTTGAACTTCTTACTTTGTTCATTCATTGTTCTCCTGACCTTGGTGAGTATCTTTATGACCATTATTTTGAACTCTTTATCAGATAAATCACTTACCTCCATTTCATTAAGGTTTTTTCCTGACATTTTATTTTGCTCCTTGTTTGGTACGTACTCCTCTGTTTCTTTATTTTCCTTGACTCTCTGTATTGGTTTCTGTGCTTTCGATCAGGCAGCCACCTTTCCCAGTCTTGATGGAGCGGTCTTGTGGAGAAAATGAAACTTATCATTTAGACTGGCCCTAGCTCTTTGTTGTTTCTCAAATCTTTGTGTTTGTCCAAGCCACCCTCTTTGTTCTTAATGACGCCCAGTAGTTGAGTTTTTGCCAAGACCTGTCAGTGTCCCAGAGGGGAGGATTTCAGTAAGCATCTTGATGCAGGCTCATTGGATACTGTACCCCCAAGCAGCAATGTTTAAAGTATGCAGGTGAACGTCTCTCAGGGAAAGAGTGAGGCTGGGCATTTCTCTCTGCTGTGTCCTGAGAGGGATACCTGGTTAAGAAGTGTTTCTTTGTTTTGCTACAGTTCTGTGGAACCTGGAGCTCGAGCCCCTCTGGCCACCAGACCAAGGTTATAAAGATTTGTGTCCTTGGGGCAGCCTCTCCAAAAGCCAGGGCCCCAGACATGTGCACAGGTCCTATCAAGGAGACACCAATGACCTGGAGCAGGGCAGAGGGAGAGTGTGAAGGTGGCACCTGCTGGCTTCCCTGGACTGCAGGGAGAACTGCAGTCTATTCCTAGATGTGTGCTGAATTAGAAGCCTGACCTTCAGCTAGCAGCTTTTAAAGTATGCAGATAGGCCTCTTTCAGGGACAGATTTAAAGATGGGCGTGTGTGTCTACTGCCTCTGGACTGATCCCTGGGGGCACAGCCATTGCGAATCCTCAGGAACCTTTTAAGAACTGCGTCTGTTTGCATCATCTTGTGGTTGTCATGGATGCGTTCCTCAGTGGCTTTCAGAGTGAGATGTTTGGGGACCTGTCACTCAGGTGGAAGTTGGGGCACTAGATGTTGGGTCCAGACTCCTCAGGGAGAATCTGGGGTTGTGAATTTCCTCCCAGTTATGTGTGTCTCTGCCAGGGTAGGGTTTATGGTGAGAGTGTGTCTCAGCTTTTCCTACTCTTTTTGATGTGGGTTTTTCCTCAGTTGCCCAGTGTGTAGGAGTCACTCAGCTAGTTTCTGGATTTCTTTCAGAGAGGATTGTTCAGTGTGTAGCTATAGGTTTGGTGTGTCTGTCAGAGGAGGTGAGTTCAGGAGCTTCCTGTGTTGCCACGTTGGACCAGAACCCTTGAATTCTTTTTTGTTTGTTTATAATAGTTTTGGTTCTCTTAGTTTTTTCATGTGAACAATCTTATACTCTGCAAATAAGTATAATTTTGTCTTTCCCATTCCAATTTTTATACATTCAGTTTTTTTTCCTACTGGTTGATTGCATTGGCTAGTACCCCAGAACAAGGTTATATAAATAATTGAGGTGATAGTGGATGACCTTGTCATCTTGTTTCTGACGTTCATGGGAATGCTTCTAGTGTATCTTCATTAAGCTGGCTTTTGGGCTGAGAGAGAGAGAGGGTTAAGTATACATCTATTTAATTGATTAAGAGTTTATATCAATAATAAGCATTAAAAAAATACATAGCCTGGCTGTGTATTTGATTGTATAAGCATTTGACTGAGACACCTGGTTTGAAGTGAATCTTTTTTTTTAAAATTTATTTATTTAATTTATTTATTTTTGGCTGCGTTGGGTCTTCATTGCTGCGTGCAGCCTTTCTCTAGTTGCTGTGAGCGGGCTTCTCACTGCAGTGGCTTCTCTTGTTGCGGAGCACAGGCTCTAGGCACGCGGGCTTCAGTAGTTGTGGCTCGCGGGCTCTAGAGCGCAGGCTCAGTAGTTGTGCTGCACGGGCTTAGTTGCTCCGCGGCATGTGGCATCTTCCCAGACCAGGGCTTGAACCCATGTGCCCTGCATTGGCAGGCAGAGTCTTAACCACTGCGCCACCAGGGAAGCCCTGAAGTGAATCTTTATTCACCAGTTGTGGCATGCCAAATCTTCCAAGCGTGTAATACTTATGATGCTTGTACTTCATATCTCTAGAGAGCCAAGAGAATCCCTTGAAGTATTAATCACTGTGCCCCGCCTGCATCCCCCATCCAGTTCGTGAGAAGGATGTACATTGTTCAGGTAGAAGGATTATTATCATTGGAGAGCAAAGGGGGAAGAAGTGGCTGAAAAATGATGTGCTAGTTTCCTATTGCTGCTGTCACAAATAACCACAAATTTAGTGGCTTGAAACAATGCAAATTTATTATAGTTCTGTGATTCAGAAGTCTGAAATTACAGACTAAAATTAAGATGTTGGCAGAGCTGCATCCCTTTCTGAAGGCTGTAGGGGAGAATCTTTTTTCTTGCCTTTCCAGCTTCTTGGTACTGTCCTTATCTTTTTTTTTTTTTTTTTTTTTTTTTTTTTTTTTTGCGCTACTGTGGACACCAGGAAGCCACGTGGGCAGGCAAGCCAATGCCTATAGACCTTCCACTGAATTTTTTTTTTTTTTTTGCGGTATGCGGGCCTCTCACTGTTGTGGCCTCTCCCGCCACGGAGCACAGGCTCCGGACGCGCAGGCTCAGCGGCCATGGCTCACGGGCCCAGCCGTTCCATGGCACGTGGGATCCTCCCGGACCGGGGCACAAACCCACGTCCCCTGCATCGGCAGGTGGACTCTCAACCACTGTGCCACCAGGGAAGCCCTCCACTGACTTTTTAAGAAATTAATAAACTCGGTTTCTTTAGAGCATCTTAGGTTCACAGCAAAATTGAGCAGAAAGTACAGGGAATTTGCATGTGTTCCTATCTCTCTCCACATAGGCTACTGACTTTGAGGGAGCCCTGCATGCCCCTTGTGCTGGGGGAAGAGTCATAATTCTTTCCATCAATGTTTGGGCAGAGGCGGTGGACGGAATGCCTGCTCTGGCCCTGAGATGCGGCTCCTATGTGGCCACCCCTTTTCTAATGGCCTAGGACACTTGTCAGGGCCCCTAAACAGAAAAATGGATCCTTGATAACCAGGGCGGGTGGAGGCAGTGAGGCTGAAGGAAAAGCCCCCAACATCGGTGCTGGTGAAGGTCATTCCTATGGCACTAGTATCAGCAGTTAAATTCTTACTTTCCAGTAGTTTGTATAAGATAAAGGCAGAATGCAATAACGTGTCAAATAATTGCACAGTTGCTGATGAGCCAAGGTGGTGTTCCGGTTGTGGCTTTGAACTGCTGGTCCAAGCTCCAAGTATGACTCGAAGGCCAAATCAGTTCCGGGAAGGGTTTAGGAGTCCCAGGGGATAGTGTGAGAGTTTCGATCGGATGAAAGTCAAACATTTAGAGGTTGAAGGCAGGGTCTTCTTGAGGATCCCAAATGGAAGGCCGAGGAGGCCAGACTCTGTGTGGCAATTTGGCCGTGTGTAGTCAGGCAACGTGAAGGGCCAGCTGGCTTCAGTGAGCCTCCCAAGGCAAGCTGCCTTTGTGGAGTCCTTGAAGATAGAGTGTGCGGCAGTGAAGTGCGATAGAGTTCGGGGCAGGTGCTGTCAGGGCAGCTCCAAGGAATGATGCATAGTCTTGGTTGCACTTGAATTTGATCGTCTTTAATGTCGCTTCAGAGGAATGGACTGCTGGCTGGGATTGATCTCTTTTTTTGTTACTTGGAGATTTTTATTGTAATTGTTTTTGTGTAAAAGACTGTTTATGGTGATGCTTTGAACCTACGCTCCTTTTTTCATCTCTATCTCTGTCACTTCTGGTGACAGTCTGCTTTAAGTGCTTTATTACATATCTTCTAGACTTTCTTCCTTCTCTTTTATTTCAGTCACAGCTTTGGTGGTGGGGGAGGGAGCCCCTGGTCTGTACATGGAAAGGAAGATAATAGACAGTATGTTGCTAAACATGATTATCTTGGATTTTTCAATTTGCCTTTGATCTCCAGGAGTCGGCAAGATGCTAGATGTTTTATTAATTGTTCACTTAAATTTGGGGGTAAATGTAATACCTCATTAAACAGAAAAGCAAAGAAAGCCTTATTATCCTTTCCTTCGGCCTGTCAGAGCACGAAAAAGGAACAAATCATAGCTGCTTAGGTTGGATTTAAGAGTCTTATTTATCAAAATGGCCAATGACTGCGGCTTCCGTAAGGTTCTCAGAGTCCTTGCCGTGTGGGCGTTGGCTTTGTTGCTACGTCTGTCTGTCACTTTCTTGCCTGATGCCTCTACTGGGTAGGTCTGGGTGCGGAGGCCCCATGTAAGATATACTGCCTGCCTTGATTTAAAAAAAAATCAAATAAAATACTACCAGCTTCTTACATGCGTGTTGTGCTTCAGCATTTATAAAGCATCATTATATATAATATCTCAGAGACCCTTCAAGCGGAGGAAACTTCTCGGTGCTCCTGGGGAGTATTAATACACATTCATATATATGTGGGATGTATGCATACATCTCTATAGCATTTGCATGATGATTTATAATTTACAAAACACTCTTACAAATATATCCTCTCAAGGAGAGGAAACTACTTAGTGTCCCTGCTCCTTTGGGTATAAATAAATATTAAATTGGGTTTAATAGCACTGGGATTGCTTCTTCTGTTAAATTAGATCCTTTACTTAAAACTTGGATACCAGCAGACTTGAAGCTTCACTGCGGAGCGCTGATTTGTGCCAGGAAAGATGGTGGGTTTTTTTTTTTGCTCTTACAAGACAACTCATCAGCTCTTTCGATGTTTTTCCTTGATGTGCTGATGATTTCTTGCAGCTGGGAGAATAGAAAGTAAAGCAGTAGCTCTTTAGCAAGCTGTCATTGCTGTGCCTGGATTTCCTGCTCAAATATTCTTCTTCTTTTCCATTTTTAAAGCCACAGGCAAATGACCGTCCATTTCAGATATCAGTGAATGCTCGGTGAGTCAGATGCCTGGTGGAGGAATGTGCCCACCATAGGGTCTCTTACACCTACAGGCACCATTTTTTTAAAAAATTAATTAATTTATTTGGCTGCACTGGGTCTTAGGTGCAGCATGCAGGACCTAGTTCCCTGACCAGGGATTGAACCCGGGCCCCCCTGCATCGGGAGCGTGAAGTCTTAACCTCTGGACCACCAGGGAAGTCCCACGGGCACCATTTTTGAATTCAGTTATATTTTGCGAATATCTTTTCCTGGCATTTCTTTTTTATGTCACCGTGGTTTGATAGAAATTGAGAGCATCATCGTATGTGGATCTGCTCACATTCCTTGTCCCCCTCTGCTGGTTATTGCGGGTGCCGACCCTGCACCAGCCTGTTTTTTTTCTTTTTCCTTCCTGACACCTGCTCTACATTCAGAGGCCAATTCAATCTGTATGTCATTGAATCTATGATAATATTTATTCAATGAAATGAGAATTATTTCAAATATGTACCTCTCAGAGTCTTATATCACCTGTTCTACTCCTAAAATAATTGACTAATTTTAAGGAAATCTGATGCCCAGTCCCAAACACCTTAAATTATACTGTGGATACTTTTGAAACCAAATGCCTTCTGATAGCCATTTTTCCTTCTTCCTTTTAGTAATGGAGCTCTGTGAGTTTTAGCCAGGCACATGGCCTCCAGCTCTAAACTACAGTTCCCAGCCCCCTTTGCAGCTGTGTATGGCCATGTGACTGAATTTGGGCCAATAGGATGTGAGTGGGAGTGATGTGTGCAACTTCTGGGTTTCTACTAAATGTTTGCTCTGGCTTCTCCCTTTTCTCTTCCCACCAACTGGGAAAAGTCAAAGAATGGAGCAACCTTGCAAACCACATGCTGTGGGCTACGGAGTTGCCCCAGGTCCCCCCTTCACTTCCCCCAGACCACTCACCTGTGGACTGCAGTGTTTGGCAGAGTAGCTTGCTCTGTTGTTTAACTAATAAAAATGTTAAAATTGAGCACTCATGTTAGAGAATACAAGAAATTTCAGTGAAAGCTCTGTATGTGAAGGTAGGAGGTATCATGACTAGTGATTGTAACTGGTCCCCTGCCTTCATTCTCTCCTCCAATTCTCCAAATGGCTCTCAAAGACAGGCCACTCTGCCGCTAAAAATCTTAAAATCTTCTGCTGGCTCCCAAGGTACCTAAAATCCCAAGCCCTTAGCATAAAGTAGAGACAATATCAGAATTTGTTTGGGCTGAAAACAGTAGAATTCCTGACTAAAACTAACATAAACATCAAGGCTTTGGTCTTTTCTTATAATGGGGAATCTGGAGGAAGGTGTTTCCAGCATTGGTTTAGAAGGTGAATAATGTCAGGTCTCTGCTTGCCTTTGCTTCAGTTCTCTTGACTTTCCCTCATAGTTATATGATGGCTGCAGTGGCTCCAGGCTTCACATCCTCTTACCCATCCAAAGCAGGAAGGGAAATGGCACTCTTTTTATCAGGGAGAAGAATCTTTTCCAGAACCCCGTGGCAAACTTCCCTCATTTCTCTTTGGCCAGACTTAGTCATATGCCTATGCCTTAGCGGCAAGTTGGCTGGGAAAGTGAGAGTCTATTGTGGAAGGGAAACTCTACTTATGATACACAGGGGAGCAGACATGGCTGTAAGGCAGGCAGTTGAGCATGTGCTCCATGAGCCTCACGTACTTCCCTGAAGCAAAAAATATGACTGTAAGTTGAAATATAAAAAATTTATCTCCTGTGACCATAGGCCCATAACAAACATTTCTTTTGAATTGTTATTGTTATGATTTATTGGTTAGAACACAACTGACCAAAACAACATACAGTACACAGTTTGGTAAATAATGAAATAAATCAGATTTTACTGAAAATATATTTCTTAATGTTATTAAAACATGTTGCGGAAGAATATTATTGCTAAATGGGGTAGGGTTTAGCTTCAGTTGCATTCTAATTTTCATGTGTGTGTGTTGAGGTGTTTGGTAATCTCGCTCACAAAAATAAGTTGATGGAAACAGAAGGCATTTTGTAACTGCAAGATTGATCGGTTCTTTTGGACTCCTTCTGAGTTATATGCTGAAAGGCACATGGTGATCTATAATAAAAATTAAATATAAGGTTTGGGGTGAGTGAGAGGCATTACTTTCTCTTGTAAAGGAGGAGAAGGAGGCATGGGAAAGGGGACCCTCATAATAGCTCCGCCAAAGGGCGTGTTCAGCAGATCAGCTGTAGGAGAGGAAAGCTGAGCGCTAACAATCGATTCCCTCAAAACCATCCAGGCACAGTGTTCCTGTTGGAGAGGCTTCGGAGACCCCCAGTGATACACATACCCCAGTTTAAAGACCACTGGTTGTGAGGATCAAATGAGATAATGTACACGAAAGCCTTTAGTGTGCTGTAAAGAACGTTCCAAGGGACATTAATAATAATTGCATGCTTTGTTTTTCCCAAATTCTGGTGACAGCCCATGAGGGCTCTAAGGACTTCATATTCCAAGTCCTGAAAGCGGCCCACTAACAGACAAGGCAGCTCCCCCTGGACTTGCTGCGAATATCCATCCTCCCAATATAAAAGAAGGTTGACGGGAGAGAGTGAGAGGTGACCTTTTCTGGGGAGTGTTGAGCCAGGCTGGAGAAGGAGCGGGTAGTTGGGGCAGGTGCATGGGAGAGGGTGTCCTCCTGTATCCTGGCTGGATGTCTGCTCTTCCACAGTGTTTGCTGATCAGGTCTGGTCTGTGTGAACAGAGGGAGGAGCCCTGGAGGGAGCCCCTGTTACTCCCTTGAGGTCCCCATTTTAGAACACATAGAAGGCGTAATCTGCCCAGGTGCTTGGGTCCAGGAGGCCAGACAGCACTGGAGTCTGTAGGCTTGCCAGGCTGCAGAGTGGACCAAAGGGACATGCCTGATGGTATGAAGTCACCAGTTAGGGGCAGCCAGGCCACAGGGTCACTGTGAGTGGTTGAGGGAGGTGCCTAGGGATGTGTTTGTTCTCTGCCAGCAGGGCTTGGGGACCACAAGTTAGATTGGTGATAATGACCAATAAAAGGGGGGTAGTGCCCTCAGTGCTGCTACCGGTTGGAAAGGTCCTTTGTCTTTCCTACCTTTCTCCCTGCTCTGATACTGATCTCTGGCGGCCTCGGCCTGCAGTGGCTTGAAACAGGATTTCGGTTCCCCGGGCAGAGATTGAAGTCAGGTAGCAGCAATGAGAGCATTGAATCCTAGCCACTAGACCACCAAGGAGCCAGTGGCCAGTGACAAGGCCCTGGCCCATCAGCTTTGTAGAAATAAATTTCCACAAAGAGACAGAAATTAGTGAAACAAGTAAAGTGTTTACTAGGAGGAGAAAGAGTAGGTGTGAATAGGCACACACGCGCGAGCGCAGAGAGACGGTCTCGCTCTCGTGGTGGTTTGAATCACGTATATGGGGCATTTCTTCTGCGTTTCCTTTGCCCAATCATCTTGCTTTGCCTGGCTCTGAGTCCGTATTTGGTTATCTCCGGGTCCTCCCATGTGTGTGCGTGCATCTCTTAGCCCAGATGGATTTCAGCGAAGCGGCCTGTGGGTAGGTTGGCATCACTCCTTTTTTGACCTCCCAGGAGCCTCTCTGCGTATGTGTAGTCAGGAAGGTCCCCTCGAGAGTGAGAACTGTGTGGTCTCTGTCTCTTTTCTGGGCAGGGCTCAGCTTCTCTGGCTCCCGCTATTTTGGAGTATCTGTCCACAGGGGACAAAGTCCAGCTGCTCAGCCTGGAGCCTATCTATCTCCTGCCTCAAGACCAGAAGAGCAGGCCCAGGAAAAGGAGATGGACAAGTGGGCCAGGCTCATCCCTCTGTCCACGCAGTGCTGCACGGGGGCCATCAGCTTGTGGCAGCACCACGTTCACTGACGCCACCTTGGCAGCTTGAAATCCACCTGGTGGGACTATTTACAGCACAAGAGTCAGCAGAAGCTACAAATCCATGCTTCCCCTCCCTTCCAAGTTGAGAAGGGCGTTAGGGTGTCTCACCTCTCCCAGCACACCACTGAGTCCTAGTCACTGGAGCCAGGAGCTGAGCGTGGGGTGCTGGGGAAGGACCTGAGTCAAATATGGGACTGAGATTTACGAATGGACAAGGCTAAGGCTTGGGTAACCGAGATGAGACTATGTTAATAATTCGGTGATTGAAAGGTGGTAAATGGGATTAAAATGTCCTTTAAAGGAGCCTAGTACCCAGCAGAAGAGTAGAGTTTGGCAAAGCATAATGGTGTATTAGAAAAATAATCTGGCTCACGTCTATATTTTATTTATTATTATTTTTTTATAACCAATATGCTTTAATGTAAGTTTAGGTCATTCATTTTACAAACACTCATGGAATGCCTACTGTGCTTAAATCATCGTGCTGGATCTTCCCAAAGACACGGTTTATATGAACACAATTCCTAACGACTTCTTCCAATGCCTGCTTCGGGGGCTACATCTGGGGCTGAATGGAAGCACATAGACATAGGGCTGCGGTATGGCCACCCCTGCTCCACACTCTGGTGTCTTCCAGAGGTGAACACAGCAGTCACTATCTTGATAAGGTGTGTAGATTAGTCATCACCATTCTGTTACTTTGTAAAGTTCAGTTCCTTCCCCTGGAGGGGTGCACCAGTCCTGGAAATACTGCAATACCAGGTCGATGCGTGGACTGGACGAAGCAAGCTCTCACTCCAACTCCTTGCTCCAAAAATCCGTTTAATACGTTGTTCTTGGGTAGAGAACATATCAGATTTTAAACTGATAAGAACAGATACTACACTTGATCTTAGCCAAAAAGCCGAGAAGCGATACGTCTATATTTTATAATGGGACTTCCCCGATCAAATTACCCACCTCCACACAATAAAGATATTGAAAAGGGCCCATTTTAATTCAGAGTTGCTGAACACGATAAAGGGTTGGGGTTTTAGAGAATCGTTCCCTGACATGAGCCAGCTGGCCTCAGGCCTTTTCCTTCCCTTGGATTTTGCCACTGTGGCCTCTGGACTACAGAGCAGCGCTGATGGGGTCGGAGACCTTGTCTTGCCTCCAGCCCGGGGTGGACTTCTGCCTTGGCCGGGCTGTTTCTGGCTCCAGAAGCAGATTCTGCAGAAGTGTCAGGATCACCCTCCCTCCAGTACTTAGGCCTTTTCTAAGGAAGAGCAGCTGTGCAGAGAATTCATTCTTCTGCAGAACAGAATCCTTTAATGAGACAAATTGTTTTTATAATAGGACTTTCACAGGGAAAGAAAAAACACCCTGTCGCATAAAAGCAAATGGATTCTCTCCTCAGAATGCACATCCTCTGCCCAGCAGGTACTGAATTGCAGATGGTGTTTTCGTGCTCCCAACTGGGTATTTAATGAAGAAGGAAGAGGGTCCCACTCCCCTCTCCTCTCCCCACCTCCAACACTGGCGATGCACTTCTCTGTTCATTGAGGTTCACTCTGAGGGGGAAAAGCCTATTTTAAACAAAGGCAAGAGATGCGAGATTTAGATGGAATTTAAATCAAGAAAAAAAAAAAAAGGAAGCTGCACAGTTGTTTCCAGGATGACAGTATTTTATGAACCAAGTCTGTCGTCCGTAAGCTTCCCGTTCCAAGTGATTTCAGGAACACGAAGGCTTCTGTGCCAGTCAGGACTGTGTTTGGCTGAAGAGTAGGTTAACAAAAATAGGATCCGTTTGTCCTCATGTAACAGAAGAGTTGTGTGGGTTATTCAGGGCTGGTGTAGCTACTTAACGAAGCTACTGTGCACCCAGGTCCCCCCTAGCTTCCGGCTCCTTCCTTATCCTGGAGCACCTCTGCTCGGATTGGCAGGATGGCTGCCCTTCCTTCCATCATTGCCCCTGAGTTGCAGGCAGGAAGAAGGGCACTAGGCAAAGTGCAGATGTGATGGGCCACAATCTAGGCTTCGCGATCCTTGCTTTTTACCCAAAAGACCTGAAAAGTTTCGTCCACACAGAAACCTGCACAGAGAGTTTTACGGCAGCTTTGTTCGTAATGGCCAGTTGGAAGCAACCAAGATGTCCTTCCGTAAGTGAATGGATGAACTGTGGTACATCCAGTTAATGGAATATTATTCGGCTCTAAAAAGAAAAGAACTATCAAGCCATGCAAAGACATGGAGGAACCTTACATGCATATGACTAAGTGAAAGAAGCCAATCTGAAAAGGCTACCTACTGTATGATTCCAACCCTGTGAGGTTCTGGAAAAGACAAAACGATGAAGACAGTAAAAAGGTCAGTGATTGCCAGGGGATAGAGGGGAAGGAGGGATGAACAGGCAGAGCACAGAGGATTTTTAGGGAAGTGAAACTACTCTGTATGATACTATAATGGTGGATACATCTCATTATATATTTGTCAAAATCCATAGAATGTATAACACCAAGAATGAATTCTAATGTAAACTATAGACTTTGGGTGATAACGATGTGTCAGTGTATGTTCATCAACTGTAGCAAACGTACCCCTCTAGGGCAGGGGTGTTAATAGTAGGGAAGGTGTTCATGTGTGAGAGGGTAGGGAGCTTATGGGAACTCTGTTGCTTTCTGTTCAACTTTGCTGTGAACCTAGAATTTCTCTCTCCAAAAAAATCTGTTAAAATAAAAAAGTGATGGGCCAGTTGAGTCTGTCCTTTTTCATCAACAAAATAATAGCTTCCCTAGAAATCCCACGTAAGTAGACTTCTGCTTATACCTCGCTGGCCAAAAATGGGTCACATGACTACCCCAGGCTGCAAGGGAGTGACTATTTTATTTTTAATTTACTTTTTGGAGGTACTTTCCCCCCAGTTTTATTGAGATATAATTGATATACAGCTCTCTATAAGTTTAAGGTGTACAGCATAATGGCTTGACATACATATATTGTGAAATGATTACCATGATAGCTTTAGTTAACATCCATCTCTCATTCAGGTACAAAAAATAATCAGTTTTCTTCCCCTTGTGATAAGAACTCTCAGGATTTACTCTTGGCAACTTTCAAATACACTATATAGCAGAGTTCACTAGAGTCATCATGTTGTACATTACGTTCCCAGCACTGATGCATCTTACAACTGGAAGTTTGTACCTTTGGATCACCTTCATCCAGTTCCCCCATCCTTCGCTTCCCACTCTGGTAACCACAAATCTGATCTCTATTTTTGTGAGGTAAAAAAATTTTTTTGTTTGTTTTTTAGATTTTATGAGTGAAATCATACAGTATTCGTCTTTCTCTATCTGACTTATCTCACGTAGCACAATGCCCTAAATTTCCATTCCTGTTATTGCAAATGCTGGATAGTATTCTGTTATACACACCACGTCTTCTCTATCCACTCCTCTGTCTATGGACACTTAGGTTATTTCCATGTCTTGGCTATTGTAAATAATGCTACCATGAAAATGGGGGTGCAGGTATCTCTGTGACATAGTGATTTCATTTCCTTTGCATATATACCTGGAGGTAGAGTTGCTGGATCATATCGTAGTTCTAATTTTTTAAGGAATCTCCACGCTGCTTTCCATAGTGGCTGTACCGATTTACAGTCCTACAGGCAGTGCACTAGAGTTCCCTCTTCTCTATGTCCTCACCAGCATTTGTTGTCTCTTGTTTTCTTGCTAATAGCCATTCTAACAGTCGTGCTGTAATATCTCCTTGTTTTGATTTGTGTCTCCATAATGATCAGTGATGTTGAGCACCTTTTCATGTACCTGTTGGCCATTTGTATATCCTCTTTGAAAAAGTGTCAGGTTCTTTGGCCATTTTTAATTGAATTATTTGTTTTTTAATTGAGCTGGATGAGTTCTTTATATATTTTGGGTATTAAGCCCTTATCAGATATATGATTTGCAAATATTTTCTCCAATTCTGTAGGTTGTCACTGGACATTGGCTCTGTCACTGGCTCTAATTAGGCTAATGCTACAGTGACCCTGAAGACACTGATTTGATGGGACAGGGGTGGAAGAATTAAAAAAAAATTAGTATCAGGCATGATTTTCGCAAGACTTTTTGCAAAGGTATCACTTTTTTCCATGTAATGTAAAAACGGGCTCTGCTTAATTCATCTCTCTTCATTCTTTCATCATACGTTTTTCCTTATGTTTAAATCTTTCATCCTGGCCTCCCACTCCATTTGGTCTAAATATCCTCTTCGGTTATTTCTGGTTCAGCTGTTTAGAACATGCTGATTTACGGGGCTCTGCTGGAGATCTGTGGTGGGGGAGTGAGCTGCCCGGAGCCATGGAAGACATTTGCAATTCAGCAGAATGGTCTCAACTGCGGTGCTGTCTAGAGGTGATGTGATGCAGGAAGGAATCTCAGACAGTGTAATTAAACGAACAGACAAAAATCCAGACAGGCAGGGTGCCTGCTTTGAAGACCCTATATTTGTTATATAAAAATCAAACACTCACATTCCCAACTTGATTATACTCAGGTAGGGAAAGGCTGGACAAACTCTGACGACTTGAGGGACCTCTGTGACAAGCTTAGACTGTGCCAATGGCCCTCATCCCAGGGTGAAATCCACACGTGGAGCCAGGGGACCCATTTGCCTGCACGCTCCAGGCGCCTCATCCTCGTTGCTTCATTTGTTCTGATGACCACTGGGCTCAACTACATCCTCCCAGCCTCTACCCCACTCCCTCCTTCCAGAGGTAACATTATAATTTCACAAAGAGAGAAAATTAATATTAATTTTGTTTTGGAAATTTCATGACATTCTTTGACCTCGTTGAAAATGTCACAGATCTGACTTTTGTCAACTGTCTGATGTTCATACCTTATTATTCCTTTCTGTGCCTGGTTGTCCTTATTTTTGATAAGAATTTTAAAACCACTGTCCTTCATGTGGAAATGAGGAAATGTAAATTTTCCTCTTTTTTTTTTTTTTTTTTGTGGTACACGGGCCTCTCACTGTTGCGGCCTCTCCCGTTGCGGAGCACAGGCTCCGGACGCGCAGGCTCCGGACGCGCAGGCTCAGCGGCCATGGCTCACGGGCGCAGCTGCTCCGTGGCATGTGGGATCTTCCCGGACCGGGGCATGAACCCGTGTCCCCTGCATCGGCAGGCAGACTCTCTACCACTGCGCCACCAGGGAAGCCCGTAAATTTTCCTCTTAAATCAAAGAGGTGCCAAGTGCTTTAATGGTACTGAAGTCACAGGATTGAGTCAGGGTGTCCCAGGAGCACTGGATACCCACCAAGGCTTCCTTCCCGTCTCTGGGACCACAGCAGCCAGGAGCTCTTGGGGAGCTTTTGATTTCTTCCTTCTTTCTTGCTCCTTTTCTTTTTAAAGATTTTTTTTGATGTGGACCATTTTTTTTTTTTAAAGTCTTTATTGAATTTGTTACAATATTGCTTCTGTTTCTTGTTTTCTTTGGCTGTGCTGGGTCTTCATTGCTGTGGCATGCGGGGGCTACTCTTCATTGCGGTGCACGGGCTCTAGGTGCGCGGGCTTCAGTAGTTGCAGTGCGTGGGCTCAGTAGTTGCGGCGCACAGGCTCTAGGGCACGTGGGCTTCAGTAGTTGTGGCGCGCAGGCTCAGTAGTTGAGGCTTGCGGGCTTTGTTGCTCCACGGCATGTGGGATCTTCCCGGACCAGTGGTCAAACCCGTGTCCCCTGCATTGGCAGGTGGATTCTTAACCTCCGCGCCACCAGGAAAGTTCTTGCTTCTGTTTTATGTTTTGGTTTCTTTTGGCCGTGAGGCACGTGGGATCTTAGTTCCCCGACCAGGGATCGAACGCGCACCCCCTGCATTGGAAGGCAAAGTCTAACCACTGTACCTCCTTTTCTTTCCCTCTAGATATTTTCCTTTCTTCTTTCCTTTTGCTCCAAACATCAAAGTGGTGGGAAGAATTCAGCTCTTGATTGGAGGTAGAGGGAAGGCAGAGGCTCATCCCCTTGCCCAGGTCCCCCTGGTTGCAGAGGGAAGAAACTGGTCCCCTGTCAAACTACAAGTGCAACAAAGACACTGCAGGTGGGTCTCTGTGGCCCTAGGTGTGCTGACTGATCATAGATGGACTTGCCATTTTGCATATTTGACTTTCATAGAACCAGATCTTTCATATGTTATATGTGGATACTGCTGACTACCTTCCAAAGGCAGTCAGACTATTAACCAGGCGAACTCCTGCTGCCGTATGATCCAAGCAGGACCTTCCCTATTTAAAAGGAGACAGTTTTTGCTATCGTTGGTCTTGATAATGACCATAATTAAGCCATAGCCATAGAATTTTAATAGAATGTGCTTATAACTTCTGAAACTTGAATTTAGTCCCAAACAGCTATGTGCTACACCTACCAGATTTTAACCATCAGATTCGTTACGGTGTGGGTCTGAGAAGAACAGCCTTGTGAATTGTGCTTACAATTACATATGCAAATAAGTAAATACACTACATTAATATTTTCTTAACAAAACCATAAATGATGATAAAATAATAATAAAATATGTTATACTAGATGTTGCTGGTTTAATTATTCCTGTTTTGGGGGAGCTCTTCTTAAGAAATGTTTCTGCTTGGAAGGACGTTCTCACATTTTATTCTTTAAATTTTACTCCTCTTCAAAACCCAGATCATTTGTCATTTGCTTTCACTGGAGTGATTCCTCACTTCTCTACAAGAAAACAGTGCTCATAACACTTGTCGCACACCACACTCTTCCTTCTAGATATTTGTGTGTGGTTTTACTTTACCCGTTGTGTTGTAAACTCTTTAGGGGAGAGTTCCTGTTATATACGACTTACATGTTCTGATACAACCTAACAATACTCAATATATGTATTTAAAAGAAAGAACGAATATGAGATGAGTGTCTACTATCTGCTAGTTGTGTGATCATGATCATTTCTTTTTTTAAATTAATTTTTATTGGAGTAGAGTTGATTTACAATGTTGTGTCAGTTTCAGGTGTACAGCAAAGTGAACCAGTTATACATATACATATATCCACTGTCGTTTAGATTCTTTTCCCATATAGGTCATTACAGAGTATTGAGTAGAGTTCCCTGTGCTATACAGTAGGTCCTTATTCATTATCTGTTTTTTATATAGTAGTGTGCATATGTCAATCCTTATCTCCCAAGTTATCCCTCCCCCTTCCTTCCCCCTTGGTAACCACAGTTTGTTTTCGACATCGGATTTCTTATCATCTCTTTGTTTCCTCATGTGTATAATGGTGAAAACTACAACCTCACACATTTAAGATGAAATGAGGTCACGTATATAAAATACTTAGCACAAGGCCTGGCGCATTGAATTCTCATAAATGTCAGCTCTTTATTTTATCATTATTAACATGGAATGTAGTTTTTAGTAGGTACCTTGAAGCAGGGTGGTTTCTTTGCTGACTAAGGGCATAGTGGTAAACGAAGGGTAGGTGGGAGGAACAGTATTTCATAAAAGCAAAGTAACAGCAATAAAGCTCGAGTAGTGATGCTCAGTCCCATATGCAATAACGGGCAGGTTTCCAGAGGACCTGATGTACTCTCAAGAATGCATTCAGCACATAAAAATATAACTCAACCTCATCATAAATTTGATCTACAGCCAAGAAATTATGTCCATTATCAAGTGAATGCATATTGTGCTGGTCTCCCTCTGATGCAGGTGCTACTTTGGGTAGCCTGCTCTTTTAAAAGGACTCTCCAAGGAAGGTTAAATTCATGCCTTATTTCTCTTTGCATTCATTTTCCTAGAGCTACGGAGACCTCCACCATCGTTCTACCCTAAGGTCAACAGCTGAGGTCGGTTTGGCCAATATCTATTGAAAATGACGTTGAGGCGATTTCTTTTTTTTTTTTTTTGCGGTACGCGGGCCTCTCACTGTCGTGGCCTCTCCCGTTGCGGAGCACAGGCTCCGGACGTGCAGGCTCAGCGGCCATGGCTCACGGGCCCAGCCGCTCCGCGGCATGTGAGATCTCCCGGACCGGGGCACGAACCCGTGTTCCCTGCCTCGGCAGGCGGACTCTCAACCACTGCGCCACCAGGGAAGCCTGAGGCGATTTCTTTTACTAGAGATTTTTTTTTCCAAAATGAGAGCTCATTTCAGCATTTATTCCCTTCATGTTCTCCAACTTCTCCAATTTCACCAAAGCTATTCTGTATCCCTTTTCTCTGGCGTCACTCATCTTCCCAGACCTGCAGAAGCATTCACCTCCTCCAGAAAGCTTTTCCTGGTTCCCCAGAAATAGTTCACTCTCTCTCTGCACCCCGCCCCCGCCTCTGGACAACACAGGATGGCTCTTATTTGTATCGTTGCCATGACCGTATTGTAGGGCAAGTGTACGTTTAAAGGCTTGTTTCTATTGGTTGACTATGAGCCACTCAAGGTTTGGATCCATTTCTGGTCATTTTTATGTCTTGATATTGTAACAGGAAGGTTTGGGGACAGAGGAATGGGCAGCTATGAGGCCTTCTGTGACCCTGCCTGGGGCACAGTGCCTGTCACACTCAGGTCCAGAGTTCAGCTCCACTGGTCATGATGGCCACCACCATGGACCAGCCCCAAGAAGTCTGGTGGGATCGAAGCATAGTGAGTGAGGCAGAGAGGGGATGGGAGATGAGGCTGGATAGAGATGGAGGGGCTAGACCATGCAAGGGTTTTTGGCCTGGGGACAGGCAATTGGACTTTTTGTTCCAAAGGCAATGGGAAGCTGCTGTGAGCTTTAGGAGGGGATGGTGACACGATCCAGTGCAGAGATTCCATCACCTGCTCCTCTTTTTTTTTTCCCCCTCCTGGGTTATGGACACAGTGCCGGCTCCTGCAGTGTCTGTCTTGTTGCAAGGAGCATTTTCACCGTATGCTTTTGAACAGCCTCAAAGCCGTAGATGTGCTGAGGGGAAAGACCGGAGCTTTGAGCACAGAGAGGTAGCAGCATCCTTGCAACAGGCCAGCTGCCCTACCCCTACCCCCATCATCCTCTGGCCTCATGCTGTGGGTTATTGCACTGCATTTTTCTGCAACCTGACGTTGGAGAGTCTGCTGGTTTTCCATCTGATTTTAAAAATAAGTAAATAATCGCAGTCAATACATGGATATGGTGAAAATGCAAAGCAAGCGACAGAATTTGGGCACCGCAGCTCCAGGGAGCACCTGCAGCTCAGAGAGATTCTTGGAGCCTAGACGATGCTGAAGGGACCCATTGCTGTTTTATGTTGTATGTGTGGCTTTGGAGGTCCAGGAGGCCAGCCCTGAGGGACATTTTGGAAAGTGGTAATGGAAATGATTTTCAGTCCAAGGCAAAGAAGCAGGTCAGGTACCTAAACTCCCTGCCATACCTTAAAAGGCTCTAATTCTATCCTGACAAACAGTAAAGAGAGCAAATAAGTACGTTCATGCCATTTCAATGTTCTTCTTCAAACATGTGGATTTAAGCCAGTTGGGTTTGGAATCCATTTAGTTTGTGATTTTGCCAAGAGTTTTGTGGGTGTAAAGTTTAAAAATAGCTATGTACACATAGGATGTCTGTGGGGAAAAGTGGGTAAATTCTAGGTTGGAAAAAGGTTCTGTGAGCAAGTGCCCTCAATGTTTAGTTCCAAATGTTTGCAAAGACAAACATTTTGGAGATCAGAGTAACAGTCCTGTTTCACCCTTGGTCTAAACCAGGGTGATCTGCACCCAAATGTGGGAGTGGGTAGGTGACTCAGAAATATGTAGTGGGGGGAATTAAAGACCCAGAAAAAAGAATTAAAGTTTAAAAAGAGATGAGGGAGGAAACAGGGAGAAAAAGTTCCGTATAAATAGACTAGTAAAGTCAGGCGTTTTCAGACTGGAAGCATGGAGGCAGATGGAATTAAAGCCAAAAAATACAGTAAGTGGCTGAGGTCAGGGTAATTGCAGCCCTGCTCGGTCACGGCCTCATGAGTTTTCCTCCCTGCGCACAATTTCCCCCCCTCAAGCCTCCAGGACTGTGGATTGATTGATTATGAAGTGAGCGCCCTGATCGGGGTCAGGGGCCTTGACTCGGGAATGTGAAGATGAGGATTTATCGTCAAAGGAGCACCAGACAGGCCAGCCACAAACAAATCCATCTCTCACGCACTCACCCCTTCCAGTCTTATTTATCGAGGTACTGCTTAGACTAAAGACTTAGTTTATAATTTGCCTGGGTGGATAAATCTCGTATCTAAACAACTACAGGGCTAAGTATCACGTGATCCGTCCCGAGTCAGGGACAACCTAGTACCAGCACATCACAGCAGTGGGAAGGGTGCTCTGACTTCCCAGAGGAGGTGTTTGCACTGGCCTTTGGTGGACGGTGGGATCCTGATGGGTAGAGAGTTGGAGAGGAATAACCTGAGCTTTGGCACGTGGGTGGGAAAGCACCAGGTGTGGTTAGTGAAGCGTAGAATAGTTAAGTGCTAAGATGGAAGAGGTGCTGGGGACCACGGTGAAGGCCTGAGAGTGTGTCTGGGGAGAGGGCACTTTTGCTTCGTCGGTAAGAGGGAACCATGGGAGGGTTTTGAGCACGAGGATGCGCAAAGCACGTTAAAAATTGGCAGTCGTGTGTAGACGGACAGGAGTGGACAGATGTTGGGGCCATGGAGACCAGGTGGGAGTGTATGGCCATAGCCCAGGTGAGGATAACACAGTACACAAAGACACTGGAGGGTGGGCATAACTCTCAGGCAACCAAGTCAAGGGTGCGAAAGTATTTCTTCATTTTCTTTTGAATCCGGCCAATTCTGACTCAAAACCATCATCCTGTGTGTCATTGGGAAATTCCATTGAGTTATAATTGAGGGCTGCTCTCCTTGGAATAGGGACATATCAGAGTCTTGGAGGATAATATGATAGGTGAAATGGGGAAGAGGCCTCTGGTCTCTTGTGGTCCTGCAGTGGTCCATGAAGCCAGTTTCTGCACCTTGAAGACAAATACCCAGGTGAAGTGAGTATTTGGATGCCCTCACTTTACAGAGGAGGAACCTGAGCCACAGAAGATTACAGAAGTGTCCAAAGTTTCACAGCTAGTAAGGAAGGGGCTGGGATTAGAAGACCTGGCTCCAATCTTTTTTATCGCTGAATAGTATTCCACTGTGTATGTGTATGTGTGTGTGTGTGTGTGTGTGTGTATATATATGTGTGTGTATATATATATATATATATATATATATATATATATATATCACATCTTCTTTATCCATTCATCTGTTGATGGACATTTAGGTTGCTTCCATACCTTGGCAATTTTAAATAATGCTGTTATGAACTTTGGGGTATCGTTTCGAATTAGTGTTTTCATTTTCTTTGGCTATATACCCAGGAGTGGAACTGCTGGGTCATAGGGTAGTTCTACTTTTAGTTTTTTTGAGAAACCTCCATATTGTTTTCCATAGTGGCTGCACCAGTTTACATGTCCACCAACAGTGTACAAGGGTTCCCTTTTCTCCACGTCTTTGCCAGCATTTCTTGTTTGTAGTCTTTTTGATGATAGCCATTCTGACAGGTGTGAGGTGATATCTCATAGTGGTTTTGGTTTGCGTTTCCCTGAGGATTAGCGATGTTGAGCATCGTTTCACGTGCCTGTTGACCATCTGCGTTTCCTTTTTGAAAAATGTTTGACACGCTTCTTTACAATGTTTTTCTCTGCATTGTTTTACACGGTCAGGGGATATATTTACATATATATGTATGTATGTAAACGTTACGTATGTATATATGTGTTTATGTGTGTATTACGTATGTGTATGTATATACACACACCTACACATACATACATTCAGGTTGTTCCTCAATGGTTTGTAATTATAAAGTGCACGGTGAGAAACAGATGCATGTTTTTATCTCTGTTTTGGGTAATTTCCTTGGGAGAGACTCCTGGAAATTGAATTACAAGCCAGGAGCATTTTTACAGCTACTGACATATCTATTGCCATACTTTTTTCCAAAACGATTGTGCCTGTTACTGCTAAAAGCCTTGTGTAAACATAAACTGTGTATTAATTTTAAAACTTTTGCTAATTTGAAAGGTGGAAATGACCTCTCGTGTGCCAGGCTTTGCCTCCTGATCTCATTTATTCCTCAGAATGACCCTATGATGAAGGCCTTGTTCCTTAAAATATTATTAATCTTGCTGGCTGAGTTTTTTGGCACCCTCTTGAATTTTGCCTCTGAGGTGAGTGTGTCCCTCACCTGCCCTAGACCCAGCTCTGATTCACTCCACTTTGCAAATGAGGAAACCAGGGGTGAGAAATGAAGTTTATTGGTTAGGGTCACACGGCCAGTAAGTCTCAGTGATGACATTCAGATCTGGGTACGTGTGTTTCTTTCTACTAAGCTGTCTGGGTGCTTCAGTCTGGGTTTTTGAATGTGAATAATGAGGAGAGAGAAGAAACCATTAAACAGAACTGAGGAATCCCAGAGAAGGAGCTGGTCCTTTCCGGCGTGTAGGGGTGTGGTAGCAGTTTAATGTGGGCCACGTGGATTTGGGGGCACAGGGAGACCAGACCCGTCCACTGTGGGGCGAGTAGCAGGAGGTTGAAGATTCAGGTCTGTCCCGCAGGAAGGAGTGTGACTGAGTGTGAGAAAGGGCCAGGGCACACCTCGCTGGAAGCTCTAGTGCTTATGTAATCTGAGCGCAAAGGCCGGCTTAGACCCAGAATAGGGCCGTGACCAGGCAGAGTTCCTGGGGATGGTCACAGTCACACATGGTTGGGTCACAGTTCTGAGCCTGCCGTCTGGCGCCCGGCCGTGGTCCCCTCCACAGTGGCATCCAGTGCACGGTGTCCAGCTGGGGCACAGCTGGACCAGGAAATACTGGAAGCCCGGGCTGGGCTGTGAGTTCTGACAGCGACCAAAGGAGCGAAGGAGTCACTGCAGGTCTGCAGAGCCAGCTTGAGGTGAACACAGGCCCGGACTGCCATGACCTTTCTGGCCAAGCAGAGTGGCAGAACCACTGGCCTGGGCTGATTGACTTAACATTGGGCAGCATAGGCTCGTTTTGCAGGAAGTGGGACTAAGTCTCAGCATGCCCCCAGGGTGAGTTGTCTCCCTGCCGTGCACACCAGTTTCCTCTGTTGTGCCCGGTTGCATTTTCAGTCTTCAGACCACTTTCAAGGGCAGAGGATCTGGCAGTAGGTCTGTTCTACTCATCAGTCTGTTGTTGCTTCTGACCTCGTTGGAATCGCTCCCATCTTCTGCGGTCAGGAGGGGGCCTGAGCGGCTAATGGAGGGTTCTGGCCCTGGGTGCAGAGGAGGCAAGGTTAGCTTCTCGGAGCAGTGCATATTTTAGGGAGCATTTGGGAAGGTGGAACAAGTTTGGCCTAATTGAAGCCTGTAAGAGTGGGGTGAAAGTTGGCCGAGTAGCCATGGGTGGATGGACCACAGTGTGGTCTGGTAGTTACAGGGTAGAAATAGCAAAAGTGCAGGATGGCTCGGCTTGGGGGCCTGGCAGATGGGGCGACAGAGGGAGAGGTGCAGATGCTACACAGGCAGCAGTGAGACCGTCAGCCCTGGGCTCCAGGTGGGGTGGGCAGGCCTGGAAACCAGGAGAGAGGAGGGGAGGGGAGACGGGCGGGGAGATGGCTGAGAGGAGGAGGTTTTGTAGGCTTGAGGGATTGGGTGCGGGGCTGAGGGGCGAGGATGTGTTTAGGGAAGGGCCGCTCAGAGCTGGGGATCTGGGGAAGGAGCAGGGTTGAGGGGTAACAAGCACCAGGGTCTGGTTTCATAGGCAGCGGCTTGAATTGGAGGAAAGAGACAAGCCAGGGAGGTGGAGGGTGCGATGATGGAAAGATGACTTCCCACCGGGTGGAATTCTGTCCACAGAGACGACTGAGAGGTGATGGTGGAATTGCTCATTTAAAAAAAAATAAATTTATTTATTTATTTTTATTTTTGGCTGTGTTGGGTCTTGGTTGCTGAGAATTGCTACTTTTAAAGAGTGCATTGAAGCTAAACCCTGTCTGTCCTCCCCGCACCAGGGAGTCTGTGAAGGAGACTGGTGCCTGCCGGAGCCCGAGGGAAGAGAACGAGAACATCAGCCTCTATGAAACGTTGGCTGTGTTACAGGCAATACAGGGACTTTTGCGCAAATTATATAACTTAGTTCTCATAGTGACCCTCCAGGGTAGGTACTGTCGTCCATAGTTTACAGATGATGAAATTGAGGTGCAGCGAAGTGAAATAACTTGCCCTGGGTTCACAGAGTGAGCGGTGGAGTCAGAATGGGAAGCCAGGCTTAGCTGATGCCACAATTGAGACTCCGTATATGTAACTGTGTTAGATCCTTTAGGAGGATTATAAAATCTGCAGGTAAGGGTTTCCCTGGTGGCGCAGTGGTTAAGAATCCACCTGCCAATGCAGGGGACACGGGTTCGACCCCTGGTCTGGGAAGATCCCACATGCCGCGGGGCAACTAAGCCCGCGTGCCACTACTGAAGCCTGCGCTCTAGAGCCCGCAAGTCACAACAAGAGAAGCCACAACAAGAGAAGCCACCGCAATGAGAAGCCTGCGCACTACAGTGAAGAGTAGCCCCGCTCGCTGCAACTAGAGAAGGCCCGCGCGCAGTAACAAAGACCCAGTGCAGCCAAAAATAAAATAAATAAATGTAAAAAACCACCATTCACTTTATAGCAGTACACGATATATACTCAATAAATATTTGTTAATCAATAAATATTATTTTTAAAAAATAGAAAGAAAATCTTCAAAAAAAAAAAAATCTGCAGGTAAGAGGTAACTAGTCACGGTGGGAGTAGTAGTTCGTTCGTTCCCTGAGGATGAGATGGCGTCTCTCCTATTCAGTCCCAGGTCCCCTTGGCTGACGTGAAGCTGTTCTGTGAGGTTTGGTTGTCAACTAATTTGACTTAGTGATCAAACTGTGCAGTACTTTGTGCATTCTGGATTTTAAAAGTTTTTGTTTATTCATTATATCAAATTTACCAGCCTAGGAGGGGAAATTAAGACTTTATGTAGTTTTTATATGTTGTACAATAATATTTCTTCAAATAAATCTCTCCTATAAATTAAAAAAAAGCCACAAACGGCCCACTGCCTGACACATAGTGGGGCTCCGTAAATTCTTGTTGAATGAATGAGTAAATCCACTCAGATCACTGAAAAAAGAGGTACAGGGAACTGAATTCCTATCAGTTTTCAGGAATCTCAGTGGAGGGTGGGCTGAGGGGATTTATAACTTACCTGGAAGGCCTTCAAAGTGCTAGAAGCTCCTGTAACCAGTGGAGGTAGTGGGGAGGGGTGTTAGACAATTGGAGTTGACTTTGGAACTGCAGAATGTGGATGAAGATGCAGGGGGGCTCCAGTCGATGTGGGCTTTCTATCCACAAGGCTAGAACCGTGGGTAGGAGCCTGCCGTCTCCCAGGAGGATGTGGGCCTCACCACTTGCCCTCTGTTTGCCGAACTTTACAGATCTGGTCTCAAGAGACTGGAGGAAGCCAGCTTCCAGGCTTTCTGCCCAGAGGCAAATTTCCCTCTTCCTACAGTATGGCTGGAGATGTCCAGGGAGGCTTATCCAAAGCGGCAGGCTGTGTCCACTCCTCCAGGTCTTGTAAGTTCCACCCTTCAAGCAGGAACGCTACCAACTTGGTCCAGAAAAACCCTACAGAGGAAATCCCTTATGAAAATGCTCTTCTGAGAAACTGATTTGACTTATTTTTATTTATTTTACTTATTTTATATTGGAGTATAGTTGATTAACAATGTTCTGTTAGTTTCAGGTGTACGACAGAGTGATTCAGTTATACATATACATGTATTTATTCTTTTTCAAATTCTTTTCCCATTTAGGTTATTACAAAATATTGAACAAAGTTCCCTATGCTATACAGTAGGTTCTTGTTGGTTATCTATTTAAAATATAGCAGTGTGTACGTGTCAATCCCAAACTCCCAGTCTATCCCTCCCCTCAACCCTTTCCCCCGGTAACCATAAGTTTGTTCTCTAAGTCTGTGAGGAGAAAGTGATTTTAGACATCTTTGCTAAGAAAAACTTGGTTTCTGTTGAGAAACAGCATTGAGGCAACTTAAATTACAATGAAATAAGACAATGTCACCAGATTCTCTAATTGTAAATGAGAACCATCACTAAGCTTCTCATGTTTCCCTTTTTGCTTTGGCTTCTAGGAAATTCATCTGCAGCAGTTTTTCTTTATGGTTCGAGTATTTCTAGACTTTTTTTCCTTAGCCCTTGCATCACCTTATATAACTGTAATTTCAGTTGCTTCAATACCTTGTGGAAATAAAACAATTAAATGCAGACTAGTACGTGGAAGTGAAGGGCCTCCCTGTGTTCATCCGGGTGGAGTCTTCTGCGAAGAAAAGGGCAGTCGTTGGCCCTCCTGGGCACGATGGCCACTAGGTGGCACCAAAGCCTTCCCACAGCCCTTCTTAGCCAGGCGATTTGGCCTGAAAGCGTTTCTGTATAAGCATTTCTGGCCATTTCTTGGACTGTGCTAACCACGTTGAGAGCTGCTCCTGTCCAGAACGCACTAGCTTTAGTTCTAGGGTCTGGGCAAAGCTGACCTGAGGGAGTCTGGCTGGCTTCTTTCAGATGTTCAACCTATGAGATCAAATAAGGTGGGGCAGCTCTGAACCAGACTAGGCCAGCTGGGGGCTGTGCATCCTCCATGGAAGCAGCTCCACTTTCTACACCATCCAAGGCAGGGGGAGGTGGGACCCTCATCACACACAGAGAGTTTAGGGGGTGTGTTATAGGGGCGCAGGGAAGGGGCTTTTCAGCACCCCCAAGTGTTCTGGTGACTTCTGTCTGACGTGAACATCACCATTAATGTTTGCCTCTGTTATTCACTAAGAGAAATTGTCATTTAAAGCCATTTTGTATCTAGGCCTCTATGCCCAAGACTAGAAAACAGCCTTCAGTAGAAGCTGGAAGAATGTAATTCTATAACCTTTAAATTCAGGTTCTTGAACCCTCCTGAATCTATTTGTTATAATAATTGTGACAAAAGATGTTTCCTTTGAGAATCCATTTTTATTCATGCCAATTTCTCATGTTGTTTTCTCAAGCCTCTAATAGTATCTGATCAATTGTGTTTCTAGAGAATTAAAGAGAAGCGGAATCCTACAAATCAGGAGGGGGCATTTATGTCCAGACCGGGAACGTGGTGCAACGTGGCCCAGGGCAGGGTGGGGAAGGCGACGAACCAGCTGTTCCCGCTGCTTGCGTGAAATTCAGACTTGGGGTCACTGGCCAGAACTGGTCATGATAGCGCTCTGAGGGCTGGGAAGGGAGAAGCTCTCAACAGTTTATTTGCTCTTAAAAATCTCTTCTAGGAATTCTATGTGTCTACTCAGGTGCCTCTTACCTGGTGGAATGGAGAATTCATTCGTCTTCAGAAAGCCCAGTAGGGGGATAGGAAGTACCTGCACTTCTCCTGATTCACAAGGGTCTAAAGAGATCAGCCATGGGTTCAAGGGTCTTCCCAATACAAGTAAACATTTGGCCTCACCTGGAAGGTGCTAGACGGTGCAGCCCAGCAGGCTTCCATGTGACCGCTCCCCTGTCCTCGGGTCTCAGGGCTCAAGCAGCAGCCAGTGCTACAACCTACCTTGTACTCCACACATCAGCCCCTCGACCGTCACAAAAGTCTCTTCGGTGGCTCACCACCCTCCCCCATGGGTACCACCCTCCCCCTCCCCCATGGGTGACCCAAGATGATTTCGGTAGGGCTCACTCTCCAGGTCCATTAGGGACCCCCGAGAAACATTTGATCTTTAAAGCAGATACTAGGTGGTATGTAGGGTGGGCCATGGTCAGACCGGGAGTAGTAATTTGGGGAGTCTTATGTGGAAAAGAGGCAAGTAAGGGATGGGCTGGGAACTAGACCAGGGCACTTACTAACACCCCTGCACCCCCAGGGCAATGTTAGGGGGAACTGCAAGGTCAAGGAGACGTTTTGTCCATTAAATAACAAAAAACTAGGGTTAAAGTCTAGATGTCCTCCATCACAGAGCCAAATCCAGGAGAAAAATAAATTTATGAGACAACCTCAATTTTTTTTAATTGAACAAATTTATTGAGCACCTACAGTATGCCAGCATCTATCACAATAATAATCCAAAAGAGTCAGGATCTACCAGTGGGTATCAGGAGCCCTCCTGGATGAGGACAATGCTAGCGGTAGGTCAGAAAAGGGAGCGATGCCCTCAGTAGTGTCTCTGTGACTCCTCCTCGGAGTGACTGCCGTCTGTGGGGAGGGGAGCATCTGAGTGGGGTCTGCGGTGGGCTTCTCTCCCCTTCTCCCCTTGTGTTATGGCGGGCATCTTGCATTTTCTGCTTTTGAAGGGGTTTGCTGACATCTTTTGGGGTCACTCAGTTTGGTAGACTACACTGTGCTGAGGCAGGGGTCGGTGAGAAAGGACGGGGGCAGAGTGCATCAGAGCTGTGCTCTGAAGCATCTGTAGGGGGTGTGTGTGAATATTCTGAACTAAGGGCACTGATGAGGATGAAGACAGGAGGAGCCGTCACCTGGCCGCGGGTCTACTCGTGGATGCCTCGGTGACTTTTGCTATCCTGAGCTTGTCTACTGCTCCCTGGGGCTGCGTCAGCACCCTGAGTGATTAGCGTGTTGTTTTGCATCATCAGCTACCGTCTGTGAGTCACAT
Source organism: Aethalodelphis obliquidens (assembly GCF_003676395.1). Lineage (NCBI taxonomy): Eukaryota > Metazoa > Chordata > Mammalia > Artiodactyla > Delphinidae > Aethalodelphis > Aethalodelphis obliquidens. The sequence goes on along the minus strand of NW_020837960.1, from coordinate 18,123,674 downwards.
TTCCGGGCAGCAGGTGGATGGCCTTCTAGGCATCATCTCTGCGGAAAGAAGCCCCACGCTGCTCTGAGCCCTGTGGTTCTGTAGTCACCAGTGTGGCCCCTACAGTGTATTTTCTTGGTCTCGGGCACCACAGCAGCAGAGGGATGCAACCCTCTGTTCTTTATCGTTGACCGTGGCCGAGATCTCAAATCAACGTCAGTCTAGCACAGGGGTTGGCAAACTACGACCTTTGGGCGAAATCTGACCCTCCACCCGTTCTTGTAAAATAAATTTTCTTGGAACTCAGCCGCTCCCATTCATTTATATATCATAGGCTGCTTTCACACTATAATGACAGAGACTGTACGGCTGGCAAAGCTGGAAGTATTTATTATTTAGCCCTTTAAAAAAATTTGCTCGCTCCTGGTCTAGAATTATAGAAGACCATATTTTTTTTTTTTTTTTTTTTTTGCGGTACGCGGGCCTCTCACCGTTGTGGCCTCTCCCGTTGCGGAGCACAGGCTCCGGACGCGCAGGCTCAGCGGCCATGGCTCACGGGCCCAGCCACTCCGCGGCATGTGGGATCCTCCCGGACCGGGGCACGAACCCGTGTCCCCGGCATCGGCAGGCGGACTTTCAACCACCGCGCCACCAGGGAATCCCAGAAGACCATATTTTTATTTACTTAAATCAGAGCAGAATATTGTAATTCGGAGTCCTGGAATATGCGGGATGTTCGGGGTAGGAGGTAAGGTTCTCATTACAGGGATGGCAAAGACTTGAGGCTTCAGCTCGAGTCTGATCGCTGGTAACGGCTGCCGGGAGGACTGTGTTGAAGAGGATTCTGAAGCTGTGTCTGGGCTGGTGTGGGCGCTTCCAGAGAGGTGTAAACGGGGCCGTGAGTCATTCAGGCAGGGAGCACCAGAGTGGGACGTAAGCAAGGCAGGCAAGTCTGTGCTCTTCCCCAAAGGTATACAGCAACTAGGGACAGCTCGGCGTTGTCCCCGACGCCAGCACTTGGCACTGTAGAGGCTGGAATTGTAAACATACCCTTACTGGAGTGGGAGAGAGGTGAGATTTAAATACTGTTCACGCTGTGGCAGAAGCAGGCAGTGGCGGGTAAGGCCAAGGTCAGGTTAGAGCTCCAGCTTTAATTAAGGCTCCTATGCACGCGTGCAGCAGTGTTGGTTCACGACAGCATTCTGTGTAAAGCTTCCCGCTTGGAGAAGAGGGGAGTGCATTTATTAACCTGTGCAATCAAAATGCCAGTTAAAAGTGTTATGAATTATTTAAACATGAAAAAGGGTGTGTGATGATGCATGTTTACTGGAGAAAGCAGTACAAAATATGGTTCCTGTCATTTGCACAGATCTGTGTATGTATAGCCCTTGGATTGTGGTTTTAAAAATTGAAGCAACTTAAGAATACCCACTATGTCTAATAACCTACTATTCTGTAACTCCGAGAACGATTCTTCCTCATTGATCCAGGCAAATCTAGATAGCGGAGTTCTGTAGACCCCCAGCTGTTACAGTGAATGTGTTTGAAAGATGTGTGCAGATCTAGTTTTGGGAACTCAAAATCGTATTATAAATGCACTACAGTGACTCCTTTCACTGTAACGGTACCTGGAAATTCTCAGGGCCACTGCTCCCTGGTAAGGTAAACAGAGATGGAGAATCCAGTAAGGTGGAATTATGCGCACTAATCTCTCATACAAGTCACTTGGTATCTTTCTCACATTCAACGTTTTTTGGCTTTAATTGTTTTTCCTTCCCAGCATGAAAAATTGTGAAATCAACTCCAGCTGACTAGGTTTTCTTTCCATTTCAAATAATTATATGAAGCATTTAAATAAGTGCACCAAACCATATCTCAAATGGAACTGAGTATTCAAAACATATATTTTATGCCTTAAGTTTGTTGAGAATTTATTTGCATAAAAATCCCAGTATATTTCCACTGAGCCCACCACCTTGCAGGTGACGGGTGGTGTGTCAAACGTGCTAATAATGACCCCGTGAGACAGATAATTAGATTCCGGAGGACCTGGGGACGCGGGGCCGAGAACACGGGTGGCGTGCAGACCCCAGAGGGGCAGGGGCACCTGAGCCTGTGGGTCTGAAAGACAAGAGTGGGGTGTGTTCAGATGTAGAATTCCTCCTCCACGTCGTTGTCCGCGCCTCCGGCCAGCACTGAGGGTGGCAGGACGCCTCTGCCAGTCTGCTGGGCGTCGGGAGCATCGTAAGGGAGTTCTGGGGGTGACTCTGGGAGCCAGGAGGTGTCGGAAGCTGGGGAAGTGGTGACAGCTGTGGCCGAGGAGCTGGAAGGCCCTTTGGTGAACAGAGGGAGGGCAGCCCAGGAGGCCTCTGTGGTCACGCCGCCCCCAGCGGGCAGGGGTCCTTCTCTGGAAGCCCTGCGCTCTGACCAGAGGCTGCTGCATCTTTCGGAGGGGAGCAGTGTCTCCACGGGGCTGCAGAACCTGCTGGGTGCAGAGTATGCAGAGACCACGGACAGGTCGGAGGAGGAGAGCCGCAGCCCCGTGTCCACGTCCGTCTCCTGGGCCCCCTCTAAGTCATCGATGGAGAGGAGGTGGCCGTGCCTCCGCTCCGACGCCCTCTGTCCCGGGCCGTCTGTGTTTGCAAAGCACAGTGGTTCAGCTGAGGAGGCCAGGGAGGGGTCTCCCGTGGGCAAACAAAACAGGGACTTGCTTCTCTGGAAAGGCCAGGGGAGGCTGGGAGGGCTGCCGGCTGGTCTGGCCAAGTCCTGCGGCTGCCGGGTAGGCAGGCCTGTCTGGCCGAACCCCGGGTCTGAAGTGTCCATCGGGGGCTGCGGGCCACTGCCAGGGGTCTGGCTCTGTGCAGCGGCACTCGGAGAAGGCGTGGACCCAGCTTTCTGCTCTGAGGCGTGGTGAGCTCTGCTGGGTTTAGGGCACTTCCTGCGTACCCTCTGTGCCTGCAGGGGGAAGAGGGCATATCACATCAGTGCAGGACTGGCGGTCACCGGGGACGGGGATTCCGCTGTTAACAGAACGTGAGACACATTTCCTGATGACTGGAAACTTCTGGCAATGTCTCGGCAGTAAAGCATTACCAGAAATTTCATTCTCCAAATTCTAAAGCAAAGACAGAGGTAGCGGAGCTTGGGGGAATACAGATCAGACTTCTCAGTCTGAGCAGACATCCCCAAACCCAGGGGGAGACGCAGTCCCTTGTCACGACAGGGAACGGTACGTCTTCCAGTGCACACGCAAGGATGCTCGACAGATTAGCCACAAGCATGAGGCCTGGCTGAGCAGGAGAGGGGAGACAAGAATTACCATTCAATGCAAGAAGGTTGCTTGAAGGGTTTATCTCCCTCCAACCAAAGCCCCACTGTTTGGAAATACTACTGACGGCAGCATGGAAGGATCGGGATGGGACTTGACTCCAGTGCACGTGTGAACATCAGGACACAGCCTAGGGGTGGCCTACGATTCAGGGCAGTACATCTTCAAAGAGTGCAGGGCTATCAGGAAATTGGCATTTATTTACTTGCTCTAAGGAACTCCACGATACTCAGCTATTTTGCCTTTCAGAAACTGTATGGGAAAGGGGGCGGTTGACTACTGACTAACCCCGTGGATGCCCCACAGGGCTTGGACAAGCAGTTTCACCCTTTAACACTCCGCCCTGTCCTCCTAGTCTCCCTGACCTTCCCTGCAGCTCTGCAGGAAGCTGTTTCTGCTGCACAGAACTGGGGCTTCACTTCCGATTCTCATGCACCCCTGGGGCTGCTGCTCTCGGGTTCTCTCCCTGGTCTGGTTCACCAGGCCTGCAGGCCAAAGTCTGGATTACTTACCACCCAGATAATGGATCTGGGGACAGTGGGTCTGGCTCTGCTCTGTATAGGATTACCTGATTTATGAATCCCTGCAACAAGAGGGCTGAGTGCAGTTTACTATAAGGGCTATTTCCTAGCACCCAGCAGGCTACGAGACATTGGCTCTTCCCTGGACAGGCAAGTCCCCCACCTCCCTGTTAGACAGGAACCTGGTTTTGTTATAGCCACCTGGGAAATTTTATTCAATGCAATACACACTTATTTGTACCTATTACAGGTAAAGGAGGAGACACTACAATGAGAAGGACTGTCCCCAACCACATGAACCTTCTATCTCATTGACAGGATCGGAGACAAAAAGAACTCAGACAAGGGCGTGTGAAGACAGGCACAATACTAGGCCGAAGAGCGAGAGGCCGTGCCTGCCCGCGGGAGCACAGGAGTCTTCAGTTGGAGGTGGCCATGGAGATGGGCGGCTGTCGTCCTAGTGGGTGGCACGCGTGGAGAGGAGGCTGTGCTGGAGAGAGAGGCCAAGACAAACGGGCTGACTGTTGGCAGGTAAGCAAGGGAGTTGCAGGGAGCGGGGAGCAAGCAGCTCGGCTTGATTACAGACCAGGTGCCTGGAAAGCAGCGCTGTAGGTCAGCTTGGGGATGGAGTCTAGTATTGGTCAAGGAGACCCTGACCGTGTGGGTAAGAAATACACAGACTTATCCTTCTGCTGGGGCCATGTTCACTCATTATGGTTTTTTCTATAGGACCATTCCTTTCACTGATTTCTTAGATCTTTTTTGCCTAATTCCAGATATCTCTTAATCCTATAAACAGACCGACTGACTCATTGTTTTTCAATCAACATTAACTGAGAGTCTTTTAAGCGGAGCTCCTCAACTGGTGTGTTTAAGCTTTGCCTGGGTTATAAAGGTGTGCTGAGGACTGATCTCTGTCACCAGCAGCCTCTTGTACCACAGAAATATTATCGTTTCCTGTGTGCTCTGATGTGAAAAAGGTCTGGAGGACCAGGCACAGATAATTTTGAATAAGACACGATCTTAGCCCCCCACAATTAACAATACAACGGTCAAGTGTAATAAGGTGAGCCACAATGATAAAGTGAGCGGCGATATAATGGGGGCGTTTGGGGCACCAAGGGGGGAGGGGTTGATTTTACAGAGGGGGTGAGGCAGCACGGGGAGAGGGTAGAAAAAGCTTGCCTTGAAGTCATGACTGGACAGAATCTTGGAAGTGGAAGAGGGGTTTGTCAACTGGAGGGCAGTGGGCGTGGCATGGAAAGGCACACAGGCACAGAGGCAGCCTGAGCAGAGGCTGGGGGCATGAACCAAAACAAGAGGCGAGCCCTGAGAAGTGAGAGGAGCCTCATCAGGGGCGTGCTGTTGTCTGCGCAAGCTCCCTCTCCCTCTATATTCTTTTTCAGATTCTTTTCCATTTTGGTTATTACAAGATACTGAGTATAGTTCACTATGCTACACAGTAAATCCTTGTTGTTCATCTATTTTATAGATGGTAGTGTGTATCTGCTAATCCCAAACTCCTAATTTATCCATCCCTCTTGCCTTTCCTCTTTGGTAACCATAAGTTGTTTTCTATGACAGTGAGTCTGTTTCTGTTTTGCAGGTAAGTTCATTTGTATCGTATTTTAGATTCCACTCATAACGGATAGCATATGATATTTGTCTTTCTCTGTCTGACTTAGTATGATAATCTCTAGGTTCATCAATGTTGCTGCAAATGGCATGATTTCATTCTTTTTTATGGCTGAGTAATATTCCATTGTATGTATGTACCACATCTTCTTTATCCATTCATCTATCGATGGACACTTAGGTTGCTTCCATGTCTTGGCTATTGTAAATAGTGCTGCCGTGAACATTGGGGTGGATTTATCTTTTTGAATGACGGTTTTCTCTGGATATATGCCCAGGAGTGCTGGATCATATGGTAGCTCTATTTTTAGTTTTTTAAGGAACCTCCATACTGTTTTCCATAGTGACTGTACCAATTTACATTCCTGCCCATGGTATAGGAGGGTTCCCCTTTCTCCACACCCACTCTAGCATTTATTATTTGTAGACTTTTTGATGATGGTTAATCTGACTGGTATTAGGTGATACCTCATTGTAGTTTTGATTTGCATTTCTCTAATAATGAGCAATGCTGAACATCTTTCCATGTGCCTGTTGGTCATCTGTATGTCTTCCTTGGAGAAATGTCTCTTTAGGTCTTCTGCCCATTTTTTTGATTGGGTTGTTCGTTCTTTTGTTATTGCGTTGTATGAGCTGTTTGTATATTTTGGAGATTAATCCCTTGTCAGTTGCATCATTTGCAAATATTTTCTCCCAGCCTGTGGGTTGTCTTTTCGTTTTATGATTTCCTTTGCTGTGCAAAAGCTTATAAGTTTGATTAGGTCTCATTTGTTTACTTTTGCTTTTATTTCTATTGCCTTTGGAGACTGACCTAAGAAAACATTGGTATGATTTATGTCAGAGAACGTTTTGCCTATGTTCTCTTCTAGGTGTTTTATGGTGTCATGTATTATATTTAAGTCTTTAAGCCATTTTGGGTTTATTTTTTTGTATGGTGTGAGGGAGTTTACATGCAGCTGTCTAGCTTTCTCAACACCACTTGCTTTTTTTCCATTGTATATTCTTGCCTCCTTTGTCCAAGCCTAATTGATGATATGTGTGTGGGTTTATTTCTGGGGTCTCTATTCTGTTCCATTGATCCATATGTCTGTTTTTGTGCCACTACCATGCTGTTTTGATTACTGTAGCTTTGTAGTGTTGTCTGAAGTCTGGGAGGGTTACGGATCCTCTTCTTAATCCTCAGTCTCTAATTCTGTGTGGGGGGGGGTGTCTTTGTCCCCGTGACCTGCTGTCTTCCTGCCCAACAGTCTCTGTACAGCATAATGAAATTCTCAAGCTGTTCTGCTAAGGGTGGTTTAAGGAGCTGAAGGTCAAGAGCAGCAATTACGGAGGTTTCTGATGGTCTAAATTATAGATTCTTAAAGAATATGATGCAAAATGTTTTTAGTACAGGTTGTAAGATATGGTTCTCGTAAAGATCACACTCTACAAGGCCATTCTACTTGCATTTTATGTGCATGGGGACCTCACTGAATATGGCAAGGAAGGTGCTGAGCCAAACTCGTTCCTCCTGGGGTATGACCCACTCACCAGGGCTTGCTGCTCTGTGCTCCAGTATCCCCTGAACTCCCAACCCAGCCATTCTGACTCTGTGCTGTACTGCTCTGGTTAGTGATCCATCTTCTCTGCAAGGCCCTGTGCTTCACGAGGGAGATCCTGCTCAGCACATACCCTGACCAGTACCCAATACACAGCAGGAACTTAAGCATGAATGAAGAGTCACAGCTTTGGGATGGGGTCAGGAGTGGCCTCAGAAGGCCCATGTGTACCTGGGAGGTGTGACAGCTGAGTGGCTGTTGAAGAGACAAACCAGTTTTCTCAATCATTTGAGTTTGGCTAAATAAGAGAGAAAATAAGTCATGAGGCTCTTTAGAGAAGGAAGTCCTCAGGTACAGAGCCTACTTCCAGTGGGGGGACAGTGTTTATTAATTAAGAGGTCTATCTTATTTTTCCAAAGGGCTGAGTCCCTTGGGTGCCCCAGTAAGTATGTACCACCCTGTAACTTGCATGTTCAGAGTCTTATTCGAGGGGCATGCTCTGGGTGAGCATGCTTGCAGTCAGAATCTGCCTGAAAGAGGAAGCCTCTGTGAATACTGCTCCATGAGAAGCAAAAGGCCAAGGTTCCAACTTGAGGAACTGTTTGGAGACATCTGAAGCTTTCCACGGTCAGAGACAGAGTGGTGTTAAATTAGACTCAAAATCAGGAACAGCTAGCAGAGGACGCATCCTTGGTGGCTTTGCAGAGATTTTCATCACTGTGCTCTTATTTTTTTTACTGCATCGTGAAGGCAGGAGTCCAGCTAAATCCTAATATCTTCTTTGAAGAGAGGTGGTAGCCAGTGTTTTTCACTGGAGGGGTGCCCACGTGCACCGTAGAGGTGGCTGCTGGGCAGGTGGGATTCCAGTTGGCACAGCATTGGCCGGTGATGATGCAGGATCCTGGGGTGGGGAGTTGGAGGAGGTTGGCTGCGAGGCTTCACAGCCCCTGCTCCCGGGGTCTGCCCAGGGCTGCTGTGCCCGTGGGATGTGCCTGCAGCAGATCTGGTGGTTTTCTCCAGCTCTGCCTGGAGGCAGAGAAGTCAGCTTCTAAAAGCAGGGTCTTGTCTGTCTGATGACAACTCACATATGCAAAGGATGGCCCTACTTTTGGTGTCCTTCCCATGGCGATGGCTCTATTTCTGACCTTTCCTGTCTGCCCGTCTGACTTGACCAGGAACACTAGAATCTGATAATGAACCATCAAAGATGTTTCGAGAAGCTCTTCCCCAGTGGACTTTTCCAGAGTGAAACAACACTCTGGAAAAGCCTCCTTCCTCCCCCAGCTTTCGGCTCTCAGGGCTGCCCCTCGGGAGCTTCTCCACGTGACAGCAGCACTGTACCTTGAGGATGGCTTCCTTTGCTTCTCTTTGAAGCAGTGCGGGCTAGCTGACTCACTGGAATCCAGTAGTTCCCTCTTTGCTGTTTATGGAACTTTCTCTAAGGAACACAGTAGCATTACATCAATGACTCTGCCTAAAGGCAACCAGCCAGGGAGATCTGGTTGTGTCCCTGAAATCACCAAAAAGCTGAAATGCAGTAAGTGACCCATGAGCTTCACATGGAACTTCGAGCCTGGGCAGTTTGCAATGGAAGGAGTAAAAAGGCCTTTTTCAAGGATCAGCGTGTCTCAACAGACACATGGATGGAATTCCTAGGAAGGGTGATTCTATCCCTGACCCAGTAAGCCTGTGCAGTGTCTCATGGGTCGATCATGGTCAGGGCATTTTCTCTCACCCTCACACCTCCTCTTTCCAAGAAAGGTCATTTCCTCCTGTTCTGTCCTGGGCAGAAACACAACCAGTGTGGCACTGTCTGTTATGCAGTGAGCCAGCAAAAGACCTTTTAACCCAGGGACTCATAAGAATTAGGGGCAGTCTCAAGGAAATTGGGCAATGGGTTCACATGAGAAACCGGATTTTTGTTCTAAATAAAAGCATCGTATTTTGCTTCTCCTTTCACTGTCCTCTGGATTAGGTTTCATATACCCACTAAGAGCACTACCCCCAGAAAAAGCCTATGTTGTCTTCAAAAAAATTTTTTTAATTTAATTAAAATTTTTATTGAAATATAATTGACATATAACATATATTAGTCTCAGGTGTACAACATATTATTTGTATATATTGTGAAATGATCACAATAAGTCTAGTTAATCCATCACCACACATAGTTATGTTTTTTCTTGCAATGACAACTTTAAATCTACTCTCCCATCAACTTTCAATATACAAAACAGTATTAACTATAGTCACCAAGCTGTACATTAAATCGCCGGATTTATTAATTCTATAATTGGAAGTTTGTACCTTTTGGCTTTTTTTTTTTTTTTTGCACTGTGCAGCATGTGGGATCTTAGTTCCCTGACCAGGGATCGAACCCTGGCCCAGTGCAATCGAAGTGCAGAGTCTTGACCACTGGACCGCCAGGGAAGTCCTGGAAGTTTGTACCTTTTGATCACCCACCCATAACAACCACCAATCTCTTCTCTGAATCTATGAGTTAGGTTTTTTATTCTTGTTGTTTTAATTCCACATATAAGTGAGATCATATGGTATCTGTCTTTCTCTGGCTTATCTTGCATAATGCCCTCAGGGTACATCCATGTTGTCACAAATGACAGGATTCCATTCTTTTTTATAGCTGAATAATATTCTGTGTGTGTGTGTGTGTGTGTGTGTGTGTGTGTACACACACACACACCACATCTTCTCCATTCATCCACAGATGGACCCTTACCTTAGGTTGCTTCCATGTCTAGACTATGGTAAATAATGCTACAATCAACGTGGAGAGTGCAAATATCCTTTCAAGTTAGTGTTTTCATTTCCTTCAGATAAACACACAGAATTAAAACTGCTGGATCATATGGTAGTTCTATTTTTATTTTTTGAGGAACCTCCACACCACTTTCCGTAGTGGCCACACCAATTTACATTCCTACCAACGGTGCACAAGGGTTCCCTTTTCTCCACATTCTCGCCAAGACTTAATATTTCTTATCTGTTTGATAAAAGCCATTTAATAGTTATAAGGTGGTATCTAAACCACTTTGTGGTTTAGATTCTCATTTCCCTGATTATTAGTGATGTTGAATATCATTTCTTACCTGTTGGCCATCTGTATGTATTCTGCGGAACAATGTCTATTCAGACTTTCAGCGCACTTTTTAATCAGGTTGTCTGCTTTTTTACTATTGAGTTGTATGAATTCTTTATAATATTTTCTTCCATTTGGTAGGTGGCCTTTTCATTTTGTTGATGGTTTCCTTTGCTGTACAAAAGATTTTTAGTTTGATGTAGTCCCACTTGTTTATTTTTTGCTTCTTTTGCCTTTGGTCTTGGTGATGATAATTTCAATTTGACACCAAAAACAATCTCAAGGAGTGTACCACCTATGTTTTCTTCTAGGAGTTTTATGGTTTCAAGCCTTGTGTTCAAGGCTTTCATCCATTTTGAGTTGATTTTTGTATATGGTGTAAGCTTTCTGGTAGCATCTTTAGGATTCTCTACGTATAATATCATGTCATCTGCAAACAGTGACAGCTTTTTCTTTTCCGACTTGGTTTCTTTTTATTTCTTTTTCTTCTCTGATTGCTGTGGCTAAAACTTCCAAAACTATGTTGAATAATACTGGTGAGAGTGGGCAACCTTGTCTTGTTCCTGATCTTAGTGGAAATGCTTTCAGTTTTTCACCACTGAGGACGATGTTGGCTGTGGGTTTGTCATATATGGCCTTTATTATGTTGAGGTAAGTTCCTTCTATGCCTACTTTCTGGAGGGTTTTTATCATAAATGGGTGTTGAATTTTGTCGAAAGCTTTTTCTGCATCTATTGAGATGATCATATGGCTTTTCTCCTTCAATTTGTTAATATGGTGTATCACATTGATTGATTTGCGTATATTGAAGAATCCTTACATTCCTGGGGTAAACCCCACTTGATCATGGTGTATGATCCTTTTAATGTGCTGTTGGATTCTGTTTGCTAGTATTTTGTTGAGGATTTTTGCATCTGTGTTCATCAGTGATATTGGCCTGTAGTTTTCTTTCTTTGTGACATCTTTGTCTGGTTTTGGTATCAGGGTGATGGTGGCCTCATAGAATGACCTTGGGAGTATTCCTTCCCCTGCAATTTTTGGGAAGAGTTTCAGAAGGGTAGTTGTTAACTCTTCTCTAAATGTGATAGAATTCATCTGTGAAGCCATCTGGTCCTGGACTTTTGTTTGTTGGAAGACTTTTATCACAGTTTCAATTTCATTACTTGTGATTGGTCTGTTCATATTTTCTATTTCTTCCTGGTTCAGTCTTGGAAGGTTGTACCCTTCTAAGAATTTGTCCATTTTATTGGCATATAGTTGCTTGTAGTAATCTCTTATGATCCTTTGTATTTCTGTGGTGTCCATTGTAACTTCTCCTTTTTCATTTCTAATTTTATTGATTTGAGTCCTCTCCCTCTTTTTCCTGATGGGTATGGCTAAAGGTTTATCAATATTGTTCATCTTCTCAAAGAAGCAGCTTTTAGTTTTATTGATCTTTGCTATTGTTTTCTTTATCTCTAATTCATTGATTTCTGCTCTGATCTTACGCTTTCTTTCCTTCTACTAATTTTGGGATTTGTTTGTTCTTCTTTCTCTAGTTGCTTTAGGTTTAAGGTTAGGTTGTTAGAGATTTTTCTTATTTCTTGAGGTAAGACTGTATTGCTATAAACTCCCCTCTTAGAACTGCTTTTGCTGTGTCCCATAGGCTTTTTTTTTTTTTTTTTTTTTGGGGTACACAGGCCTCTCACTGTTGTGGCCTCTCCTGTTGCGGAGCACAGGCTCCGGACGTGCAGGCTCAGTGGCCATGGCTCACGGGCCCAGCCGCTCCGCGGCATGTGGGATCTTCCCAGACTGGGGCACGAACCCATGTCCCCTGCATCGGCAGGCAGACTCTCAACCACTGCACCACCAGGGAAGCCCCCATAGGTTTTGGATCATTGTGTTTTCGTTATCACTTGTCTCTAGGTATTTTCTGATTTCCTCTTTGATTTCTTCAGTGATCCACTGGTTATTTAGTAACATATTGTTTAGCCTCCACGTGTTTGTGTTTTTTGCAGTTTTTTTCCCTGTAATTGATTTCTTATCTCATAGCATTGTGGTCGGAAAGGATGCTTGACATGATTTCAATTTTCTTAAATTTACTGAAGCTTGATTTCTGATCCAGGATGTGATCTATCCTGGGGAATGTTCTGTGTACACTTGAGAAGAAAGTGTATTCTGCTGCTTTGGGATGGACTCTCCTATAAATATCAATTAAGTCCATCTGGTCTAATGTGTCATTTAAGGCTTATGTTTCCTTATTAATTTTCTGTCTGGATGATCTGTCCATTGGTACAAGTGGGGTATTAAAGTCCCCCACTATTATTGTGTTACTGTCAATTTCTCCTTTTATGGCTGTTAGCATTTCCCGTATATATTGAGGTGCTCCTATGTTGGGTGCATATATATTTACAATTGTTATATCTTCTTTTTGGATTGATCCCTTGAACATTATGTAGTGTCCTTCCTTATCTCTTGTAACAGTCTTTAAAGTCTATTTTGTCTGATATGAGTATTACTACTCCAGCTTTCTTCTGATTTCCATTTGCATGGAATATCTTTCTTCATCCCCTTACTTTGTCTGTATGTGTCCTTAGGTCTGAAGTGGGTCTCTTGTAGACAGCATATATACAGGTTTTGTTTTTGTATCCATTCAGCCAGTCTGTATCTTTTGGTTGGAGCACTTAATCCATTTACATTTAAGGTAATTATAAATATGTATTTTCCTATTGCCATTTTGTTAACCGTTTTGGGTTTTTTTTTAAACATCTTTATTGGAGTATAATTGCTTTACAGTGGTGTGTTAGTTTCTGCTTTATAACAAAGTGAATCAGTTATACATATACATATATCCCCATATCTCTTCCCTCTTGCATCTCCCTCCCTCCCACGCTCCCTATCCCACCCCTCTAGGTCGTCACAAAGCACGGAGCTGATCTCCCTGTGCTATGCGGCTGCTTCCCACTATCTATCTGTTTTACATTTGGTAGTGTATCTATGACTGTGCCACTCTCTCACTTTGTCCCAGATTACCCTTCCCCTTCCCCATATCCTCAAGTCCATTCCCTAGTAGGTCTGCATCTTTATTCCCATCTTACCCCTAGGTTCTTCATGACCTTTTTTATTTTTTTTAGATTCCATATATATGTGTTAGCATACAGCATTTGTTTTTCTCTTTCTGACTTACTTCACTCTGTGAGACTCTAAATCCATTCACCTCACTACAAATAACTCAACTTTGTTTCTTTTTATGCCTGAGTAATATTCCATTGTATATATGTGCCACATCTTCTTTATCCATTCATCTGTCGATGGACACTTAGGTTGCTTCCATGTCCTGGCTATTGTAAATAGAGCTGCAGTGAACATTGTGGTACATGACTCTTTTTGAGTTATGGTTTTCTCAGGGTGTATGTCCAGTAGTGGTACTGCTGGGTCATATACTAGTTCTATTTTTAGTTTTTTAAGGAACCTCCATGCTGTTCTCCATAGTGGCTGTATCAATTTACATTCCCACCAACAGTGCAAGAGAGTTCCCTTTTCTCCACACCCTCTCCTGCATTTATTGTTTGTAGATTTTTCATCATGGCCATTCTGACTGGTGTGAGATGATATCTCATTGTAGTTTTGATTTCTATTTCTCTAATGATTAATGATGTTGAGCATTCTTTCATGTGTTTGTTGGTAATCTGTATGCTTCTTTGGAGAAATGTCTATTTAGGTCTTCTGCCCATTTTTGGATTGGGTTGTTTGTTTTTTAGATATTGAGCTGCATGAGCTGCTTGTAAATTTTGGAGATTAATCCTTTGTCGGTTGCTTCATTTGCAAATATTTTTTCCCACTCTGAGGGCTGTCTTTTCATCTTGTTTATGGTTTCCTTTGTTGTGCAAAAGCTTTTTCAGTAGGTCCCATTTGTTTCCTTTGTTGTGCAAAAGCTTTTTCAGTAGGTCCCATTTGTTGTGCAAAAGCTTTTTCAGTAGGTCCCATTTGTTTATTTTTGTTTTTATTTCCATTTCTCTAGGAGGTGGGTCAAAAACGATCTTGCTGTGATTTATGTCATAGAGTGTTCTGCCTATGTTTTCCTCTAAGAGTTTGATAGTGTCTGGCCTTCCATGTAGGTCTTTAATCCATTTTGAGTTTATTTTTGTGTATGGTGTTAGGGAGTGTTCTAATTTCATTCTTTTACATGTAGCTGTCCAGTTTTCCCAGCACCACTTATTGAAGAGGCTGCATTCCTATACACTAATGATGTAAAATCTGAAAATGAAATTAAGACAACACTCCCATTTACCATTGCAACAAAAAGAATAAAATACCTAGGAATAAACCTACCTAAGGAGACAAAAGACCTGTATGCAGAAAATTATAAGACACTGATGAAAGAAATTAAAGATGATACAAATAGATGGAGAGATATACCATGTTCTTGGACTGGAAGAATCAACATTGTGAAAATGACTATACTACCCAAAGCAATCTACAGATTCAATGCAATCCCTATCAAACTACCACTGGCATTTTTCACAGAACTAGAACAAAAAATTTCACAATTTGTATTGAAACACAAAAGACCCAGAATAGCCAAAGCAATCTTGAGAAAGAAAAACGGAGCTGGAGGAATCAGGCTCCCTGACTTCAGACTATACTACAAAGCTACAGTAATCAAGACAGTATGGTACTGGCACAAAAACAGAAATATAGATCATTGGATTTGTTTCTGTAGGTCGTTTTTCTTCCCTTCCTCTTTTGTTCTCTTCTCTTGTGTTTCCTGCCTAGAAAGGTTCCTTTAGCATTTGTTGTAAAGCTGGTTTGGTGGTGCTGAATTCTCTTAGCTTTTGCTTGTCTGTAAAGTTTTGATTTCTTTGCTGAATCTGAATGAGAGCCTTGCTGGGTAAAGTAGTCTTGGTTGCAGGTTTTTCCCTTTCATCACTTAAAATATATCACGCCACTCCCTTCTGGCCTGTAGAATTTCTGCTGAAAAATCAGCTGATAACCTTATGGGAATTCCCTTTTATTTGTTGCTTTTCCCTTGCTGCTTTTAATATTTTTTCTTTGTGTTTAATTTTTGTTAGTTTGATTAATATGTGTTTTGGCGTTTTCCTCCTTGGGTTTATCTTGTATGGGACTCTGCACTTTCTAGACTTGGTTGGGTGACTATTTCCTTTCCCATGTTAGGGAAGTTTTCGACTATAATCTCTTCAAATATTTTCTCAGACCCTTTCTTTTTCTCTTCTTCTTCTGGGACCCCTATAATTCAAATGTTGGTGCATTTAGTGTTGTCCCAGAGGTCTGAGAGACTGTCCTCTTT
Organism: Aethalodelphis obliquidens; assembly: GCF_003676395.1. Classification (NCBI taxonomy): domain Eukaryota; kingdom Metazoa; phylum Chordata; class Mammalia; order Artiodactyla; family Delphinidae; genus Aethalodelphis; species Aethalodelphis obliquidens. Next base: position 18,108,289 of record NW_020837960.1, on the reverse strand, counting down.
TCTTTTCATTCTTTATTCTGTTCCGTGGCAGAGATTTCCACCATCTGTCTTCTAGGTCACATCCATTCTTCTGCCTCAGTTATTCTGCTGTTGATTCCTTCTAGTGTATTTTTCATTTCAGTTATTGTATTATTCATCTCTGTTTGTTTGTTCTTTAGTTCTTCTAGGTCTTTGTTAAACGTTTCTTGTTTCTTCTTGATCTGCACCTCCATTCTTTTTCTGAAATCTTGGATCATCTTTACTATCATTACTCCGAATTCTTTTTCAGATAGATTGCCTTCTCTTCATTTAGTTGTCCTTGTAGGTTTTTATCTTGCTCCTTTGTCTGCAACGTATTTCTTTGTCTTTTCATTTTGTCAGACTTACTGTGTTTGTGGTCATCTTTCCACAGGCTCCAGGATCGTAATTCCTTGTTTCTGGTGTCTGACCCCTGGTGGGTGAGGCTCGTTCAGAGGCTTTGCCATTATCCCCTTGACAGGGGGTTTGATTGGTGTTGTGGTGACCAGAGCCTGCACTGGATATTGAGTGGGGCCTCCCCTTTGCTCTGTGGTTGTCACTGCCCTGGTCAGGGGCAGGGTCTGCTCCCGAGTTTTTGGAGTAGAGGCCCCCAGATCTGTTTCTTAGCTGTGTTTCTGATCTGCGGTGTGAGGCAGGTGGGACTGGAGCACTCCCACTGGGAGACAAGCCACTGAGTATTCCTGCTCTGGAGCTGTTCACCTGTGAATGTGCTCTGTTGTGCCCCCTTTTGCCCATTGTGCGGACTCACAAAGTACACTGTTGTTGGCACTGCTCTCAGTCTGCCCTTATCTGTGGGGATGCTGGCAACTGGCCCTGGTGACTCTCAGGTGTTTTCAGCAGATCACTGGCACAGATACACTGAGGTCAGGTCCCAGGACTGCAGTAGTCATGCACCTAGACCCGCTGTGGGAGCTATAGAGGCAGCTCAGACTCTGGCCTGGACCAACTCCCACATGTATGTGCCCACAAAGCCCACAGCTGCTGAAGCCAGACCCATCCCAGCTGCAGGAGAGCTTGTTGTCCTTTCAGATGTTTCACAGGTGCTGAATTTAGGAAGCTGCCAGCAGAGATGTAACTCCGTGGTTCGTGCAGCCTTGAAGAGCAATTTCAGCTCTTCTTCCTTAGTCACACGGCCCCTGGGGCTCAGGTGTGGTTTCAGCCCCACCTGTGCATATGTTCTTCCCACTGGAGTCTGCTCCAGAGGTTGCCGGAGCACATGAGCCTATCAGGCAGGAAGGAGCTGAGGCAGTGATTGGGGCGAGCAGGCTGCCTAGGTGGGAGGGTGCTGGGGTAGGGACTGGAACATGCAAGCTCATCAGGTGGCAAGCAGGGTGAGCGGGTCACCCAGGCTTGCACGGGGGTTGCAGGGGAGGTGATGGCAGGGGCGTGTGAGCTGGCTCTGGTGGAGCCCTCCCTAGTGCCTGTGGAGGCAGGGGCTGGTGTGTGAGGAGAGAGGATGTGATGGTGGCCCTGCCCTTTGCACGTCACTCAACCATGGTACTTCTCTGTTGTGGTGGTCCAGGCTTCCTCCATGAGCATTCCCAGTTGCGGAGCTCCTCACTCCTGTCCCCACAGGCTGTCTCCTTACAGCCAACAATGGTCTCCCCCCGGGTCTGCTCTCCAAACCCCACATTCCACCACCCAGCCCCCATGTGTACTGGCGGACACCTGTCTCAGGCTGGGGCATGCAGGACTGCTGTGGCATGGACCATCTGTGTAGGTCTCACTCTGTCCTATCACAGACCATTTGCTGGGCTCTCCTCCAAGCCCCTGAGGCTCCCTTCTGTCCCAGCTGATCTTCCAGGTGGTGAAGGGGCTTCCCCAGATGCGGGAACCTCTCTTTCAGCTCCCTGCCAGGGGTGCAGGTTGCATCCTGTTTCCTCTCCTCTTCCTTTTACCTTATTTCTTTCATCCTACCCAGCTATGTGGGGATCTTTCTTGTCCTTTTAGGTGTCTGAGGTCCTCTGCTAGTGTTCAGCAAGTGCTCTGTGAGAATTGTTCCATTTGTAGATGTATTCTTGATGTGTCTATAGGGAGAGATGAACTCCACGTTCTCCTACTCTCCCTCCATCTTGGAAAGCTCCCCTCAACTCTCTGTTTTTTTCTTTTGTCCTGCCTGGTTATGTGGAAGTTTTCTTGGACTTTTGGAAGTCTGAGGTCTTCTGCCAGTGTTCAGTAGATGTTCTGTGTGAATCATTCCACTTGTAGGTGTTTTCTGATGTATTTGTGGGAGGAGGTAAGCTCCACATCCTACTCTTCTGCCATCTTGATTCCTCCCTCCAAAGTCTTACAGTTTTCAATGTATATATCACTGATCTTCTTGGATAAATTTATTCCTATGTATTTTATTCTTTTGATGCAATTGTAAGTGGTGTTTTTTAAAATTTCTTTTTCTGATAGTTTGCTATTAGTGTATAGAAACAAAACAAATTTTTAATATATTTAGGATTCTCTATGTATAGTATGTCATCTGCAAACAATGACAGCTTTACTTCTTTTCTGATTTGGATTCCTTTTATTTCCTTTTCTTCTCTGATTACTGTGGCTAAAACTTCCAAAACTATGTTGAATAAGAGTGGTGAGAGTGGGCAACCTTGTCTTGTTCCTGATCTTAGTGGAAATGCTTTCAGTTTTTCACCATTGAGGATGATGTTGGCTGTGGGTTTGTCATATATGGCCTTTATTATGTTGAGGAAAGTTCCCTCTATGCCTACTTTCTGCAGGGGTTTTATCATAAATGGGTGTTGAATTTTGTTGAAAGCTTTCTCTGCATCTATTGAGATGATCATATGGTTTTTCTCCTTCAATTTATTGATATGGTTTATCACATTGATTGCTTTGCCTATATTGAAGAATCCTTGCATTCCTGGAATAAACCCCACTTGATCATGGTGTATGATCCTTTTAATGTGCTGTTGGATTCTGTTTGCTAGTATTTTGTTGAGGATTTTTGCATCTATGTTCATCAGTGATATATTGATTTTTATATCCTGCAACTTCACTGAATTTATTCAAATAGTTTTATAGCACAGGCTTTTGGATTTTCTCTATATAATAGCATTTCATCTGTACATAGTGACAGTTTTACTCCTTTTTTTAAAAAAAACACAACATGATTATATTTTAATACAAAACCAAAATACAAAACACCATAGTAAATTGATGGCAATAAAATATGGCATTTCATTTACACTGCATGACAAATGGTTAACATCCTTAGTAATAAATGAGTTCTTAGAATACTTCCGTCTTTCTGACTTGGAAGGCTTTTATAACTTTTTCTTGCCTAACTGCCCTGGCTAGAACTTGCAATAATACATAGAATAAAAGTTGTGAGAGTTGGAATCCTTATCTTGTTTCTCATCATAAAGGTAAAGCTTTCAGCTTTTCACCACTGAGTTAGCTGTCGGCTTGTCATATGTGGCTTTTATCATGTTGAGGTATGTTCCGTGTATACCCAATATGTTGAAAGTTTTTTTCATAAATGAGTGTTGAATTTTGTCAAATGCTTTTTCTGCATCTATTGAGATAAGATTATGATTTTTATCTTCCATTTTGATAATGTGGTGTATCACACCAATTGATTTGCAGATGTCAAACCATCCTTGCATCCGTGGAATAAATCCCACTTGAACATGGTGTACAATCCTTTTAATGTATTGTTGAATTAATTTGCTAATATTTTGTTGAGGATTTTTGCATCTATGTTCATCAGGGATATTGACCTGTAGTTTTCTTTTCTTATGGCATCCTTGTCTGGATTTGGTTTCAGGGTAATGCTGACCTTGTAAAATGAGTTTGGAAGTGTTCCCTCCTCTTCTGTTTTTTTTTGATAGAGTTTGGGAAGGATTGGCATTAATTTTTTCTTTAAATGTTTGGTAGAATTCACTAGGAAGCCATCTGACTCTGGAGTTTTGTTAGAAGACTATTGATTACTAATTCAGTCTCCTTACTAGTGATCAGTCTGTTCAGATTTTCTATTTGTTCAGTGATTCAGTCATTGTAGGTTGTATGTTCCTAGGAATTTATCCATTTCTTCTAGGCTGTTCAATTTGTTCGCACCTAATTGTTCATAGTTGTCCTTTATGATACTTTGTATTTATGTGTTATCCATTTTAATCTTTCCTCTTTCATTTCTAACTTGAGTCCTCTTCTTTTCTTGATGAGTCTAGCTAAAGGTCTGTCAATTTTGTTGTCTTCTCAAAGAACTGGCTCTTAGTTTTGTTAATCTTTTCTATTTTTTGTCTCTATTTCATTTATTTCCACTGTGATCTGTTATCTCCATCCTTCCACTAAATTTGAGCTTCTTTGTTCTTTTTCTAGTTACTTGAGGTATAGAGATAGGTTGAGATCTTTTTTGTTTCTTGATGTAGGCATTTATCACTACGAACTCCCCTCTATAGCAAGAAATTCTCTTGTTATATCCCATAAGTTTTGTATGTTGCATTTCCATTTTTATTGTCTCAAAGTATTTTTTAATTTCTTCTTTGACCCATTGGTTGTTCAGTAGCATGTTGTTTAGTCTTCATATACTTGTGAATTGTCCAGTTTTCTTCTTGTAATTAACTTCAAGTTTCTAACATTTTGGTTGGAAAAGACAGTTGATGTATTTTTAGTCATCTTAAACTTATTAAGATTTGTTTTGTGGCCTAACATATGATGTATCCTGGAGAATATTCATGTGTGCTTGAGAAGAATATATATTCTGTTGCTCTTGGATGGAATATTCTGTATATATCTGTTAAGTTCTCTGGTCTGACATGTCATTAAGGCTAATGTTTCCTTATTGATTTTCTGTCTGAATGATCGATCCACTGGTGAACGTGAAGTCCTCTATTAGTACTGTATTGTTGTATATTTCTTTATGTTTGTTAGTATTTGCTTTATATATTTAGGTGCTCCTATGTTGGGTGCATAGCTATTTTCAAATGTTATATCCTTTTGTTCGATTAATCCCTTTATCATTACAAAATGACCTTGTCTCTAATTAGTCTTTTTCTTAAAGTCTATTTTGTCTGATATAAGTATACCTACCCCAGCTTTCTTTTGTCTTTTATTTGCATGGAATATCTTTTTCCATCCTTTCACTTTCAAACTATGTGTATTCCTACATCTGACGTATCTTGTAGGCAGCATATAGATGTATCTTGTTTTTTTAATCTACTTAGCCACGTTATGTCTTTTGATTGGAGCATTCAGTTCATTTACATTTAAAGTGATTATTAACAGGTATGTACTTATTGCCATTCTGTTCACTGTTTTCTGGCTGTTTTGTAATTCCTCTACTCCTTCTTTTCTTGCTCTCTTCCTTTGGAATTTGATAATTTCCTGCATTAGCATGCTTAGATTACCTTCTCTTTATATTTTGTGTATATACTATGGGTTTTTGCTTTGGGGTACCATGAGGCTTACAAAAAACAACTTATATTTATAACAGTCTATTTTAAATTGATAACAACTTAAGTTTGAAAGCTCTACATTTTCACATTTTGATGTCACAGTTTACACCTTTTTATCTTGTGTATCCATTAGCAAATTATTGTAGTTACATTTATTGTTACCACTTTTGTCTTTTAACTGTTATGCTAGCTTTATAAGTGATTAACCCATCACCTTTACAACATTAGATTATACTGAATTTTACTATAAATTTACCTTTACCAGTAAGATTTATACTTTCATGTTTTTCTGTTACTAATTAGCATCCTTTTGTTTGTAAAAAGTACCTTTAATATTTCTCGTAAGGCCAGTCTTGTGAGGTTGAACTCCTTTAGCTTTTGATCATCTGGAAAACCCTTTATTTCTCCCCCCCTCCCCAGTTTTATTGAGATATAATTGACATACATTACTATATACGTTTAAGGTGTATAGCAAAATGATTTGACTTAACAAACATCAACTCAATTCTGAAGGACAGCTTTGCTCGTTAGCATACTCTTGGTTTGCAGTTTTTTTCTTTCAGCACTTTAAAAATATCATGCTACTTCCTTCTGGCCGGCAAAGTTTCTCCTGAAAAAATCTGCTGATGGTCTTATGAGGGTTCCCTTGTATGTAAATTGTTTTTCTCTTGCTGATTTTGATTCTCTCCTTGCATTTAAATTTGACACTTTAACTACATGTAATGTGTCTTAGTGTGGGTCTCTTTGGGTTTATCTTATTTGGAATTCTTGGACCTGGATGTCTGTTCCTTTCCCCAGGATAGGAATATTTTCAGCTATTATTTAAACTGAGTTTTCTGCCTGTTTTTCTCTCTCTCCTCTTTCTGGGACCCTTATAATGCAAATGTTGGTCTGCTTGATGGTGTCCCTTAAGTCCCTTAATCTATCTTCACTCTTTTTCATTTTTTTCCTTTCTCTGATTTGATGAATTCCAGTACCTTGTCTTCAAGTTTACTAACCCTTTCTCTTGCTTCCTCTAGTCTGTTGTTAAACCCCTCTAGTATATTTTTCACATCAGTTACTATATTCTTCAGCTCTGTACCTTCCATTGGTACTTTCTTATATTTTCTATCTTTTGTTGAAGTTCTCCCTTTGTTCATCAGATGTGCTCCTGAACTCATGAGCATCTTTAGGACCATTATTTTGAACTCTTCATCAGGTAGATTACTTATCTGTATTTCACTAAGGTTTTTTTCTGAGATTTTATCTTGTTCTTCCATTTGGAATATATTCTTGTTTCTTTGACTTTCCATGTTGGTATGTATGCACTAGAGAAATCAGCCACCTCTCCCAGTCTGAAGTAGTGGCCTCATGTAATAGATAAAATTATTGTTCATCCCTGCCCTAGTTGGTTCTCTCTCAAACCTTTGTGTTTAAGCAGGCTACTTTATTCTTAGTGGCTCCAAGAAGGGAGGGTGTTCCTAGATCTGTCGGTGTCCCAGAGAGGAGAATCTGTCTTCTCACTCTGTGCTGAGCCTTGGGGCGACAGCCAGTTAAGAACTGTTTCTTTGTTTGCTCCTGTCCCATTGAACCTGTGAACACATGCCTCACTGGCCGCAAGAGCCAGTCTGTCAAAGGATGTGTCCTCAGCGAGGCAGCCACAAAAGCTGGGTCACCAGATATTTACACAAGCTCCTTTCTCAGAGACACTGGCGACTTGGGGCTGGGAAGATGGAAAGCATGAAGATGACACTTGCCAGCTTCCCTGGTCTCTGGAGAGAATTGTAGTCACCCTCTATGTGTGTGTTAGTTAGAAAGAAGCCTGGCCCACAGGCCACAGCTATGAAGATAAGAGGCTTCTTGTATAGAAGGATTGGGACTTTCAAGTCTGTTACTTCTCTGCTGTACCCTGGGGTTAGGTGGTTAAGAAGTCTTCTCTATTTGTTACAATCCTGTAGTACCTGTGAGTGTAAGCCCTGCTGTCCACCAGAGCCAGGTGATCAAGGGGTGTCCCCTGGGTGGCAGCTGCAAAAAGCAGGACATGAGAGGAGTACACAAGCTCCTTTCTGGGAGATGCCAGCGGTTTGGAGCAAGGGAGACTGTAAAGATGGCACCTGCTCGCCTCTGTTTTGGAGAGTGTGTCAGTAAGTCCCTGGATATGTATTAAATTAGATGCCTGCCCCTCGGGCTGAAGCTTTAATAAGCAAGTTGGCTTCTTTAACAGGAAGACTGGGTACATTTTAGTTGGCTGCCTCTGCTCTGGGCCCTGGGGTGAGTGATTCTACCTAAGCCCTTCAAAAACTGTTTTCCAGATCACTATCAATCACCTTCTGGATCTCAAGGGAACAAGCCCCAATGGCTTTCAAAGCTAGATGTTCTCAAAGTTAGAGGTAATTGTCTCTCAGGTGCAGGCCTTAAAAGTTGAGGTTCAAACCCTTTGCTCCTCAGGGAGAGGCTTGGAGTTGTGAGAGCCCTCCAGATTGTGGGTCACCATGCCAGGGTTCATGGTGATACTGTGTCTCAGTCTCTCCTACCTAATTTGTAGGAATTGCTCAGATAGTTTTAGAAGAAACTGTTCCATATCTAGCTGTAGACTTGGTGTGAGAAGAAGTGAGTTCAGGATCCTCCTATGTCACCCTCCTGAACTGGAACACTGGGGTTCTTTTTCGAATGGTTAGTAGGAAGAGAGTAGGACTTATGGGAAAAAAGGCAAGATTCACTCTAAAAGTAATCAAAGCCTGGGTACATTTTGTCAAATCAGTGACATTTCTAGGTTGGAAGTCTGAAAATTTTCTAAGCCACATAGGATGGTGGTTTAAGCAAATCTTTGCTGGACAGTTATTTGTCCATTCTTCTCCTCTCTGCCATTATGGAATCGTAAGACTTCCTGAAGAATTATCAGAGCAACATACTAATTCCATTCCTCGTAGAATGAAAGACAGGATAATGCAGAATATAAGAAGAGTACTTACTCTCCAGAATTGGCAAAATGGCAGCAAAGTGACAACTATCCACCTAGACTGTCTTCCTGCCAACAGTTACATAGCTTCCCCTCCCGCCTCCCCGCCACACCTCTCTGAATGACCTTTCTAAATACAAACCCCACCATGTTTCTTGGCAGAAGACACTAACTAGCAAGCTCTACAAGACCCTGTCTACTCCTTCAGGCCTTGTGTCTTTCTGGAATTGCAACCTATACGATCCAGCCATTTGGAACTGCCATCATTCCCAAACAAACCAGATTGGCTTATATCTCCATGACTGACTTCATGCTGCTGCTGATGCCTGTCTGCCTAGAGACACCTGCTCATCTTCAGAGACCAAGCCTAACGTGATGCTGTGAAGCCTTATCTGACCACGTACTCAACAAAATGCACTCATTTCTCTTGGGCATATAACTAGGAGTGGAATTGCTGGGGCACAGGGTAAGCAATTTTTAGTTTTAGTAGGTACTTCCAAACAAATTCCTAAACTGACTGCATCAAAATGTGTAATTCTACCAGGAATTTATAAGTATTCCAGTTGCTTCACATCCTTGCCAACATCTATTGTTAGCATTCTTTTTAATTTTAATCGTTCTGATAGGTAAGGGTGTTTCATCATGCTATTAATTGGCATTTGCCAGATGACTAATGATATTATCTTTTTATTGGCCGTTTGAATACCCTCTTTAGTGAAGCACCTGCTCTTTGTATATATATATTTTGGATTCTTTTCGTGGATGTATGTATTGTAAATATCATTATCCAGTCTGTGGCTTGCCATCTTACTCTTTTTTGGTGTCTTTTGATGAACAGAAGTTCTTATTTTTTAATAATTTATCTTTTTTTTTCTTTTAAGACTAGTAATATTTGCTATTCCACCCAGCAGCCATTCTGTGCCAGAGGGTGGAGGACAGAATGAAAAGAAGCTTGGATCCCTGAGGACTGTGGGCTGCCATACATAGGAGAGAGAAGTAAGCATCTATTGTTATTAAGCCTCTATTTTTTTTCAAGCCTCTTTCTCAGTTGAACCTGAGCTTACCTATCACCACAACAAACATTCTGCACAGAAGTACATTTACATATTTAAAGGAACTGGCTTTAACTGTAAAATTTTTACTTGGTGCTGTAAGGTATTTAGGAGCTGGGTCGATTGACCTCTAGCACCCGTACTTATATAAGTATTTTTAAAAATAATCATATTTGCACATAACAGGCACTCAAAGTCATACTGAATAAATACATGTGCGATAAAAATACATATCTTCTAAGATCGCTTTTGATCAAGGGAATTTTAAGGTGTTTATATATGTATAAATATACATATATATATTATAAATCATAAATACCAACAGTTATTATGTGAATTTGATGGAAAAAAATGAGGACTTTAGTATTACTGGAGAGCAGTAGCAATATCTAACAATGAAAACGTTTTAAGTCAAGAAGTATTTGAGGGGCTGCCTCAGGGGCCAGCTTTGTTAAACATCAGTATCAGCTCTTGGGAAAAATCACAGAAGATACTATAAATAGAGGGACTGTGAACACCTAGAACTGCTAGGACACAGACTACTGATCTGATATATATTAAAAAGGTATCCATTTAAGAAGGAACAGGAGAGAAAATCAAGGTCATAGATCTCAGGATTAGGAGCTGAGGCTGACAGATCAAATGACAGAATCTGTAAAACTGAAAAGACGACTCAGAAAAAGAACAAACAGATCTTGCCCAAATGCAAAGCTTTCCCTTTGTATAACTTCTGCATGTTCCCTGAATATTTATTTTTCAGTATGATTTATGAATTACCCTGCCATTGGCTGTAAAACACGAGGTAGACTGATTTTTATATCAACAAAGGATCATCAGAATTTAAGTATCACTGATTTAAGGAATTTCAAAAGAGAAATATTCCTTGCCACAGTTCCATGAGCAAATCCTAAAAGTAGCTGACTGAAATGATTAACAGCAGCTTAAGCAAGAGTCCCATTTTTGAAATTAGAATGAAAAAGAGTGAAGAAAGCATACATGAGCTATGTGGGGCATGATCAGAAACAATATCCTCACTTTGCGAGTCCCAGAGGAGAAGGGATAAAGGGACAGAAATCTTATTCAAAGAAATATTGGCTGAAAACTTCCCAAATCTGGGGAGAGATACAGCCATCCAGGTATGGGAAGCTTAGAGATCCCACCCAAAGAGATCCTCACTGAGACACATTATAATCAATCTCTCAAAAATCAAAGTCAGAAAGAAAATCACATACAGGGAATTCTGATAAGGCTTTACATTTCTCAGCAGAAACCTTACAGGCCAGGAGACAGTGGGATGATACATTCAAAGCACATAAACAACAACAACAAAACTCATCCGAGGATATCTTACCCAACAAAAGCATGAAGGAAATTAATCACCACTAGACCTGCCCTACAAGAAATGTTAAAGGAAGTTCTTCAAACTGAAACAAATTAGTAGCATGAAAACATATTGAAATATAAAATTTACTGGTAAAGGTGAATATATATAGTCAAATTCAAAGAACTCTAATACTTCAATGGTGGTGTGTAAATCACTTTGAAATCTAGCATATAGGTTAAAGACAACAGTGTTGAAAATAACTATAGCTGTAATATTATGTTAATATAGTATTTATAAATATAATACATAAATGTATAATATATAAATATAATTATATAAAAATATATAAATTGGGACATCAACATAAATCTGAGGGGGGGGCAGGTAATTGGGTAGAACTTTCTTATGTAATTGAAGTTATCATAGATGGTTATAACATATTATGAAAGCCTCATGGTAATAACCACAGACCAAAACTAGATAACAGATATACAATGATAAAGAGAAAAGCAAACTACTACAAAAAATCATCAACTCAAAAAGACAGCAAGAGGAACAAAGGAACTAAGGAATGACAAAACTATCAGAAAGCAATTAACATACTGGCAACAGTAAGTCCTTAGCTATCAATAATTAATGTAAATGGGCTAAATTCTCCAATTAAAAGACACAGATGGGCTGAATGGATTAAAAATAAGACCTAACTATATGCTGCCTACAAGAGACTCACTTAAGCATTATGGATATTCACAAACAGAATGTGAAGGGATGGAAAAAGATATTTCAAGCAAATAGAAACCAAAAGAAAGCAGGGGTGGTTATATTTATATCAGACAAAATAGATGTTAAACCAAAAACTGTAACACAAGACAAAGTCATTATACAATGATAAAGGGGCAATTCATCAGATATATTAATTGTAAACATATATGCACCCAATATTAGAGCATCTAAAAATATTAAACAGTTATTAACAGACCTAAAGGGAAAAATAGACAGCAATGCAATAATAGTAGAGGACCTCAATACACCACTTTAAACAATGGACAGATCACCCAGGCAGAAAGTCAAGAAGGAAATAATGGATGTGAGTGATGCTTTTGAACAAATGCACCTACAGACACATACAGAATATTCCATCCAACAGCAGCAGAATACACATTCATCTCAAGTGCACACAAAACATTCTCCAGAATACATCACATGACAGGTCACAAACCACGTCTTACCAAATTTAAGAAAGCTGAAATCATACCAGGTATCTTTTCCAACCACAATGGTATGAAACTAGAAATCAATACCACGAGGAAAGCTGAAAAATTCGCAAATATGTGGGGATTAAATAACATACTCATAAAAAACCAATGGGTCTTAGAAGAAATTGAAAGCAAAATAAAAAATATCCTGAAACAAATGAAAGCACAGCATATCAAAACCCATGGGATGCTGCAAAGGCAGTTAAGAGGGAAGTTTATAGTGACAAACATCTCAAATAAACAACCTTTTTTACACCTCAAAGAACTAGAAAGGGAAGAAGACACTGAGCCCAAATTTAACAGAACGAAGGGAATAACAAAGATCAGAGCAGTAACAAAGGAAATAGAGACTGAAAAGATAATAGAAGAGATCAATGAAACTAAGAGCTGTTTTTTTAAAAGATAAATAAAATTGACAACCTTTAGGTAGACTCATCAAGAAAGAAAAGAGAGTAGACTCAAAGTCAGAAGTGAAGAATAGATGCTAAAATGGATATCACAGAAACACAGAGACTACTAAGAAAAACTATATACAAATTGGACAACCTAGAAGAAATGGATAAATTCCTTTGAAACCTACAATCTACCAAGACTGAATCAGAACAAAGAGAAAAAATTTGAACAGACTGATTACTAGTAAGGAGATTGAATTAGTAATCAAAAACTTCCCAACAAACAAAAGTCTAGGATCAATCAGATGGCTTCACTGGTGAATTCTACCAAATATTTAAAGAATAAATAATGCCAATCCTTCTTAAACTCTTCCAGAAAAATAGAAGGGGAGGGAACACTTCCAAACTCATTTTATGAGGCCAGCATAACCCTGACACCAAAACCAGGCAAGAGCACCAGAATAAAAGAAAACTGCAGGCCAATAGCCCTGATGAACACAGATGGATAATTCCTCAACAAAATATTAGCAAATCAAATTCAGGACATTAAAAGTGGCAAACAGCATGATCAAGTGGGATTTATTCCAGGGATGCAAGAATGGTTTAACATGACTCTTTTTGAATTATGGTTTTCTCAGGGTGTATGCCCAGTAGTGGGATTGCTGGGTCATATGGTAGTTCTATTTGTAGTTTTTTAAGGAACTTCCATACTGTTCTCCATAGTGGCTGTATCAATTTACATTCCCACCAACAGTGCAAGAGGGTTCCCTTTTCTCCACACCCACTGTAGCATTTATTGTTTGTAGATTTCTTGATGATGGCCATTCTGACTGGTGTGAGATGATATCTCATTGTAGTTTTGATTTGCATTTCTCTAACGATTCATTCAAAAAGAGTCATGTACCACAATGTTCACTGCAGCACTATTTACAATAGCCAGGACATGGAAGCAACCCAAATGTCCATCAAGAGATGAATGGATAAAGAAGATGTGGCACATATATACAATGGAATATTACTCAGCCATAAAAAGAAATGAAATTGAGTTATTTGTAGTGAGGTGGATGGACCAGAGTCTGTCATACAGAGTGAAGTAAGTCAGAAAGAGAAAAACAAATACTGTATGCTAACACATATATATAGAATCTAAAAAAAAAAATGGTTCTCAAGAAACTAGGGGCAGGGTAGGAATAAAGACGCAGACATAGAGAATGGACTTGAGGACACAGGGAGGGGGAAGGGTAAGCTGGGACGAAGTGAGGGAATGGCATGGACTTATATACACTACTAAATGTAAAACATACCTAGTGGGAAGCAGCTGCATAGCACAGGGATATCAGTTCGGTGCTTTGTGACCACCTAGAGGGGTGGGATAGGGAAGGTGGGAGGGAGACTCAAGAGGGAGGGGATATGGGGATATATGTATATGTATAGCTGATTTACTTTGTTATACAGCAGAAACTAACACAACACTGTAAAGCAATTATACTCCAATAAAGATGTTAAAAAAATCAAATTTACAATTGCATCATAAAGCATAAAATATCTAGGAATAAATTTAACCAAGGAGCTGAAAGACCTGTACACTGAAAACTATAAGACACTGATGAAAAAATTAAGAATACACAAATAAATGGAAAGATATTCTATGTCCTGGATTGGAAGAATATTATGAAAATTTCCATACTAACCAAAGCAATCTACAGATTCAATGCAATCCCTATAAAAATTCCAATGACATTTATCCCAGAAATAGAACAATCCCAAAATTTGTATGGAACTACAAAAGACCTTGAATAGCCAAAGCAGATAATCTTGAGAAATAAGAAGTAGCATTACGCCTCCTGATTTCAAACTATATTACAAACTTATAGTAATCAAAATAGTATGCTGTTGGCATAAAAACAGACACATCAATCAACGGAACGGAATAGAGAGTCCAGAAATAAACCCACGCCTATATGGTGAATTAATTTATGACAAGGGAGCCAAGTGTATACAATGGGGGAAAGGACAGTCTCTTCAGTAAAAGATAATGGGAAACCTGGACAGCCACTTGCAAAAGAATGAAATTGAACCACTAACTTATCCCATACACAAAAATGAACTCAAAATGGATTAAAGGCCTGAATGTAAAACTTGAAACCATAAAACTCCTAGGAAAAAACATAGTAAGCTCCTTGAGATTGATCTTGATGACAATGATTTGGATTTGACACCAAAAGCAAAGACAACAAAAGCAAAAATAAAGAAGTGAGAATACATCAAACTAAAATCTTCTGCACAGCAAAGGAAACGATCAAAAAATGAAAATGCAATCTACCAAATGGGAGAAAATATTTGCAAATCATATATCTGATAAAGATTTAATTATCCAGACAAGATCGGGTGCATTCAGAGTGGTATGGCCGTAGACCTAGAGAATGGACTTGAGGACACAGGGAGGGGGAAGGGTAAGCTGGGATGAAGTGAGAGAGTGGCATGGACATATATATACTACCAAATGTAAAATAGATAGCTAGTGGGAAGCAGCCGCATGCCACAGGGAGATCAGCTTGGTGCTTTGTGTCCACCTAGAGGGGTGGGATGGGGGGGTGGGACTGAGACACCAAAGGGAGGAGATATGGGGATATATGTATATGTATAGCTGATTCACTATGTTATATAGCAGAAACTAACACACCATTGTAAGGCGATTATACTCCAATAAAGCAAAAACCAAAACAAAATGTACTGATCCATGTTGCCCCTTCTAGACCTATTAAATCAGATTCTCTGTGTTTAGGCCCCTGTCTTTTTTTTTTTTTAACTATCAATGTGACTCTAGTTGCAGTCAAGGTTGAGGACCACTGATCTATAGGCAGATGTGACCATACACAGTAGGCGTCACAAAGTGTGAAGGGTGTGAAGGAGATGGAAAGAGGCTCTTGGGCTGGGAATATTTGGACTCACGGAACATACAGGATTTGAAATAGTAAAATAAGAGGATGAGTGTGACGTTGAGAGGAGGAAGACATAGAAGTTGGCAAGAGCAACGGAGTTGTGACTGATGCACGAGAAGGAGTAGGTGGTGAAAATGAAGATAGTAGGAACTTTGCAGCCTACTGTGGTGTACTTAGAATAATAGAAAATTCAGGTCAGATGATGGGTTAGCGAAGGAAATGGGCAGCAGAAAACGTGTTTGGAGTTTCAGAAGTAGAAAGCAATAATTTGACAAGATGATGTGTCCTAATCTCCCTACTAAATTTTTTGATCTACAAATGAGAAAGAAGACTAATATTCAATAGAAGAAATTCTGCAAACCACAAAATTTTGATCACCAGTGGTGCCACCCACCTCTGATCCAGACTTCCCTCCTCGCAGTGTGGTCTTCTGAGCACGAGCCAGGCTTCTCCAGACCCCCTCGTCCCCAGGCTCTTGCCCACCTCCCTTAGGGTGCTTGGTGACCTCACACTCCCTTCTCCTGGGCAGAGTAAGGAGTTGGTCCTACTATTTTCCCAACAGACCCATATGGTGTAAACTTTATGGCTGCTCCCCTGACGACCCATTTTGTAAGTTATTAAACAAACCAAACTAAAAAAAAAATTAATTATCCAAAATATATAAGGAACTCACAGACTCAATGGCAAAAAAGAAAATATCCAATTAAATAGCAGTCAGAGGATCTAAACAGACATTTTTCTAAAGAAGACATACTGATGGCCAACAGGTACACAAAATGGTGCTCAACATTGGAAATGCAAATTAAAACCACAATGATATAGCATCTCACACCTGTTAAAATGGCTACTGTCAAACAGACAAGAAATAACACTGTTGGGGAAGATATGGAAAAAAGGGAACCTTTGTGCACTGTTGGGAATGTAAATTGGTACAGTCACTATGGAAAATAGTATGGAGCTTCCTCAAATAATTAAAGACTAACTTGAAAAGATATCTTCACCTTCATGTTCATTGTGGCATTATTTACAACAGCCAAGACACAGAAGCAACCTAAGTGTCCATCAATAGATGAATAGAAAAAGAAGATGTGGTGTGTACACACACACACACACACACACACATATACACACAGTGGAATATTACTCAGCCATACAAAGAAGGAAATCTTGCCATTTTTGACAACATGGATAGACCTCAAGGGCATTATGCTAAGTGGAACAAGTCAGACAGAGAAAGACAAATACCATATGATCTCAGTTATATGTGGAATATAAAAAACAAATACCAAAAAAGAAAACAAAATGAGTGCACTGATACAGAGAATAGGGTATTAACTGCCAGAGGCTAGTTGTGGTGGGGGGGGTTAGTGAAATGGGTAAAGTGGGCCCAGACTTATAGAATTCTAGTTATAAAATAAATAAGTCCTAGGGATGTAATGTACAGCATGGTGACTATAGTTAATAATGCTCTACTGCATATATGAAAGTTGCTAAGGGAGTAGATCTTAAAAGTTCTCATCAGAAAAAAAATTTTTCCAACTATGTTTGATGATGAATATTAACTAGACTCATTATGATCATTTTGCAATATATACAAATATTGAATCATTAGGTTGAACACCTGAAACAAATGTAATGTGATATGCCAATTAGACCTCAATAAAAAGAAAACCCTAAAGACTCCACTAAAAAACTATTAGAATAAATGAATACAGTAAAGTTGCAGGATACAAAATCAGTATCATGTGCATTTCTATACACTAACAATGAATTTTCTGAAAAAGAAGTTAAGAAAGCAATTGCAGTGGAGAGGAATCAAGATGGCAGAGGAGAAGGACGTGCTCTCACTCCCTCTTGCAAGAACACCAGAATCACAACTAGCTGCTGGACAATCATCGACAGAAAGACACTGGAACTCACCAAAAAAAGATACCCCACATCCAAAGACAAAGGAGAAGCCACAATGAGATGGTAGGAGGGGCGCAATCATAGTAAAATCAAATCCCATAACTGCTGGGTGGGTGACTCACAGACTGGAGAACACTTATACCACAGAAGTCCACCCACTGGAGTGAAGGTTCTGAGCCCCACATCAGGCTTCACAACCTGGGAGTCCAGCAATGGGAGTAGGAATTCCTAGAGAATCAAACTTTGAAGCCTAGTGGGAATTGATTGCAGGACTTTGACAGGACTGGGGGAAACAGAGACTCCACTCTTGGAGGGCACACACAAAGTAGTGTGCACATTGGGACCCAGGGGAAGGAGCAGTGACCCCAGGGGACACTGAACCAGACCTACCTGCTAGTGTTGGAGGGTCTCCTGCAGAGGTGTGTGTATGGGGGGGCTGTGGCTCACTGTGGGGACAAGGACACTGACAGCAGAAGTTCTGGGAAGTACTCCTTGGCATGAGCCCTCCCAGAGTCTGTCATTAGCCCCATCAAAGAACCCAGGTAGGCTCCAGTGTTGGGTTGCCTCAGGCCAACCAACCAACAGGGAGGGAACCCAGCCCCACCCATCAACAGTCAAGTAGATTAAAGTTTTACTGAGCTCTGCCCACCAGAACAACAGTCAGCTCTACCCACCACCAGTCCCTCCCATCAGGAAACTTGCACAAGCCTCTTAGATAGCCTCATCCACCAGAGGGCAGACAGCAGAAGCAAGAAGAACTACAATCCTGCAGCCTGTGGAACAAAAACCACATTCACAGAAAGACAAGATGAAAAGGCAGAGGACTATGTACCAGATGAAGGAAAAAGATAAAACCCAGAAAAACAACTAAATGAAGTAGAGATGGGCAACCTTCCAGAAAAAGAATTCAAAATAGTGATAGTGAAGATGATCCAGGACCTCAGAAAAAGAATGGAGGCAAAGATCGAGAAGATGCAAGAAATGTTTAACAAAGACCTAGAAGAATTAAAGAACAATCAAACAGATGAACAATACAATAACTGAAATGAAAACTACACTAGAAGGAATCAATAGCAGAATAACTGAGGCAGAAGAATGGATAAGTGACCTGGAAGACACAATGGTGGAATTCACTGCTGTGCAACAGAATAAAGAAAAGAGAATGAAAAGAAATGAAGACAGCCTAAGAGACCTCTGGGACAACATTAAACACAACAACATTCGCATTGTAGGGGTCTCAGAAGGAGAAGAGAGAGAGAAAGGACCAGAGAAAATATTTGAAGAGATTACAGTCGAAAACTTCCCTAACATGGGAAAGGAAAAAGCCACCCAAGTCCAGGAAGTGCAGCAGGTCCCATACAGGATAAACCCAAGGAGAAACACACCGAGACACATAGTAATCAAATTGACAAAAATTAAAGACAAAGAAAAATGACTGAAAGCAGCAAGGGAAAAACGAAAAATAACATACAAGGAAACTCCCATAAGGTTAACGGCGGATTTCTCAGCAGAAACTCTACAAGCCAGAAGGGAATGGCATGATATACTTAAAGTGATGAAAGGGAAGAACCTACAACCAAGATTACTCTACCCGGCAAGGATCTCATTCAGATTCGATGGAGAAATCAAAAGCTTTACGGACAAGCAGAAGCTAAGAGAATTCAGCACCACCAAACCAGCTTTACAACAAATGCTAAAGGAACTTCTCTAAGTGGGAAACACAAGAGAAGAAAAGCACCTACAAAAACAAACCCAAAACAATTAAGAAAATGGTCATAGGAACATACATATCGATAATCACCTTAAACATGAATGGATTAAATGCTCCAACCAAAAGACAGAGGCTTGCTGAATGGATACAAAAACAAGACCCATATATACGCTGTCTACAAGAGACCCACTTCAGACTTAGGGACACATACAGACTGAAAGTGAGGGGATGGAAAAAGATATTCCATGCAAATGGAAATCAAAAGAAAGCTGCAGTAGCTATACTCATATCAGATAAAATGGACTTTAAAGAATGTTACAAGAGACAAGGACACTACATAATGATCAAGGGATCAATCCAAGAAGAAGATATAACAATTATAAATATATATGCACCCAGCATAGGAGCACCTCAATACATAAGGCAACTGCTAACAGCTATAAAAGAGGAAATTGACAGTAACACAATAATAGTGGGGGACTTTAACACTTCACTTACACCAATGGACAGATCATCCAAACAGAAAATAAATATGGAAACAGAAGCTTTAAATGACACAACAGACCAGATAGATTTAATTGATATTTATAGGACATTCCATCCAAAAACAGCAGATGACACTTTCTTCTCAAGTGCGCACGGAACATTCTCCAGGATAGATCACATCTTGGGTCACAAATCAAGCTTCAGTAAATTTAAGAAAATTGAAATCATATCAAGTATCTTTTGTGACCACAACACTGAGATTAGAAATGAATTACAGGGGGAAAAACATAAAAAACACAAACACATGGAGGCTAAACAATACGTTACTAAATAACCAAGAGATCACTGAAGAAATCAAAGAGGAAATCAAAAAATACCTAGAGACAAATAACAATGAAAACACGATGATCCAAAACCTATGGGATGAGGCAAAAGCAGTTCTAAGAGGGAAGTTTATAGCTATACAAGCCTACCTCAAGAAACAACTCAAGTAAACAATCTAACCTTATACCTAAAGGAACTAGAGAAAGAAGAACAAACAAAACTCAAAGTTAGCAGAAGGAAAGAAATCATAAAATCAGAGCAGAAATAAATGAAATAGAAACAAAGAAAACAATAGCAAATATCAATAAAACTAAAAGCTGGTTCTTTGAGAAGATAAACAAAATTGATAAACTATTAGCCAGACTCATCAAGAAAAAGAGGGGAAGACTCAAATCAATAAACTTAGAAATGAAAAAGGAGAAGTTACAACAGACACTGCAGAAATACAAAGCATCCTAAGAGACTACTACAAACAACTCTATACCAATGAAATGGACAACCTGGAAGAAATGGACAAATTTTTAGAAAGGTATAACCTTCCAAGACTGAACCAGGAAGAAACAGAAAATATGAACAGACCAATCACAAGTAATGAAATTGAAACTGTGATTAAAAATCTTCCAACAAACAGAAGTCCAGGACCAGATGGCTTCACAGGTGAACTCTATCAAACATTTAGAGAAGAGCTAACACCCATCCTTCTCAAACTCTTCCAAAAATTGCAAAGGAAGGAACACTCCCAAACTCATTCTATGAGGCCACCATCACCCTGATAACAAAACCAGACAAAGATACCACACACAAAATATTACAGACCAATATCACTGATGAATATAGATGCAAAAATCCTCAACAAAATACTAGCAAACAGAATCCAACAACACATTTGAAAGGATCATACACCATGATCAAGTGGGATTTATCCCAGGGATGCAAGGATTCTTCAATATACGCAAATCAATGTGATACACCATATTAACAAATTGAAGAATAAAAACCATGTGATCATCTCAATAGAGGCAGAAAAAGCTTTTGACAAAATTCAACACCCATTTAGGATAAAAACTCTCCAGAAAGTGGTCATAGAGGGAACTTATCTAAACATAATAAAGGCCATATACGACAAACCCGCAGCAAACATCATTCTCAATGGTGAAAAACTGTAAAGCATTTCCTCCAAGATCAGGAACGGGACAAGGATGTACACTCTCACCACTATTATTCAACATAGTTTTGGAAGTCCTAGCCATGGCAATCAGAGAAGAAAAAGAAATAAAAGGAATACAAATTGGAAAAGAAGAAGTAAAACTGTCACTGTTTGCAGATGACATGATACTATACATAGAGAATCCTAAAGATGCCACCAGAAAACTACTAGAGCTAATCAATGAATTTGGTAAAGTTGCAGGATACAAAATTAATGCACAGAAAACTCTTGCATTCCTATACACTAATGATGAAAAATTTGAAAGAGAAATTATGGAAACACTCCCATTTACCACTGCAACAATAAGAATAAAATATCTAGGAATAAACCTACCTAGGGAAACAAAAGACCTGTATGCAGGACACTATAAGACACTGATGAAAGAAATTAATGATACCAACAGGTGGAGAGATATACCATGTTCTTGGATTGGGAGACTCAATATTGTGAAAATGACTATACTGCCCAAAGCAATCTACAGATTCAATGCAGTCCCTATCAAATTACCAATGGCATTTTTTACAGAACTAGAACAAATCATCGTAAAATCTGTATGGAGACACAAAAGACCCCAAATAGCCAAAGCGGTCTTGAGGGAAAAAAACGGAGCTGGAAGAATCAGGCTCCCTGACTTCAGACTATATTACAAAGCTACAGTAATCAAGACAATACAGTACTGGCACAGAAACAGAAACATAGATCAATGGACCAAGATAGAAAGCCCAGAGATAAACCCACGCACCTATGGAGGCAAGGATATACAATGGAGAAAAAACAGTCTCTTCAATAAGTGGTGCAGGAAAACTGGACAGCTACATGTAAAAGAATGAAATTAGAACACTCCCTAACACCATACATACAAATAAACTCAAAATGGATTAGAGACCTAAATGTAAGACCGGACACTATAAAACTTAGCGGAAAACACAGGAAGAACACTCTTTGACATAAATCACAGCAAGATCTTTTTTGATCCACCTCCTAGAGTAATGGAAATAAAAACAAACAAATGGGGGCTTCCCTGATGGTGCAGTGGCTGAGAGTCCACCTGCCAATGCAGGGGACACAGTTTCGTGCCCTGGTCCGGGAAGATCCCACATGCCGCGGAGCAGCTGGGCCCATGAGCCATGGCTGCTGAGCCTGCGCATCCGGAGCCTGTGTTCCGCAACAGGAGAGGCCATAACAGTGAGAGGCCCACCTACCGCAAAATAAATAAATAAAAAAATAAAAATAAACAAATGGGAGCTAATGAAACTTCAAAGCTTTTGCACAGCAAAGGAAACCATAAACAAGACGAAAAGACAACCCTCAGAATAGGAGAAAATATTCGCAAATGAATCAATAGAGAAAGGATTAATCTCCAAAACATATAAACAGCTCATGCAGCTCAATATTAAAGAAACAAAAATCCAGGGTTTTTGAAAAAATCCAATATTAAAGAAATAAACAACCCAATCCAAAAATGGGCAGAAGACCTAAATAGACATTTCTCCAAAGACGACATACATATGGCCGAGAAGCACATGAAAAGCTGCTCAACATCACTAATTATTAGAGAAATGCAAATCAAAACTACAATGTGGTATCACCTCACACCAGTTAGAATGGGCATCATCAGAAAATCTACAAATAACAAATGCTGGAGAGGGAGAAAAGGGAACCCTCTTGCACTGTTGGTGGGAATATAAATTGATACAGCCACTATGGAGAACAGTATGGAGGTTCCTTAAAAAACTAAAAATAGAATTACCATATGATCCAGCAATCCCACTACTGGGCATATACCCAGAGAAAACCATAATTCAAAAAGACGCATGTAACCCATGTTCATTGCAGCACTACTTACAATAGCCAGGTCATGGAAGCAACCTAAATGCCCATCGACAGATGAATGGATAAAGAAGTTGTGGTACATATATACAATGGAATATTACTCAGCCATAAAAAGGAACGAAATTGAGTCATTTGTTGAGACGTGGATGGATCTAGAGACTGTCATACAGAGTGAAGTAAGAGAGAGAAAAACAAATATAGTAATATTAATGCATGTATGTGGAACCTAGAGATGAACCGGTTTGTAGGGCAGAAGTTGAGACACAGATGTAGAGAACAAACGTATGGACACCAAGGGGGAAAACCGGGGTGGGGTGGGGATGGTGGTGTGATGAATTGGGCGATTGGGATTTACATGTATACACTGATGTGTATAAAATTAATGACTAATAACCTGCAGTATAAAAAAACAAACAAAAATAACTAATACTAAACTTTCTTTGGGTTATTTGTATGGAAATGTTAATATAAATGTTTCAGACATTACATGAAATTTCTAAAAATCTTATATGTTCTGGTATAATGTTATAAGTCATAATTCTAGTTATTACTTTAAAATGTATATCTCAGAAATAACTAAATTTCCTTGCCAGTTGCATTATTATGAACTTTCATCAAATCTTTAACCGTAGTCATTTTTAAGTCTTTTATCATTTACCTACAGTCTGGGTGTACTCTGACGCTTTCGCAAAAATGTTCCTATAAAAGGGTTTCATCTTCAAGGAATTCATGGAAAAGACTCTGACAAGTACAGGTTTCTGGTAACTGACTATACTGCTGAACTGAATGAATAAGCATTTTCAGAACTCTAATGGAAAACTGATGAATTCATAAAAGTGCTAACAAAAGATCAAGATAAAAAAATCTATTACATGGGACTGAGTGAACTGATGAGAATGATTATAATTTTTGTGACTTTGTTTGAATTAAAAAAAAAACCCAAAAGGACTCAGAGGCAAAAAGTATACAAATCAATTTTCACGGCAAAGTAAAGGACCTGTTACAGTGGAGGATTACTGGACTGAATGTCAATATTATGACATAGTATGAGTGTGTTTTGTGTTTGGTAATTGCAATCGTTGCTTTTGTTGTGGTCATCCATTTACAATGCTTGGTGTCAGTTTATTTATCTCTTGTAAAAATAAAATACAGTGTGAAAAAACAAAAAAGAAAAATATCTCTGAGCAGAGAAAGAAAAATCTGTAGATATTTGGACAAATCCACCACAGCTGTGCCAACATGTGGCAAGCTGATTAATACATGTGTCAGTAGTAATAATGAACTGTGCAAAAATATTATCCATGAAAACTGTTTATCTGAGAAATACAAGTGTTTCTTTCCAAAAAAAAAAAAAAAAAAGAAAGCAATTCCATTTACAATGGCACTGTAAACAACAAATACTTAGGAATAAATTTAGCCAAGGAGGTGAAAGATCTGTACACTGAACACTATAAGACACTGAAGAAAACACAAATAAATGGAAACATATCCTGTGTTCCTAGATTGGGAGAATTAATATTGTAAACATGTCCATACTACCCAAAGTGATCCACAGACTTAGTGCAATCACAATCAAAATTCCAATGACATTTTTTACAGAAATGGAAAAAATTACCCTAAAATGGGTTTGGAATCATAAAAGACCCCCAAATAGCAAAAGTAATCCTGAGAAAGAAGAACAAAGCTGGAGGCATCACAGTACCTGATGTGAGCTATATTTCAAAGGTATAGTAATCAAAACTGTGTGCTTTTATGGTATGGCATAAAAGTAGACATACATAGACCAATGGAACAAAATGGAGATCCCAGAAATAAGTCCATGCATATATGGTCAACTAGTATTTGACAAAGAAGCCAAGAATACTCAATGGAGAAAAGACAGTCTCTTCAATAAATGGTGCTGGGAAAATTGGATATTCACTTGGAAAAGAATGAAACTAGGCCCCTATTTTACACCACTCACAAATATTAGCTTGAAGTGGATTAAAGACTTAAACCTGAAACTGTAAAACTCCTAGAAGAAACATAGTAAAAAAGCTCCTTGACATGGGTCTTGGTAGTAATTTTTTGAATATGACATCTAAAGCACAAACAACAATATAAAAAATAAACAAGTGAGACTAGATCAAATATAAAGCTTCTACACAGCAAAAGAAATGATCAACAAAATGAAGAGACAACCTATGGAATGGGAGAAGATATCTGCAAATCACATATCTGATATGGGGTTAATATCAAAAAATATATAAAGAACTCACACAACCTAATAGCAAAAACAAACAAAAAACAACCCAAACAAAATGGGCAAAGGACCTGAATAAGCATTTTTTCAAAGAAAATATACGAATGGCCAAGAGGTACAGGAAAAGGTGTTTAACATCACTATCATTGGGAAATGCAAATCAAAACGGCAATGAGATATCACCTCTTGTTTGTTACAAAGGCTATGTCAAACAGATGAGATAACGAATGCTGTTGAGGATGCAGAGAATAGGGAACACTTGTGCACTGTTGGTGGGAATATAAACGGATGCAGTCACTATGAAAAACAACATGAAGTTTCCTCAAGATATTGAAAATAGAACTACCATATGATCTAGCAATTCCACTTCTGGGAGCATGTCCAAAAGAAATGAAATCACTATGTCACAGAAATATCTGCACCCTCATGTTCATGGTAGCATTATGTATAATAGCCAAGACATGGAAACAACCTAAGTGTCCATCAACAGATAAAGAAAATATGATATATATGCCCATGGAATATTATTCAGCCCTGAGAAAAAAGGAAATCTTGCCATTGTGACAACAGGGATGGACCTTGAGGGCATTATGCTGAGTGAGGTAAGTCAGATAAAGACAAACATCACTTATATGTGGAATCTAAAAACACCAAACCTGTAAAAACAGAGAGTAGAATGGTGGTTACTAGGGGCTGGGGGAGGGGGAATCGGAGGGTTGTTATTTAAGGGTACAAACCTGTAACTAGTAGATGAGTAAGTTCTGAAGCTCTAATGCACAACAAAGTGATTATAGTCAACAATACTGTATTATAAACTTCACAGTTGCGAAGAGTGTAGATCTTATCATTCTCCATACACACAAAAAATAATAGACATGATAAAGCTTTTAGCTAACACTACTGAAGTAATTATATTGTAATATATAAATGTTATCAAAGCAACACACTGCACCTGAAATTCTTAAAAATCCCATTTTTACTTTATTTGAGCATTAATCAAGAGAAAGTGTATTTCTGGTTTTGAATTATCCAGATAATTGTTTCAATTCTTCCTTTTAGTTTTCTAGTGCACTGAAGGTATAATGCTAGCCTGTGGGACTGACCTTTAACTAATTACTATATTGTAGGTCAGAGGATTATTCATTTAAGTCAACATGCACACACATACATATATATTTGGGAACCTGGTAGGAATCTTAGTTTAGCTCAAGGTTTCTCAATTCAGCACAATTGACGTTTTGGGCCGGAGAGTTCCTTGCTGTGGGAGGCTGCCCTCTACATTCATTGTATGCTGCCCAACAGATGCCTGTAGCACCCCTCTCCCCCCTGCCATACCGAGACAACCAAAAATGTCTCCAGACATTGCCAAATGTTCTCAGGCATGGGAGGGGTACAAAAATGCCCCCAGCTGAGAACCACTGCTTTTGTACTATGGAAACATAACGCCTTTAAATAAACTCAGCAGTCAAAACTTCTGTGGGAATCCCTCATCATCATTTAAAAAATTTTTATTTTTATAAACTGATATGTAGACAGTTTTAAAAACAAAGTACAGTTGACCCTTGAAAAACACGGGTTTGACTGCATGAGTCCATTTACATGTGGATCTTTTCCCATACTAAATACTACAGTACCATATGGCGTGAATACAAAGGAACCGTGGATACCAAGGGCTGACTCTAAGTTATATGTGGATTAACCACTGCCTTGTTCAAGGGTCAACTGTGGTTCTACAGAGCTCGTAGTGGAAAAAAAAGAAGGTTCTACTTTTACCCCCGAGTCTTATTTCTTAGAGCAGTGCTTTCAATTAAACTTCCTGCAATGACGTAAATGTTTTATATCTGCGCTGTCTGGTATGGAAGCTATCGGCCGGTCAGTGACAAGAGACGGTCACTAGTCCCCTAGTTCATGAAGGCAGGAAGGGAGTGTGGTTTGGGGACCCTCAATCTTAGAGGAAGCACAGGGGCTGTATCCTCCCAAAGATAACTTATTGACCTGACAATGCCCCCAGCCCTCTTATATGGAGATGGGGCTGGAAGAAGTTCTGGTTCTGCTGAACTGGGTCACCCGGCATGCCTTGTAGAGGGAAACAGCTGGTCTCACAGTTGGAGCTTCTCAAAATTTCAAGTGTAGGGTTCTTAACACCTCTGTTTTCCTGCCTGGACTCCGATGACTAATTCAGGGATAATTGGGCACCCATCACTACTGTCTGGCATAAATAAATAAAAATGAATTATCGAAACTCAAAGGCAATGCTATTGCAAGTCTGAGCTAGCTGCCCATATCAGATAAGGAACCACACTTAAAATGAGGCAACACCAAGGAGTCATGTCTAGTGAACATCTTCAAAACCTTCCAGTTGACTTGGGCAAGGTTACATTACTGCCAGACTACTGTTCCCCTCCTGGCCACTCTCAACTTCAGCCCCTGACACTGTCATTAGGGCCGTGAACACACACATGTGACAGAACAGATACTGGCAAAGCGTCCTCGAGACCGAGGCTGTCATGAAACCATGCCAAGAGAAGTGAGAGTGGAATTAATTGTATTAGGCAGGCCAGTAGTTTACAACTCCAGCTGCACATAATAATCACCTGGCAAGCTTTTAAAAATATCCCACTCTAGAGCAAATGAAACAAAATCTCTGGGGTGGGTCCCAGGCATCAGTTGAAACACTTCCCAGGTGATTTTAACGTCCGGCCAGAACGGGGACTGCTGTTTTAGTCCAACTTCCTGATTTTCTCTTGCGCCCAGGGCATGTAACTATCTTTATGGCTACTGAAAGCGATATTCTGAATGACTTGAGAGTATATATTTTCATAACTGTATACTCTTCAAACTTTAAAAACCCTCTTTCTTACTTTCTGTGAAGTAAACTCTTGCCACCTTCCAGCTCCAAAAATCTGTGATTCTGAAAACCTAGACCCAGAAAACTGTGCCTTATGTAACTTTCACTAAGAAAGCTGGTGGGAGAAGCAGAGTTAGCACACAGGAATATTCTTTTCTCTCTGTCTAACCCCCCACTATGTTAATTAGGTTAGCATTCACTTTTTCCCCTCGTTTTATACAATTATTTTGGCTAAAATACACTGAACTTGTCCTCCCAACCTCTGTCTGGAAAATATGGATAATGGAAATTCCGAAGAATAAGTTTCCACTGGCACATTGGTAAGCTATGGCTTACCTAAGCTTCCTCTTGCAGTATTATCTGTTAACTCACTTAAAACAGAGAACTACTGAATATATTTGTAATGCTTAGGCCAGGAACACAAGGCTGCCTACATCAGAAGAGATCAACTAACTGCCCCACAGAAAAAAGACCCGGGCTGAACAAAAGCTCCATATAGCCTTCCCCAGAATACACGGACATCACTGTCACTGTAGATTCTAAAGCGCAAAGATGGATCTAATCTTTTCCATGAATCCGCCTCACTGGGGAAAAATGTTGATTGTTGAGATTAGTCCTGTAATAACAATGCCTCTACTCAGCAAACAGAATTTAGGACAGTGCCTCCCATTTCTTGAGTTAATGAGAAGCATGCCAGGAATATGTCAGGAACTCACTGTGGCTGTTATTTGCAAAGCAGTAGTACTCATTATGTCCTTAGGAGCTTTCCCGACCAGAATTTTGTGTGGGCTTTCTTGGGTGGTGAAAAGCAAGTAAAAATATTAAATTAAAAAAAAATCCAGTCTTTGAAGTGCTTACTGTTCAAAACACAGATGCAGAAACAGAAGGATCTAAAGATGGGACAACCTGAGAGATGTGCAACGAATATGCCAATTAAATAAGCATTTTTACTCAAGACAAGATAGGATGCAAGTATCTTCAGATGTCATAAAGGATCGCTTGTTTCAGGCTTGCATATTCAGATACGGCAACAACCTGACATGCAGTCACTGGCCCATTTGCCACTCTAACCCGCTGGGATATCAGGACTGGAGGACGAATGTGGGTCTGGGGTCACTGCTCTGGGCTGGGCCCATGCTGAAGTTTCAGAGGACCGTTGAGAGGATGGGCCAGATCCCCATTTCTATGCGATCTGGGAGTGCCTGGAGTAAACAGGACCTCTCCCAGAACACCATGAGTAAGAGTGGCCCACAGAACTGTCTCCCTGGCCCCACGCTCACCCAGTTCAGTAGTTGGGTCCTTGGACCTTCTACTGTCTTGGGGAACAGCCTGGCTGTACTTGGACTAGTTCTGGCTGGGATTAAACTAACATCCCATTGGTCACTCAGTGAAAATTCTTGACTATCAATTTAGGTTTTCTGATCTCCTTTTGTGCACAGCAAACTATCTAAAAACTACTTCTGAAAAATTAATAGCCAATTAAATACAGCTACCCATTTCAAGCCCAAATTTTCCTTAAACTTACTAATTTGAGTTCAATTCCCAAATCTTATTACTCAACTAATAGCTCTAGCAAATGTTAATAATTAACACTTATTTTTAAAAGGGCTCTTGCAGCTTAATTAACTTCCTTTAACATCTTAAGCTGCATTTCTACATTTAATGTATTGATTTTCTTTTTAAGTAGTTCAGTGGTCTGATTAATAAAACCTTTTCAGTCACTAAATAACTCTAGTAAATCTAATCAATTAAACATAGAAATGTCGACTATTAAATCCTCTTAAATGTTTCAATGTTACAAATTTACTAACTCGACTCTCATATCCCTCTACTTAAAACAGCAAATATAAATCAATTCTAAGCTACATTTTAAATTGGAATCACAATACTGATCTCTTGTTCTCATAGACCAAATTCTCGAAAACACAACAAACTCTTAAATACCAGACATGAACAAATTATTTCTGAACCTAACACAAGCTTTTTAACACAGGTTTTGTTTACTTTATTATTTCTATACTTAATCCTATTTTATTCTGGGATTAAGACATCACATCCACTAAGGAGATAACTCTGTTATCCCAAACAATTTGGCATTGCTTAGGAGGGACAAATAGGGCCCTCTTTTATGGTTGCTAAACAGGGATTCCAGGAGTTAAAGAGGTTATCTGCATGGTCCATCTTGCTGGATTTAAGTCAAATCGCTATCTAACTTCTCTCTATGAACAGATTTCTGCATCCTCCCCTCAGATTGTGGCAACTTCCGTCATTGCTTCATTAGCTCTGCAAGTCTTTGCTTCGCTTAAGATATTTACATGTTACTCCATTGGACTCTACAACTCCCAGGGCTTTGCTGCCTCTGCAGTCTGCTGATAACCAGGTGTTCTTGGGTTCATGGAAGGATGAGCCAGTTGAGCCTGGAAAGCCCAGCCATTTGAAATGTCCCACACTGGGGTGGGGGGGAGCGGTGGGAAGAATTGGGAGATTGGGATTGACACATACATACTATTGATACTATGTATAAAATAGATAACTAACGAGAACATACTGTATAGCACAGGGAGCTCTACTTAATGCACAGTGGTGACCTAAATGGGAAGGAAATCCAAAAAAGAGGGGATATATGTGTTGCTGATTCATTTTGCTGTACAGTAGAAACACAACACTGTAAAGCAACGATATGCCAATAAAACTTAATTTAAAAAAAAATGACCCATGTGATCAGGTGTTAAAGTAGTGACCCCAAAGCAGCTGGACAACTGAAGAGAGAGGTAGGTTCAGGAAAGAAAGGTGTTAGACTGGCTCATAACTCAACTATCAACATCATTAGACTTAAGGGGATCTTGGGAAGACAGTTTCACGTACTGACTTCCAGGACGCTCCAACATGGCACCCTCTTGTGGCCACTCGTGGACCCACAGGCCTCCAGTGTCTCTACCTCCTCGGAGGTCCCAGCTGCATGTGTTCAGGTCACATGATCCTGCTCCCGCTACCTAAGTGACTGAGCCAAGAGTGGACACCTGACCAAAGGGAAACAAGCAAAAATACTGGGCTGAACAACTGGATTCTCTCCTGAACGAAGACACACAGCCAAGGGTGGTCACACCAATGGCACAGCAGGAGTCTGGAGTGATTTTTCTGTCTATCTATCTATCTATCTATATTTTTGGCTGAGTTGGGTCTTCGTTGCTGCGTGCAGGCTTTCTCTAATTGCGGCGAGCAGGGGCTGCTCTTCGTTGTGGTGTGCGGGCTTCTCATTGCAGTGGCTTCTCTTGTTGCGGGAGCACGGGCTGTAGGCGCGTGGGCTTCAGTAGTTGTGGCTCGCGGGCTCTAGGGCACAGGCTCAGTAGTTGTGGCGCACGGGCTTAGTTGCTCCATGGCATGTGGGATCTTCGCGGACCAGGGCTCAAACCCATGTCCCCTGCATTGGCAGGCGGATTCTTAACCACTGCACCACCAGGGAAGTCCCAGGAGTCTGGAGTTTTGTCTAACAGACAAAGTATTAGTTCTGACCTAACCCCACGTTCTCTGGTGAAAGGTTAAAGACCGTCTTTCTATAGCATTAGGAAAACGCTGTAAAACTGTTTCTTTATTTAACAATACCCAAGCCCTTGAAGCTTCCTCCTTGATCCGGTTTACTATTTCATCAGCTATTCCCATTGGTCCTTTCTATGGCCCTTTCAAAAGATGGCAATCAAAACTGAATTTTGTCCTCTAAGATTGAATGTATTACTCCATTGGTTGTCAAGGACTGAAACTCAAACTATTAGAAAGAAAGATTTACGTAAGAATACTGAGGAGACCTTCATAACTGCAGAAGGGCAGCAAGCCATGGGAATAAGCAGAGCTAAGGATTCATATACAATAAGGCCCATTCTTTCTCTTCTCAGGCCTTTTCTTGTAGGTCAGTACTATTTTTTTCTTTCATGGTAGCGTGGCTTTCTCTACACGGTAGGAAACACAGCTGCTGACCACTCCCAGGCTTTATATGTTAGAGCTTCAGCCATCTGGACAGAGACTAACTTATTTTCTCAATCAATACCAGTTCCCCAATGCGAAAATGACAGTGCACAGATAGTTGACATACATCAACTACAGCTGGAAGGCAGGATTAGGTTAGTCTAACATGGGGCTTTGGCTGTACCTGTGTGAATGGGGGAGGGGGCTCTCAACAAAGGACCACTGGGAAGGGAATACCTTACTGGGCCACAGTATGGAGATGACCAGGCTGAACATTAACAGAAGGGCATCCTAATCCTTACACTTGAGATCACTGCTTAGATGGTCCAACATTAGGCTTTCTCTTAAATAAATTATATTTCTCATTTACGTTGTTAGAAAGTCTTCTGTATCAAAAAAGAATAT
This sequence comes from Aethalodelphis obliquidens, assembly GCF_003676395.1. Classification (NCBI taxonomy): domain Eukaryota; kingdom Metazoa; phylum Chordata; class Mammalia; order Artiodactyla; family Delphinidae; genus Aethalodelphis; species Aethalodelphis obliquidens. The sequence continues at coordinate 18,076,044 of NW_020837960.1, read as the reverse complement.
TTTAAAAAATCTTATTTATATGAAAGCTAGGTGGCAATTAAGACTGCAAAAGCTTACTTCCTGAAAATTTGTAGGAAATGAACAGGTAACCAATAGCCTAATGACTGAGGTGTGATTTCAGCCTAGCAGTTTTAGGTATTTTCTTTGCTTCTCATTTTTAGGAATATATCCTTATCTTTTCAGGTCCAAGAGAGAAAAATCTATTTGCAATTTCTGACAACAAATAGTTAAGTAATGCATTGATTTTAGACTAAAATGACTTTCATTCTGGAATATTCAAAATCATATACATATACTGTCAAGTGCACATGGAACATACTCTAGGGTAGATCATATGTTAGGGCACAAAACAAGTCTTAAAAAATTTAAGGAGACTGAAATCATATCCGCCATCTTTTCCAACCACAATGGTATGAAACTTGAAATCAATTACAAGAAGAAAACAGGAAAATCCACAAATATGTGGAGATTAAACATCATGCTACTGAACAACCAATGAGTCAAAGAAGAAATCAAGAGAAAAATAATAATTACCTTCGGACAAATAAAAATAGAACATACCAAAACTTACGGAATACAGCAAAAGCAACTCTAAGAGGAAAGTTCATAGTGATAAACGCCTAATCAAGAAACAAATATTTCAAACAGCTTCACTTTACATTTCTAGGAAGTAGAGAAACAAGAACAAATAAAGCCCAAAGTTAGCAGAAAGAAGGTAATAACAAAGATCATAGCAGAAATAAATGAAATAGAGACTAAAAAGACAATAAAGAAAAGAGCAATGAAACTAAGATCTGTTTTTTAAAAAGATAAACAAAATTGACAACCTTTAGCTATACCCACCAAGAAAAAAGACGACTCAAATAAATAAAGACAGAAATGAAAGAAGAGGTGTCACAATTGATATCACAAAAATACAAAGGACCATAAGACACTATTAGGAACAATTATATACCAACAAACTGGACAACCTAGATGAAATGGATGAATTCCTAGAAACATACAACCTATCAAGACTGAATTATGAAGAAATAGAAAATCTCAACAGATTACCAGTAACAAGATTGAATCAGTAGCCAAAAACCTCCCAATGCAATCCCTATCAAAATTCCAATAGCATTTTTCATAGAAATAGAACATTCCTAAAATATGTATGGAATCACAGAAAGACCCTGAATAGCCAATCTTGAGAAAGAACAAAGTTGGAGGTATCACACCTCCTGATTTTAAACATATTACAAAGCTATAGTAATCAAAACAGTATGGTATTGGCATAAAAACAGAGACTAGACTGACAGAGCAGAATAGAGAGCCCGGAAATAAACCCACACATTTACTGTCGATTAATTTATGATGAAAGAACCAAGAATATACAATGAGGAAAGGACAGTCTCGTCAATGAATGGCACTGGGAAAACTGGACCTCTGTCTTACACCATGCACAAAAAGGAACTCAAAATGGACTAAAGACTTGAATATAAGACCTGAAACCATAGACCTCCTAGAAGAAAAAATAGGTAGTAGGCTCTTGACATCAGTCTTGGAGGTGATTTTTTGGATTTGAAACCAAAAGCAAAGGCAACAAAGGCAAAAATAAACAAGTGGGACCATATCAAACCAATAAACTTCTGCACAGCAAAGGAAACCATCAACAAAATGAAAAGGCAACCTACTGAATGGGAGAAAATATTTACGAGTCATGTATCTGATAAATATAAAGAACTCATATAACTCAATAGCAAAACAACAACAACAACAAAAAACCCCAAACAATCTGATTTAAAAATGGGCAGAGGATCTGAATAGATATTTTTCCAAAAATGACATTCATATGACCGACAGGTGCATGAAAAGGTGCACAATATCACTAATCAGGGAAACGCAAATCAAAAGCACAATGAGATATCACCTCACACCTGTCAGAATGGCTCTTATCTACCAGATAAGAACTAACAAGTATTGGTGAGGATGTGGAGAAAACAAAACACTTGTGTACTGTTGGTGGGAATGTAAATTGGTGCAACTACTATGGAAAACAGTATGGAGGTTCCCCAGAAAACTAAAAATAGAATTACTATATGATCCAGCAATCCCACTCCTGGGCATATACCCTGACAAAACTATAATTCAAAAAGATACATGCACCTTATGTTCATAGCAGCACTATTCACAATAGCCAAAACATGGAAAGAACCTAAATGTCCATCAACAGATGAATGGATAAAGAAGATGTGGTATGTACATACAATGGAATACTACTCAGCCGTAAAAAAGAACAAAATAATGCCATTTGCAGCAACATGGATGCAACTAGAGATTATCACACTAAATAAGTCAGAAAGAGAAAGACAAATACCAGATGATATCACTTATATGTGGAATCTAAAATATGGCACAAATGAACCTATCTACAGAACAGAAATAGATTCACAGACATAGAGATCAGACTTGTGGTTGCCAAGGGGGAGGAGGGGAGGGAGAGGGATGGACCAAGAGTTTGGGGTTGGTAGATGCAAACCATTACATTTAGAATGGATAAACAACAAGGTCCTACTGTATAGTACAGGCAACTGTCTCCAATCTCCTGGGATAAACCATAATGGAAAAGAATATTAAAAAAAGAATGTCTACATGTGTATAACTGAGTCACTTTGCTGTACAGCACAGATTGGCACAGCATTGTAAATCAACTCTATTTCAATTAAAAAAAATAAAGATGTGGCATATATGTATGTGTATATATACATACACACACGTACATATACATATACATACACAGTTGAATATTATTCAGCCATAAAAACGAATGAAATCTTGCCATCTGTGACAACATGGATGGACCCTGAGGGCATTATTCTGAGCGAAATAAGTCAGACAAAGACAAATACTGTATGATCTCACTTATATGTGGAATCTAAAAAAATAAAAACGCCGTACTCATAGATACAGGGAACAGATTGGTGGTTGCCAGAGGCAGGGGGTTGGGGATGGACAAAATGGGTTAAGTTGGTCAAAAGGTACAAACTTCCAGTTATAAAATAAATAAGTCATGAGGCTGTCATGTACAGCATGGTAAATTATAGTTAAATAATACTCTACTGCATATATGAAAGTTGCTAAAAGAGTAGATCTTAAAAGTTCTCATCACAAGAAAAAAAATTATAAGTATGTATGGTGATGGATATTAACTAGACTTACTGAGGTGATCATTTTGCAATATACAAATATAGAATCATTATGTTGTACACCTGAAACTAATATGTTTTGGCAGTTATACCTCAATTAAAAAAACCAAGGAAATAAACCAACATCAAAGCTCCTGAAGTACAAACCTGAATAAAACATCTTGGGCAGATTCACTGGCCTCAGTCAAAAGAATATGAATCAGTAGTTCTTTTACTGTGATAAAACTCAAGTTTCTGACCTTGCTACTTCCATTCCTACTTGCATACATTTTTACAATGGCTGTAAACTTACAGTATTGCAAATCGTTAATCCACATCACTCATAATCGGCCGCATCACAAAGTTTAGTTACCGAGTTCTGCCATAAACAAACTGCACATGTATCCTCACAGCATTACTGAGTCCTGCTAATTCAATGGGCTTTGGGGTCACATGGGAAGATTCCTGGTCACTGATGCAGACTGAAATGCAGCTTCAGCTATCCAATTCAGAAGTAGAGAAGCACCGAATTTATCTGATATTTTGTCTACCATACTATAGCTTTTATACATTCTAAATAAAAACCTGACAATGTCCATGCAGTGGGCTGTACAGATGAAAGGCCCCCAAACTATCCCTTAAAATGGTTAAAAAATATGTGTACTTTTCACCAATGTTTATTATGAAGCTTTTCAAATATAAAAAAAATATTGAAAGAATAGAAGGAACACCCTAGATACAAATATTATTTTGTCTTATTCCCTTTATCTGCAATGTACAGATATGTTTTATATGTGCATTTTATCAGTTGGTTTATCTATATGTGTACATATATGTATGAGAATATGTATATGTAGTAGAATCTCTATATAGCTTTCTGTTGAACCACTTGAGAGCAACTTGTGGCTTTCATAACATTTTACTTCTAAGTATTTCAGCCTTCATCTCTAAGAATAATTTACGTAAACCCCATGTATGTGGCTGAGATGTTCACGTGTACCAAGCAAGCATCTTGCATTCTTGTCTCAGGCAGGAAGGTGCTTTGTTGTGGTCTGGAGAGAGGCCCCTGAAGCTGGGAGGCCCTGGGCGGCCACCCAATTCAGCTAATGGCAGAGCCTCCTCTGTGCATCTGAATCCGTATTAGGCTGCTCGTCAGCCCTGTGGCCTGGGCCAAGTGGCTTACTAGCTCTGATGATGATGGTGGTGGTGGTGACGATACAGCAGCAGCAGGCACTTAATAGACCTACCGTATGCCGGAATTACTATTCTAGATCCTTTCCTAGGAGTGACATCACCAAGATGGCAACATAGGTTGTTGCTGACTTTGCTCCCCTCCCAAGAAGAACAATTAACAACCTGTGAAATATAATTCATATTTTATGGCAAGAAAAATCTAAACTGAAAAAAAGTTTTTTCTGCCCTTTGGCCTCCTCTCTACCCTCTACTGTGCACCGTGTATACACATTATGCATCGACCAAACTCCCCATCGGCAGAAATACCTGCTCGGTCATAACGAGCAACATTCCCTCAGCACCAACAAGACAACTCCTTAAAAGATAACATTCCTTCTTAATCTTGTAAGGGGCCACGATGAACCACAACCCGCTCCTCGCTCAGGTCTGGATTGTGTAAACTGTCAAGAATACATCATTTAATGTGCAGCCCTGTTTCAAAAACTTATATAACTGTGTTTGACCTCTAACAGGCGGAACAGTCCTCAGAGCTTTTCTGAGAGGCTGTTCCCAGGTTATAATCCTCACCTTGGCTAGAATAAAATTTTCCATCTCTTTCTTAGATCGATGGATTAATTTTTTTGTCGACAAACCATTCATGGGCAAAATGCCACTGAGGAAATTCTAGAACATGGGGTGAGACTAAAGCATCCCCTCCACAGAGAGACCAAGACAGGCTGCGCTGGAAGGGTAAGAAGAGCAGCTACGCACCGCCAGCCTTGCCCCTCCTCCAGGCCAGCACAGCACCGCACGGAGAGGTCTCCCCTGGGTCCCTGGTTCCTCCAGTGGGAAAAGAGAGCCCAGCAGGGACATCCAGCTCCCCCAGCATTGCGGGTCACTTCATGGGAGGCCCCACTCTGGTCCTGCCTCATGAGAATGGCAGCGGAACCTGTGGGGTTTGACCCTGGGGATCTATGATGGAAAAGGTGGGAGGGGCTTGAAACAACCAGCGCTGGGACCTTGGCAGCCTCAGTTCCTACCTGCAGCACCCAAGTAGTGGTCCCAGCAGTGGCTCTGCCCACGTGCAGAGCCAAGATGGTGGCGCGGTCTGAGCAGGGAACTCAGCAGGGCGCAGGTCTGCCTCCTGTGGGACCTCACATGAAGAGCCTTCACAGCTCTGTAGCGGGTCTGTCCCCTCGCCCAGGCAGGGCAGCTGAGTCAGAGCCCACCCACTGCTGAGGGTAGCTCCTGGTCCTGCCGACCAGAGAGCCAGGTGGGAACACTTCAAAGCTGTGTAGCCCAGCATCGCTCGAGCGAAGAGTCCGGCGGGCAGAGCTGATCATCCCCAGAGCAAAGCCAGCAGCACTGTTCGGCCAGGGAGCTTGGGGTGTGGGCCGGCTTGAGTCAAGACCACAAACAAAGAGCCTTGCCAGGCTGGGAGCCAGTTCTCTTCTCCGCCCAGGCAGGGGGTTAATTCACAGCCAGACTACTTGAGTGTAGCTCCTGGCTCTGCCCAACCAGAAAGCCTTCCAGAATACCTGCAAAGCTGCTTGCCGTGAACTCTCCTGCTCTGTCCGGGAATGGGAGCTAATTCATACCTGTGCCCACTGCTGAGGTAGCTTTGGGCCCTGCCTGACCACCTGGGAGATGGCAAGGACCAGCAGCACTTGAGCAGAGAGCCTGGCCAGCAGCTCCCCCAGTCTGCAGAGACAAGCCAGTGACCCCGTCTGAGCAGAGAGTTCGGTGCACAGGTCTGCCTGATTAGCTTCCCAAAGAAGAGTCTTCCCAGCTTTGAGGTGTGCTCTGCATCCCCACTCCCCACCCCCACCGCCTTAGCAGAGAAGCTAACCTGCAGCTCTGCCCAGTGCTGAGTGCAGCCTCCAACTCTGCTAATTAGGAAACCTACACAGAGTTTCTGGGAATCTCAGCAGCTCACCCAGCAGCCCTGGTCCCAGCAGCAATTGAGCAGAGAACCTGACCAGCAACTCTGCCTCTGAAGGTAGCCTCATCTATCCAGGGAGCTTAGTGTGTGAGTCTGTCTGATTTGATTCCCGAAGAGCCTTGCTGTCCCTGGAGACTGTTCTGCAGTCCCAACCATGCAGGGAAGGTCATTTATTGCCATACCCAAAGCTGAATACAGCCTCTAGCCTGAAACAAGATGGGAACCTAACCAGAGCTCCCGGCAATCTGTGTGGCCCATCTTGCAACTGCAATTACAGCAGCACTGAGTGGAGAACCTGGCCAATGGCCCAGCCCATCAGCAGAGCTAGGATGCTGGCCCATCAGGCCAGGGAAGTTAGAATATAGTTCTGCCTAATTTGATCTGCAAACAAGAGCCTTGCCGGCCTTGGGGACTATATGGGGCCCTGCCTGGGAAGGGAAACTAACTCATAGCTCCATCCACTGCTGAATATGGCCTTCAGCCCACCTGACCCGGGGACCTAACCAGAACACAGGAGAAGCTACGTAGCCCACCCCACAGCCACGTTCACAGTGGCACATGAACAGAGAGCACAGCACAGGGCTTTCCCTGTCTGCAAGCAAAACTAAGGCCCCATCTGACCAGGATATTCAGTGCACAGTCCAGCCTGATTTGGGTCCCCAAAACAGTGCCTTGGGCCCTGTTCTGCTGCATCCCCAGGCAGGGAAACTAATTCATAGCCCAGCCAACTGCAGAGTATAATACCCAGTCCCGACCATCTAGGAAGCCTGACTAGAGAGTCCAGACAAACGTGGAGCCCATCCTACAGTCTTTTTGGGCAGGGAACCAAGCCAAGAGTCCCATCCAGTATTCACAGCCAGTGGTACACTCCCCTCCCCATGACCTCAGAGCCCAGGCAGAGGCCTCATCCAAAAACAGACACTGACAGTAAGCCCTTCCTGCCCAGGTATGGTACCAGCTGACATGTCCAGAACACTAAGCTGAGCAAACTAGTAAAGAACTTCCCCTGCAAAGTTCTGGAAAAGAAAGCACTCAGATACATAGATATCAATGTGATGAATCAAGGGTCAAAAATAATCAGATAAATAGTACATCACCATGGGAAACTAATGAAGCTCTAAAAACTAACCCCTGTAAGTGGAGATCTATGAAGAGCTGGAAAAAAATTCAGAATAACCCTCTTAAAGAAGTTTAATGACCTACAGGAACACACAGACAGCTATATGAAATTAGGAAAACAATGAATGAACAAAACAAGAAGTTCAACAAAGAAACAGAAGGCATCAAACAAACAAACAGAAATCCTAGAGGTGAAAAATACAATGACTGAAGAATTCAATAGAGAGCTTCAAAAATGGTCTCGACTATGCAGAAGAAAAAATATCAATGAACTAGCAGACAGGATATTTGAAATTATCCAGTCAAAGGAACAAAAACAAAAAGAATGAAAAATAGTGAAGAAAGCCTATGGGACTAATGGAACACAATAAAAGGAAACAGTATCTACATTATGAGAATTCCTGAAGGACAGTAAGAGAGGGACAAAAAGTATATTTAAAATATAATGGCTGAAAACTTCCCAAACCTGTGGAGAGAAATGGACATGCAGATCCATGAAGCCTAAAGGACCCCAGATAGGTTGAACCTGAATAGACTACACTGAGACACAACATAATTAAAATGTCAAAAGTCAAGACAAAGAATTCTGAAAGCAACAGTAGAGAAGAGACAAGTTACATACAAAGTAACCCCCACAGACTACTAGTGGGTTTCTCAACAGAAATTTTTTTAGACCAGGAGAAAATGGGATGATATATACAAAATACTGAAAGAAAAAACTGTCAACCAATAATTTTATACCCAGCACAGCTTTCCTTCAGAAATGAAGTAGAGATAAAGACTTTGCCAAACAAACAAAAGTTTGTATAAGGAAGATCAACTACTAACCCTGCCTTACAAGAAATGCTAGAGGGAGTTATTTGAGTGGAAGTAAAAGGGTGCTATTTAACATTATAAAAACATAAGAAGGTAGTGTGAAATTCACTGGTAATGGTGAATATATAGTCAAAGTTAAACTCAGTAATATGGTAATGGTGATGCGTAATTCACTTACACCTCTAATTTAAAAGTTAAAAAACAAGTGTAGTAAAAACTATGACTACAGTGATCTGTTATGGGATATACAATATAAAAAATATGAAATGTGTAACATCAAAAACCTAAAATGTGAGGGGAGGAGAAATGAAAGTGTAAAGTTTTAGGAATGCTCTTAAAGTTAAATTGTTATCAGTTTAAAATGTGGTGTTATAATTCTAAGATATTTTATGTAAGCTTCATGGTAACTGCAAGGGAAGAACCTGTAGTAATTACACAAAAGAACATCATAAAGAAGTCAAGACATATTGATACCAAAAGACATCAAAACACAAAAAAGACTGCAGAATAAGAAGTGAGGAACAATGGATCTACAAAATAGCCAGAAAACAATTAAAATGGCACTATTAAGTCCTTAAGTATCAATAATTACTTTAAACATAAATGGATTGCATTTTCCAATCAAAAGAAAAAGAATGGTTGAATGGATTAAAAAAAACAAGATTCAATGATATACTGCCTACAAGAGACTGACTTTAGCCTTAAAGATGCACACAGACTGAGAGAAAAAGGATGGAGAAAGATACTTCAAGCAGATGGTAACCAAAAAAAGCAGGGATAGCTATACTTATGTTAGACAAAATAAACTTTAGAAGTAGTAAGAAGATACAAAGCAGGTCATTATATAATAACAAAGGGGTCAATCCTTCAAGAAGATACAACCATATTAAAATTTATGCACCCAACACTGGAGCACATAAATATATAAAGCAAAAACTAACACAGCAAAAGAGGAAATGAACAACATAAATAATTGTTGGGGTTTTTAGTAAAACATTCTCAACAATGGTTAGATCATCCAGACAGAGAATCAATAAGGAAACAGCAAATTTGAACAACACCATAGATTAAATAGATCTAACAGATGCATACACAACATTCTGACAGCGGCAGAACACACATTCTTCTTAAACACACATGGAACGTTATCTAGGATAGATCATATGTTAGGCCATAAAATAAGTCTTAGCAAATTCAAGAAGATCAAAGTCATAGTAAGTATCTTCTCTGACCACAGTGGCATGAAACTAGAAGTCAGTAACAGGAGGAAAACTGGAAAACCCTCAAATACATGGAAATTAAACAACACTCTTCTGAAAGACCAATGGATCAAATAATAAATCAAAGGGAAAATTGAAAAGTACCTTTAGACGAATGAAAACAACATACTAAAACTTATGGGATGCAGCAAAAGTAGTTATAAGAGGAAAGTTCCTAACAATAATAAACACCTATACAGCAACAAGAAATATATCAAATAAACAACCTAAGTCTATGCCTCAAAGAACTAGAAAAGATAAGACTAACCGTAGTTTAGCCAAAGGAAGGTAATAATAAAGATTAGAACAGAAATAAATGAAATAAAGAACAGGAAAACAAGAGAAAAGAGTAACAAAACTAAGTGTTGGTTCTTTGAAAATATAAACAAAAATTGACAAAACTTTATCTACACAAACCAAAGAAAGAAATAGAGAACCCAAATTAAAAGTTATAAATGAAAGAAGAGACAGTATAACTGATATCATAGATATACAAGGGATTGTAAGAAGCTGCTATGAAAAATTATGTGCAACAAACTGTACAATCTAAAAGAAATGGAAAAATTCTTAGGAAAATACAACCTACCAAGAATGAATCATAAAGAAGTAGAAAATGTGAACAGACCAATTAGGTAGGGAGATTGACTTGGTAATCAAAAATCTTCCAACAAAGAAAACCCCCGAACCAGATGGTTTCATTAATGAATTTTAACAAACATTTAAAGAATGAATGTGAATCCTCAACCTCTTCCAAAAAAGTGAAAAAAAGGGGACACTCCCAAACTTATTTTATATGGCCAGCATTACCCTGACACCAAAACTAGAAACAGACACTACAGGAAAGGAAAACTGCAAGCCACATCCCTAATGAATACTGATGTAAAAATTCTCACTAAACACTAGCAAAGATGGCGGAGTGAGAGGACACGGAGTTCCTGTCTCCCCGCAGCTAGGGCACTTACCAGATGCTAGTGGGGTACCTCGATGCCCAAAGAGACGGGAGGAACCCCTGAGTGACCAAGTAGGACATGGCGGGGGAGAGGGGGATAGGAGAAGTGGAGGCCAGACGGGACTGGTGCCCCTGAGGGGTGGCTGGGATAGGGGAGGGGTTCCCATGCCTTGAGGGACCCTTGGGGGCTCAGAGGATCAGGGAGGAGCATGGTTAGTGTTTCCCCTGCCCAGTTGGGCCCCAGGAAGCCTACTGGGCTCCTGGACCTGGTCCTCTGCCCTCTGAGGCCCCCTCTGGCCACATGGGTCCTAGGGGCGTAGGAAGGAGGGAGGAGGGGAAAAGAGGAGGAGAGGCGGATGTGAGGGAGACCCTCCAGGACCGGAGGATGAGGGGACGTGTGGAGGGCATTTCCCCCACCCACTCAGGCCCCGGGAAGCCTGCTGGGCTTCCGGGCCTGGTCCCTTGCCTTCTGGGGCCCCCTCCGACCACATGGGTCCTAGGGGCATAGGAGTGGGAGGGAAGAAGAGGAGAGGCCAATGGTGAGGGACCCTCCAGGATTGGAGGATTGGGGGTAATGTGCCTAGTGTTTCCCCTGCCCACTTGGGCCCAGGGAGCCTGCTGGGGTCCCGGACCTGGTCCTCTGCCCTCTGAGGCCAGAGGCACTCCTGGGCCACTCTGGCTGTGCTGAGCCTAAGCCCTGCCCCCGACCCGGGGTTTTTCCAGCCCTGTGGGTCCTAAACATAGGCCCTGTCCCCACCTAAACCCCACCCCCCACAGCCAAGGCCCTTCCTGGCTTTCTTTTTTTTTCCCCTCTTTTTTGCTACTGTGGTTCTGTTTTACCTTCCAGTTGTTGTTTCATCTATATATATATTTTCTAACATATCTGTTAGTTTTCTAATCTTATTTTACTTTTTCTCTATATTATTGTTCTGCTTTTTTTTTTTTTTTTCGGCCCTGCATGGCTTGTGGGATCTTGGTTAACAACCAGGGGGGCACACCTGAACTCCTGTAGTGGGAGCTCCAACTCTGAACCACTGGACTAACAGAGAACCTCAGACCCCAGGGAATATTCATCAGCGTGAGGTCTCCTGGAGGTCCTCATCTCGGCACCAAGAGCCGGCTCTACCCAACAGCCTACAAACTCCAGTGCTGGAAGCCTCAGGTCAAACAACCAGTAAGAGAGGAACACAATCCCCTCTATCAAAAAAAAAAAAAAAAAGAGATCACAAAATAATATGTCACAGATGAAGGAGCAAGGTAAAAACCTACAAGATCAATAAATGAAGAGGAAATAGGCAACCTACCTGAAAAAGAATTCAGAGTAATGATAGTAAAGATGATCCAGAATCTCAGAAATAGAATGGAGGCACGGATGAGAAAATACAAGAAATGTTTAACAAAGATCTAGAAGAACTAAAGAACAAACAGAGATGAACAACACAATAAATTAAACAAAAAATACACTAGAAGGAATCAGTAAAAGAATAACTGAGGCAGGGGCTTCCCTGGTGGCGCAGTGGTTGAGAGTCCGCCTGCCGATGCAGGGGACATGGGTTCGTGCCCTGGTCTGGGAAGATCCCACATGCCATGGAGCGGCTGGGCCTGTGAGCCATGGCCGCTGAGCCTGCACATCCAGAGCCTGTGTTTCACAATGGGAGAGGCCACAACAGTGAGAGGCCCACGTACCACAAAAAAAAAAAAAAAAAAAAAAGAATAACTGAGGCAGAAGAATGAATAAGTGAGCTGGAAGACAGAATGGTGGAAATAACTGCCAAGGAGCAGAATAAAGAAAAAAGAATGAAAAGAATTGAAGACAATCTCAGAGACCTTTGGGACAACACGAAATGCACCAACATTCGAATTATAGGGGTCTCAGAAGAAGAAGAGAAAAAGAAAAGGTCTGAGAAAATATTCAAAGAGATTATAGTTGAAAACTTCACTAACACGGGAAAAGAAATAGCCACCCAAGTCGAGGAAGCGCAGAGAGTCCCATACAGGATAAACCCAAGGAGAAACACATCAAGACACATACTACTCAAACTAACAAAAATTAAATTCAAAGAAAAAATATTAAAAACAGCAAGGGAAAAGCAAAAAAATAACATATAAGGGAATCCCCATAAGGTCATCAGCTGATTTTTCAGCAGAAATTCTGCAGGCCAGAAGGGAGTAGCAGGATATACTTAAAGTGATGAAAAAGAGAAGCCTACAACCAAGATTACTCCTACCAGCAAGGATCTCATTCAGATTTGATGGAGAAATCAAAAGCTTTACAGAGAAGCAAAAGCTATGAGAATTCAGCAACACCAAACCAGCTTTACAACAAATGCTAAAGGAACTTCTCTAGGCAGGAAACACAAGAAAAGGAAAAGACCTACAATAACAAACCCCCCAAAAATTAAGAAAATGGTAATAGGAACATACATATCAATAATTATCTTAAATGTAAATGGATTAAATGCTCCAACCAAAAGATATAGACTGGCTGAATGGATACGAAAACAAGACCCATATATATGCTGTCTACAAGAAACCCACTTCAGACCTAGGGACACATACAGACTGAAAGTGAAGGGATGGAAAAAGATATTCCATGAAAATGGAAATCAAAAGAAAGCTGGAGTAGCAAGTCTCCAAAATAGACTTTAAAGACTGTTACAAGAAATAAGGAAGGACACTACATAATGATCAAGGGATCAATCCAGGAACAAGAAGCAACAATTATAAATATTTATGCACCCAACACAGAGCACCTCAATACATAAGGCAAATGCTAACCACCATGAAAGGGGAAATCAACAGTAACACAATAACAGTAGGGGACTTTAACATGCCAGTTACACCAATGGACAAATCATCCAAACAGAAAATAAATAAGGAAACACAAGCTTTAAATGACACAACAGACCAGATAAATTTAACTGATATTTATAAGACATCTGACCTGAAAGTGGCAGAATACACTTTCTTCTCAAGTGCACACAGAACATGCTCCTGGATAGATCACATCTTGGATCACAAATCAAGCTTCAGTAAATTTAAGAAAATTGAAATCATATCAAGCATCTTTTCCGACCACAATGCTATGAGATTAGAAATCAGTTACAGGAAAAAGACTGCAAAAAAACACAAACACATGGAGGCTAAACAATATGTTACTAAATAACCAGTGGATCACTAAAGAAATCAAAGAGGAAATCAGAAAATACCTAGAGACAAGTGACAATAAAAACACAATGATCTGGGGCTTCCCTGGTGGCACAGTGGTTGAGAGTCTGCCTGCTGATGCAGGGGACACAGGTTCGTGCCCTGGTCCAGGAGGATACCACATGCCGTGGAGCGGCTGGGCCCGTGAGCCATGGCCACTGAGCCTGCGCGTCTGAAGCCTGTACTCCGCAAAGGGAGAGGCCGCGGCATTGAGAGTCCCGCGTACTGCAAAAACAAACAAAAAAACCCCACAATGATCCAAAATCTATGGGACACAGCAAAATCAGTTCTAAGAGGGAAGTTTATAGCAATACAATCTTACCTCAAGAAACAAGAAAAATCTCAAACAACCTAACCTCACACCTAAAGCAACTAGAGAAAGTAGAACAAACAAAACCCAAAGTTAGTAGAAGGAAAGAAATCATAAAGATCAGAGCAGAATTCAATGAACTAGAGATAAAGAAAACAATAGCAAAGATCAATGAAACTAAAAGCTGCTTCTCGGAGACAATAAACCATATTAAAAACCCTTCAGGCAGACTCGTCAAGAAAAAAAGGGAGAGGACTCAAATCAACAAAATTAGAAATGAAAAAGGAGAAGTTACAATGGACACCACAGAAATATGAAGGATCATAAGAGATTACTGCAAGCAGCTATATGCCAATAAAACGGACAACTTATAAGAAATGGACAAATCCTTAGAAGTGTACAAGCTTCCAAGAATGAACCGGGAAAAAATAGAAAATATGAACAGACCAATCACAAGTACTGAAATTGAAACTGTGATTAAAAATCTTCCAACAAACAAAAGTCCAGGACCAGATCACTTCACAGATGAATTCTACCAAACATTTAGAGAAGAATTAACACCTATCCTTCTCAAACTATTCCAAAAAATTGCTGAGGGAGGAACACTTCCAAATTCGTTCTACAAGGCCACCATCACCCTGACACCAAAACCAGACAAAGATATCATCAAAAAGAAAATCACAGAACAATATCACTGATGAACACAGACGCAAAAATCCTCAGCAAAATACTAACAAACAGAATCCAACAACACACTGAAAGAATCATCCAGGAAAGCAAGGATTCTTCAATATATGCAAATCAATCAATGTGATATTCCATATTAACAAATAAAGGAATAAAAACCATATGATCATCTCAATGGATACAGAAAAAGCTTTTGACAAAATTCAACACCCATTTATGATAAAAACTCTCCAGAAATTGGGCATAGAGGGAACCTACCTCAACATAATAAAGGCCATATATGACAAACCCATGGCAAACATCATTCTCAATGGTGAAAAACTGAAAGCATTTCCACTAAGAATGGAACAAGACAAGGATGTACACTCTCGCCATACTTATTCAACATAGTTTTGAAAGTCCTAGCCACGGCAGTCAGAGAAGAAAAAGAAATAAAAGGAATACAAATTGGAAAAGAAGTAAAACTGTCACTGTCTGCAGATGACATGATACTATATATAGAAAATCCTAAAGATGCCATCAGAAAACTACTAGAACTAATCAATGAATTTGGTAAGGTCACAGGATACAAAATTAATACACAGAAATCTCTTGCATTCCTATACACTAACAACAAAGAATCAGAAAGAGAAATTAAGGAAACAATCCCATTTACCACTGCAACAAAAAGAATAAAATACCTAGGAATAAACCTACCTAAGGAGGTAAAAGACCTGTACTCACAAAACTATAAGATACTGATGAAAGAAATCAAAGATGACACCAACAGATGGAGAGATATACCATGTTCTTGGATTGGAAGAATCACTATTGTGAGAATGACTGTACTACCCAAAGCAATCTACAGATTCAATGAAATCCCTATCAAATTACCAATGGCATTTTTCACAGAATTAGAACAAAAATTTTACAAGTTGTATGAAAACACAAAAGACACAGAATAGCCAAAGCAATCTTGAAAAAGAAAAACAGAGCTGGAGGAATCAGGCTCCCTGACTTCAGACTATACTACAAAGATACAGTCATCAAAACAGAATGGTACTTGCACAAAAACAGAAATATAGGTCAATGGAAGAGGATAGAAAGCCCAGAGATAAACCCAGGCACATATGGTCAACTAATTTATGCCAAAAGAGGTAAGAACATACGATGGAGAAACGACAGCCTCTTCAATAAGTGGTGCTAGGTAAACTGGACAGCTACATGTAAGAGAATGATATTAGAACACTACCTAACACCATACACAAAAACAAAGTCAAAATGGATTAAAGACCTAAATGTAAGACCAGACACTATAAACCTCTTAGAGGAAAACATAGGAAAAACATTCTTTGACATAAAGCACAGCAAGATCTTTTTTGACCCACCTCCTAGAGTAATGAAACTAAAGACAAAAAATAAACAAATGCAACCTAATGAAACTTAAGAGCTTTCCCACAGCAAAGGAAACCATAAACAAGACGAAGACAACCCTTGGAATGGGAGAAAGTATTTGCAAATGAAGCAACGGACAAAGATTAATCTCTAAAATATACAAACATCTCATGGAGCTCAATATCAAAAAAGCAAACAACCCAATTAAAAAATGGGCAGAAGGGCTTCCCTGGTGGTGCAGTGGTTGGGAGTCCGCCTGCTGATGCAGGGGACATGGGTTCGTGCCCTGGTCCGGGAAGATCCCACATGCCGCGGAGGGGCTGGACATTTCTCCAAAAAAGACATACAGATGGCCAAGAGGCACATGAAAAGATGCTCAACATCACTAATTATTAGATAAATGCAAATCCAAACTACATTGAAGTATCACCTCATACCAGTCAGAATAACCATCATCAAAAAGTCTACAGGGCTTCCCTGGTGGCGCAGTGGTTGAGAGTCCGCCTGCCGATGCAGCGGACGCAGGTTCGTGCCCTGGTCTGGGAAGATCCCACATGCCATGGAGCGGCTGGGCCCGTGAGCCATGGCCGCTGAGCCTGCATGTCTGGAGCCTGTGCTCCGCAACGGGAGAGGCCACAACAGTGAGAGGCCCACATACAGCTTAAAAAAAAAAAAAAAAAAGTCTACAAATAATAAATGCTAGAGAGGGTGTGGAGATAGGGGAACCCTCCTATACCAGGGGTGGGAATGTAAATTGGTGCAGCCACTATAGAAAACAGTATGGAGGTTCCTTAAATGACTAAAAATAGAACTACCATATGACCCAGCAATCCTACTACTGGACATATCTACTGAGAAAACCATAATTAAAAAGGACACATGTACCCCAATATTCATTGCAATACTATTTACAATAGCCAGGACATGGAAACAACCTAAATGTCCAATGACAGATGAAAGGATAAAGAAGATGTGGTACATATACACAATGGACTATTACTCAGCCATGAAAAGGAATGAAATTGGGTCATCTGTAGTGATGTGGATGGACCTAGAGTCACTCATACAGAGTGAAGTAAGCCAGAAAGAGAAAAACAAATATCGTATATTAATGTATATATGTGGAATCTAGAGAAATGGTACAGATGAACCTATTTGCAGGGCAGGAATAGAGACACAGACGTAGAGAACCAACATGTGTACACAGAGGGGGAAAGGGAGGGTGGGACAAATCAGGAGATCAGGACTGACATATATACACTACCATGTGTAAAACAGATAGCTAGGGGGAACATGCTATACAGCACAGAAAGCTCAGGTCAGTGCTCTATGACAACCTAGATGGATGGGATGGGGGTGGGGTGGGAGGGAGGTCCAAGGCGGGGGGATATAGGTATACATATAGCTGACTCACTTCACTGTACAGCAGAAACTAACACAACATTGTAAAGCAATTATACTCCAATAAAAAAGAAAAAACACTAGCAAACAAAATCCAGCAGCACATTAAAAGGATCATTCACCATGATTAAGTGAGATTTGTCCCAGGATGCAAGGATGGTTCAATGCATGGAAGTTAATCAATATGATACATCACATTAATAGAATGAAAGAAATATCAAGTGATAATCTCAATAGATTCAGAAAAAGAATTTGACAAAATTCAACATCTGTTCAACATACCTCAACATAACATAGTCCTTATATAACACGCCACAGCTAACATCATACTCACTGGTGAAAGGTTGAAAACTTTTCTTCTAAGATTGGAAACAGGACCATGCTTCCCTCTCTCACCACTCCAATTCAGCCCAGTACAGGAGTCTTAGCCAAAGCAATCAGGCAAGAATAAGATAAAAGCCATCAGCATTGGAAAGGAAGATGTAAAATGGTCTCTATTTGCAGATGACATGATTTTATATATAAAAAGTCATAAAAACTTCATAGCATCAAAAACAATACAATACTCAGTAATAAATTTAACCAAAGAGGTGAAGTTCTGTACACTGAAAACTGCAAGACACTGATGAAAGAAATTGAAGGAGGCACAGATGAATGGAAAGGTATCCCATGTTCAGGGATTGGAAGAACTAATATTGTTAAAATGTTCATACTACCCAAAAACATCTATAGATTAAATCCAATCCCTATTAAGATTCCAACAGTTTTTTATAGAAATGGAAAAAAAAATTCTAAAATTTATATGGGACCACAAAAGACCCAGAATACCCAAAGCAATCCCGAGAAAGAAAAACAAATCTGGAGTCATCACAATTCTTGATTTCAAGCTGTATTACAAAGCTATAGTAATCAAAACAGTATGGTACTCTCATAAAAACACATGCATAGACCAATGGAACAAAAGATGCTCTGTTATGGTGGTAAGAAGAGTAATTTTTTAAAAAAATCTCTAATTTCCAAAAATATTTTAGGTAATTTGGTTTGATTACTTTCTAATAAAAATATAATAACAACTTTAAAAATGAAAACATCAAACTAAAAAACTAATAATAGAACTACCATATGACCCAGCAATTCCACTCCTGGTATATATCCAAAAAACCCAGAAACACTAATTTGAAAAGATATGCACCCCAATGTTCATAGCAGAATTATTCACAATTGCCAAGATATGAAAGCAACCTAAGTGTCCATCAACAGATAAATGGATAAACAATATGCAGTATATATATATACAATGGACTACTACTCAGCCATAAAAGAGAATGAAATTTTGCCATTTGCAGCAACATGGATGAACTTGGAGGGCATTATGCTAAGTGAAATAGAAACAGAAAGGCACTATATGCTATCACTTACATGTGGAATCTAAAAAATAAAACAAACTAGTGAATATAACAAAAAAGCAGACTCACAGATATAGAGAATACACTGGTGGTTACCAGTGGGGAGAAGGAAGTGGGGAGGGGCAACATAGGGGTAGGGAATTAAGAGGTATAAACTATTAGGTATAAAATAGGCTACAAGGATATACTGTACAACACAGGAAATACAGCCAATATTTTATAAGTATAAATGAAGTATAACCTTTCAAAACTGTGAATCAGTATATTGTACACCTGTAATTTATATAATACTGTATATCAACCATACATCAATAAAAAAGGATGCCTAATTGGGAGCTAACAAAAAATATATTAACACAAGAGGAAAATTCAGTGGAAATTAAAACAGGTTTTTTGGCCCAGTGTTTGAAGGTTCAGCCATCCACTCAGAGCTGCCCGAACAGGATGTGGTCTAGATCGGTGGGATCTAGAGACCCAACTCCTAACTGCTGGCTTCCAGAAGGCTTCTGCTATGGTCTTCCTGTTTTCCCAGGCCTGGAGGGAGGCGCCCCTCCGGAGCACACCCTCTGCACCCCACTTTGCTGTACCACAGCTTGCACGTCACACTCCATGGAATGGTCTGGGATCCGTCATGAACTTGGAGCACAGGACTCTACTGTTCATCTCTGTCCATCTCCAGTACCACGTGTGACTGAGAGGAGATACTCAAAGTGTTTGCTAACTTGACCAGCTCCCCAAAGCGCTGGACCATCCCTTTCTGTTGCAGTTTACCTACAGGCACCACGCGGTCGGCCTGCAGGGGACTGGCCCTACCTGCTGGTAGTCGCTTGCCACATGCAGAAACAGCAGTCCTTTCTTCCAGGTCCACCACCAAACCAAACCCCTTTGGAAGCACCGCCCTGGACAGACCAAACTAAATATGCTAAGTGAGACAAGTGAGACAGGCAAGCCACAGGGGAAAGCTGCTCTAAGACTGAGAGCAGAAAACACTGACTAAAATTCCTCATTTTCCTTCCTCTGCCTCAAAGATCTGATCCCAAGTCCTGCCAAGGTCTATAATCATAGTTCACTTCCTTTTTTAACCTAAAAGCAAATTACTCTTCCTTCCAGGCCTGAAAGAGCTATGATGTCACTTACACATTCTGCGGGAATAGCAAACTCAGACGATGCTCCGGGAAATTATTTTCTAGGGGTGACTTTCAGCCAGCCTGGGCAATCTGCACAGATAAAATAACCCAGTGCAGGCAACGTGGTTGACTGAAAAAACCCCAGGGCGGGTGTAGTATGCTGGCGTGCCCAATGGCCTCCCATTCACTCAAACCCCTCCCTGCCTGCACGTGTGGCTGCCCTGCTCCTTGGGTCACTGCATCTGCCCTGAGAACACCAGAGACCAAGGGGGAGGAGGGACAAGCTAACGTGTACTGAGTAGCTGCTGGGCATTGCACTTGGGGCTGGGAACAGGATACAAGCAGTTTCAGGAAGCTCTGAGCTCATCTTACAGACACCTCTTTTGACTTGTACTCTTTTTTTCTTTTAATTGAGATATAATTGACATATAGCATTCTATTTGTTTCAGGTGTGCAGCAGTGATTCGATGCATGTAGTTTAAATTGTGAATGATCACCACAATACTGTGACTTGTACTCTTGACGTTCTGTCCTGAGCCTGCTACTAAGTACGGTTATAATAATTTTTAAAAAGGGAATGTGCCCCAGGCAGTGCTTATCAAACATGAAGTGACAACTGGGTAGCCCTGCTTAGAATATCCTGAGCCTGGTGCACATGTAGAGAGGATGTTACAGACGTCAGCACCTGGGAGCTGGTTAGAAATGCAGGATCTCGGGCCCCACCCTGGACCTCCTAGATCCGAGTTTCTGGAGGCGGAGCCCAGGGATCTGTGATTTTCAGGTCTGCTGAAGCTTGAGAGGTGCCGGCAGAGGGAACACCCAGGTCCCGGCTGTGTTCCTCGGAAAAGAATAGGGAAGAGCACGTGCGACTTCCCTGGTGGCACAGTGATTAGGAATCCACCTGCCAATGCAGGGGACACAGGTTTGAGCCCTGGTCCAGGAAGATCCCACACGCCGCGGAGCAACTAAACCTGTGCGCCACAACTGCTGAGCCTGCGCTCTGGAGCCTGCAAGCCACAACTGCTGAGCCCATGTGCCACAACTACTGAGCCCGCGTGTCACAACTACTGAAGCTGGCTCGCCTAGAGCCCGTGCTCTGCAACAAGAGAAGCCACCGCAATGAGAAGCCCAAGCACCGCAACGAAGAGTAGCCCCCGCTTGCCGCAACTAGAGAAAGCCCGCGTGCAGCAACGAAGACCCAACACAGCCAATAAATAAATAAATTTATTTATTTAAAAAAAAAAAGAAAAAGAATAGGGAACAGCACAGCCAGCATGGGTTCCTGAGTCAAATGTCCCCAAGTTTGCTCCCAGTCTCACCATTTGCCGTTGGTAATTCTGGGCATGGCAGTTACTGACCTACATCTCCGGGTGTGCGTCTGCAGGATGGGGGTACGGGTGGTCCCCGGCTGGTAGACGCGCTGAGAGGGTTAAGTAAGGAAGGTATCCTACAGTGTGGCAGCTCCTCAGCAAGCAATTAATATTCACTATCACACCATTATTATTTCTTGGGTAAACTCCTCCCTGCATAAGCTCCTCCCAGACAAGAAGCTGACCGACTGGAGACGGTCTGTGTCCATTTCTGGCAGCTAGAAGCAGAGGTGCCCAGCCTGCAGTGGGGACCGTGTTACACTGTCGCGTGTGTCGTTTGGCCCTCCCAGAGATGCCGGCTGACCCACCCCTTACTCTCCCACCTCTCCTGGGAGAAGAGGGGGCTCAGCAGGAGAAGGGCTCCTGTCAGCATGGCCACTGTTCTCTCTGGGGCCCCCAGCCTGACGTGAGGGGTGGGGGGAGGCCACCCACTCATCCTCTTTGCCCCCTGCCCTGCGTTTAGCACCGGAGTCCCCCTTGCCATCAGCCAGCAGGCACTGTGGCCCAAGGAGTCCTCCCACGGGCGCCTTCTGTCACGGTCCCCTCCTCTGGGCCCTGGTCACTCTTCCTCTGCTTCTAACCACCAGCCAGGGCTCTCCCCCTGCTCAAGCCGCCTCCGTGGGCCTGCCCGGAACAGCCCCACGTCCCCACCTCTCTCCCCTTCTGTCTCCTTTTTTTTAACAAATTCGTTCAACACTGAGTGTCTAATGTGTGCCAGACACCATTAGAGGCACTAGGGACTCAACGGTGGGGAAAACAGGGAAAGTCCCTGCCCTCCAGGTGCTCAGGTTCTGGTGGGAGGGATGGACAAGCCTCTATTCGGTCAACATGCAGTCAGTTAAAGGGAGTGGCGCCATGGGGAGAAGGCAAGCAGGGCAGGAGTACGGCTGCCGGCATGTCCGTGTGTGCAGGAACAGGAGAGGGAGGTGCTCTTCATGCTGCGGCCGGGGAAGGCCTTGCTAGGGAGGGGACACGGAGCACAGACCTGACGAGGTGGGGGAGAAGGAACAGCCAGGTGGCCAGCTGGATGGTGGGCAGAGGGACAGAGCAGACACAGGATGTTCTGAAGGGTCAAGAGTGAGGCCAGGGTGGCTGGGGCAGAGTGATGGGAGAAGAGCAGAGCAGGGAGGCAACCTACCACTGCGAGGAAACTGGTTTATACTGCACGGGAGATGGGACAGGTAGCCCCAGGGGGTTCTGGGCACAGGAGTCACATGATCTGGCTTACGTTCTAAAAGGACCTTCTAGCTGTCCAGTGGAGAAGTAAGGTAACTGGTCAGGAGGCTATCTGGGAGCTACTTTAGGTGGGGTGGGCAGGGAAGACATCTCTGAAACCTGAATGATGAGAAGGAACCAACCATGTGAAGATCCTGGAGGAGATCATTCCAGGCAGTAGGTGCAAAGGTCCTGAGGCAGGAATGAGTTTGCTGCATCTGAGGAAGAGAAAGCGGGCCAACGTGGAAGGCACAGAGCGAGCAGAAGGGAGAGAAGTGCGAGATAAAGCCAGAGAGGTGAGCCGCTGATGGAAAGCCTTGGGCCTTGGTGAACATCTACAAGGGCTGCCAGAGAATGGGAACCCTTTGGAGAGTTAATTTTGAGAGACATGATATGATGTACCTTTTATGATGATGCGCATAACCACATGCATACAGTTGTGCTTGGGATCCAAGGACAGCACGTTAAGAATTTCTGCTATTGAGTCTAGATCTGGAGTGTGTCGGGTGAAGCGTCAATGCCTCACTTCAGTATTTGCTCAATTCTTTCCAACCATCACCCTCTTTATCGCCTAGTGCAGGATACGGTGTACTGTACCCTGCAAACAAAGAGCAGGCCTCTCTCTGCTTTCTTAAAAAACACGTCCCATCCTCATACGTTGCTGGTGGAAACGTAAAATGCCACAGCCACTACAGAAAACAGTATGGCAGCTCCTCTCCTCAAAAAAGTCAGCATACACTTACCATGTGACCCAGCAATTGCACCTCTGGGTACAAACCCAAGAGAAGTAAAAGCAGGGACCCAAAGAGGTATTTGCACACCCATGTTCACAGCAGCATTATTCACAATAGCCCAAAGATGGAAGCGCCTCGCCTGTCCATCAACGGGTGAATGGCTAAACAAAATGTGGCACGTTCATTAACAGAATATTATTCAGATTTAAAAAGGAAGGAAATCTGACACGTGCTACAACTTGGATGAACCTTGAGGACATTATGCTAAGTGAAATAAGCTAGTTACACGAAAGACAAATACTGTATGATCACACTTATATGAGATTCCTAGAGCAGTCAAGCTCATAGAGACAGAAGGTAAGATGGTGGTTGCCAGGGGCCGGAGGGAGGGGGTATGAGCCGTTACTGTTTAATGGGGACAGAGTTTCAGTTCTGCAAGATGAAAAGAGTTCTGGAGATGGACGGTGGTGACGGTTGCGCCATGATGTGAGTGTAGTTAACACTCCTGAACCATTCATGTTTAAATGGTTAAGACAGTAAATTTTATCGTTATGTGTATTTTACCGGCAATTAAAAATTTTTTTAAAGTCTCTGAAGCCCACTTAGTCCCTCAATTGCATCCTCATTGGCACCCATCTCCCTGTTCTCACAGCGCTGATGGCCCCAGTATTCCGGGACTGACTGTCTAGACAATCTCCTCGCTGGGTGAAGAAGACAAGTAAATGAGCTGGTGTGAATGAAATCTTAAAAGCTCTCCAGTGAAGACAGTCCTCAAGACTGAACCTGGCAGCCCTTTCAACTGGTAACAATTTTGCGTGTCAGGATTTCTTGTCTTTTAAATGCTACTTAAAACCTTTGGTTTAAGCCAGTTCCCTGTTCTGCCTTATGAGGATGCAAAGGACAGCTGGCGACCATCCTCTATGGAAGAAGTCTTCCAAAGGCTTAGAGGCCACTGTTAAATTACCTTACCTCTTCAAAGACATGGAGTGACCTGCTTTCCACATTTTTCCAGCCTAAAATTGCAGCTGCATTCTCTTTGTGAAACTGACCTTTGGGTCTTCAACTGTGCTTCTCTGTGTTTGGATGGACCCCAAATCACTTCTTAAGGAGTTTGGCCTTGCCCCTGGCACTCCCGTGGAAGACCTCCAAGGGAGGCGGTGGCCTACAGTTGAGGCCTGTGTCCTTGTCAGGCTCCTTAGAGCTCCCTAAGAAGACATCAACAGGGCTTCCCTGGTGGCGCCGTGGTTGAGGATCCGCCTGCCAATGCAGGGGACATGGGTTCGAGCCCTGGTCCGGGAAGATCCCACATGCCATGAAGCAACTAAGCCCGTGCACCACAGCTACTGAACCTGTGCTCTAGAGCCCGCGAGCCACAACTACTGAAGCCTGAGCGCCTAGAGCCCATGCTGTACAACAAGAGAAACCACCGCAATGAGAAGCCTGCGCACCACAATGAAGAGTAGCCCCCACTCGCCACAACTAGAGAAAGCCAGCACACAGCAACGAAGACCCAATGCAGCCAAAAATAAATAAATAAATAAAATAAAGTTATTAAAAAAAAAAAGAAGACATCAACATACAACCCAGCTTGGCTGAGCCGCAAGACATATGACTCCGTCCTTTACCAGCTGTATGGAACAGGTGTACTCCAGGGACTCGGCTGGAAAGAAACAAGCCAAGCTCACTGTCCCTCACAATCTACCAAAAGCTTAGCTGCGAGAAACAAATTTGGGGAGATTCTCTGAAGGTGTATCCCTCCCTCTGGGATTCAGCCAAGGCCCCAGGAGCTGCAGGCAGGCACCGCCTTGTTTTGCCCAGCCTCCCTTTGTGCAGTGGCTTTGCTGCACGACACTTGGCCGGGCACCCTGCCCACCCTGCAGGCTCCGTGTAAGAAAGCCTTGCAGGGCCTCGATGCAGCTGTTTAGAGCACAGTTGAGGGCAGGCTGCCGACACCTCACTGGACATGAGAAGGTGGGAGCAACGCCGCTTCCAGGATGCAGAACCTGGAATAGTTGTGCATCTGGAGCATAGTTTATTTTTGCCTCATGGATTCTAAATTGTATCACTGCTGATTTTCCATTCTGTGTTTGCTGCTGGAGAACTCAAAATCAAAATTGGGGCCTATTTCTGGAAGAATGCTATCCACAGAACTTTCTGCAATGATGGAAATGTTCTGTATGTGTGCTAACCAATATGGCAGCCGCCAGCCACATGGAGCTACTGAGGACTTGAAATGTTCTAGTGAGACTGAGGAACTGAATTTTTTATTTTAATTCACATAAATGTTAAATTTAAATGGCCACGAAAAGACAAATACTGTATGATCACACTTATATGAGATTCCTCACATAAGTGGCTACCAGTTAAACAGCACAGCTCTCAGATAGGAGATGACATGCACTTTGGATATCATACTTGGTTTACCTTACTTTCCTATCATTATTTTTCCTCTACTTCAAGTCCCTTTGGTATCTAATTATTTTTATTAATCTTTCTTGTATGATCTATATCTTTGTCAGCCAACGTAAGTCTTTTTATTAAAAAAATGTGGGAGCTACCTATAAATACAAAAACACCCCCAGGTAACACAGCCATGTTCCCAACTTTTCTGACCAGATGCTCCTTCCCCCCACTTTTGTGAAATACAGAGTAATTAATACGTTCATTTAAGGGAAGGGAGTCCCAGGAATGGGGGAAGAGAAGACTTCTCTTCTGTTTCTATGTTCTGTTTCTTCATCTGGGTGTTGCTTATTCAAATGTTCAATTTGTGAAAATTCACTGAGCATATATTTGTGATGTGCACTTTTCCTTGTATATATCATTTATATTATTCTCCAATAAAAAGTAAAGAGAAATGTATAAAGAGAACTTATTATGTTCAAAGTACAGTGTCGGTTTACTTCTAGTTCGTGTAACACAGATCTTGGCTATAGAAAGCTGTAGTTTCGATCATCAAGCATTAATGCAAATTTCTAAGATGCTTTTTCTAGAGGGATCTTGGGCAACATCTGATGCTGGCAACTCCCCACCCACCTCCTCTCCGCCTTTTCCCCCCTGAATCAGGCAATGCCAAGAAAGGAGAGGTGAGTTTCAGGAGGTAGAAGGCTTTCTTTCCATCTAATCAGATCTTAGTTAAAAACATTTCCAAATTCTTATAAGAGGCTGAGCAGCTCCCAGAAACAAACCTCTCAGCTTTTCTCCTCCAGAGGAATGAAATGGCTGGAGGAGGTCTCTGAAATACGGAATGTTAACTCAGTGGGACAGGATGAGGAACTGAAATGCAATCTATATTTTAAGAAAGCAACTAGAAACTACCCAACCAAGATTGCCTTCAACGTATAACTGCACCCAATGGAACAAAAGCATGTATGTTGAAAATGAAACCTGGGAAACACACTGCTAAGGAGAATGTAAAAAAAAAAAAAAAAGGTGTTCTCTCAACTGTGTCCCTCCCTCCACGACCAAAATATCTTAATTTTGCTAAAGAACGAAGTATAAATTTTTACTTTTAAAAGTAATTTGAAGAGGTGGGCAGGCGTATGTCTCATGCTAGAGCAGAGGATGGCTTTCTGCAGTGATGCAGTAAATAGTAACCTGTTCAAACGGCCATAATCAAGAACTGTGAGAGGGACTATTAGTCATTTCTGCCCACATTAATTTAACTCTCTGGAACATTACTGTTTTGAACAAAGGGCCAAACTCCTGAGACCGCATGATACAAATCTTTTTTTCTTACTCTTTTCACTCTTGGATGCTCTAAAGTCAAAAGCCTGCACCCATACAGATTGTATAGCCATTTAAATCTGTGGCTTTTCTTTGAAATATTCTTTCAATGATTCCTTTGAGTGGAGTTCAGGCCAAGCTTTCCTAATTTATTCTTTCATTTACGTTATTACAGGGATTGAGAGCAAAAAATATTCTAAATACTGCAAAAAGGAAAAAGTCCCTCAGAAACAATCACATTCATTTTGATCTTTTAGTATAAACAAAATCCTTTCATTAATTTTTACTTACACAACTGCATTGTTTTGCATAAAAAATTGGCAGTCTTCAAACACCGAAGAAAACTCTTCTCACATTTCAAAAGGGATTATAAAACTGACACCACAGAAGTACAAAAGATCATAAGAGATAACTACAAGCAACTATATGCCAATAAAATGGACAACCTACAAAAATGGACAAATTCTTAGAAAGGTACCATCTCCCAAGACTGAACCAGGAAGAAATAGAAAATATGAACAGACCAATCACAAGCACTGAAATTGAAATTTAAAAACTCTCAACAGCAGAAACTAACACACCATTGTAAAGCAATTATACTCCAATAAAGATGTTAAAAAAAAAAAAAACTCAACAAACAAAAGTCCAGGACCAGATGGCTTCACAGGCGAATTCTATCAAACATTTAGAGAAGAGTTAGCACCTATCCTCCTGAAACTCTTCCAAAAAGCTGCAGAGGAAGGAACACTTCCAAACTCATTCTATGAGGCCACCATCACCCTGATACCAAAACCAGACAAAGATACCACACAAAAAAAGAAAATTATAGGCCAATATTACTGATAAACATAGACGCAAAAATCCTCAACAAAATACTAGCAAACCGAATCCAACAATAAAATAAGAGGATCATACACCATGATCAAGTGGGATTTATCCCAGGGATGCAAGGATTCTTCAATATATGCAAATCAATCAATGTGATACACCATATTAACAAATTGAAGAATAAAAACCATATGATCATCTCAATAGATGTAGAAAAACCTTTTGACAAAATTCAACACCCATTTATGGTAAAAACTTTATAGATAAAGTGGACACAGAGGGAACCTACCTCAACAAAATAAAGGCCATATATGACAAACCCACAGCAAACATCATTCTCAATGGTGAAAAGCTGAAAACATTTCCTCTAAGATCAGGAACAAGACAAGGATGTCCACTCTTGCCACTTTTATTCAACATAGTTTTGGAAGTCCTAGCCACGGCCATCAGAGAAGAAATAAAAGGAACCCAAATTGGAAAAAAGAAGTAAAACTGTCACTGTTTCCAGATGACATGATACTATACATAGAAAAGATGCTACCAGAAAACTACTAGTGCTCATCAATGAATCTGGTAAAGTTACAGGATACAAAATTAATACACAGAAATCTGTTGCATTTCTGTACACTAACAGCAAAATATCAGAAAGAGAAATTAAGGAAACAATCCCATTTACCATGGCATCAAAAAGAATAAAATACCTAGGAATAAACCTATCTAAGGATGCAAAAGATCTGTACTCCAAAAACTATAAGATGCTGATGAAAGAAATCGAGGATGACACAAACAGATGGAAAGATATACCATGTTCTTGGATTGGAAGAATCAATATTGTCAAAATGGCTATTCTACCCAAGGTAATTTACAGATTCAACACAATCCCTATCAAATTACCAATGGAATTTTTTTTTGCAGATCTATAACAACAAAATCTTAAAATTTGTATGGAAACACAAAAGACCCTGAATAGCCAAAGCAATCTTAAGAAAGAAAAACGGAGCTGGAGGAATCAGGCTCCCTGACTTCAGACTATACTATGAAGCTACAGTAATCAAAACAGTATGGCACTGGCACAAAGACAGATTTATAGATCAATGGAAGAGGATAGAAAGCCCAGAAATAAACCCATGCACCTATGGTCAATTAATCTATGACAAAGGAGTCAAGAATATACAATGGAGAAAAGACAGTCTCTTCAATAAGTGGTGCTGGGAAAACTGGACAGCCACATGTAAAAGAATGAAATTAGAACACTCTCTAACACCATACACAAAAATAACCCTCAAAATAGATTAAAGACCTAAATGTAAGACCGGATACTATAAAACCCTTCGAGGAAAACACAGGCAGAACACTCTTTGACATTAATCGTAGAAATATCTTTTTGGATCCACCTCCTAGAGTAATGAAAATAAAAACAAAAATAAACAAATGGGACCTAATAAAAACTTAAAAGCTTCTGCACAAAAAAAAAAAACTACCATAAACAAAATGAAAAGACAACCCACAGAATGGGAGAAAATATTTGCAAATTGTGTGACCAACAGGGGATTAATCTCCAAAATATACAAACAGCTCATGTAGCTCAATATCAAAAAAAAAACAACCCAATCAAAAAATGAGCAGAAGATTTAAATAGACATTTCTCCAAAGAAGACATGCAGATGGCCTAAAAGCACATGAAAAGATGTTCAGCATCGCTAATTATTAGAGAAATGCAAATCAAAACTACAATGAGGTATCACCTCACACCGGTCAGAATGGCCATCATCAAAAGGTCTAACATACAATAAATGCTGGAGAAGGTGTGGAGAAAAGGGAACCCTCCTACACTGTTGGTAGGAATGTAAATTGGTACAACCACTATGGAGAAGAGTATGGAAGTTCCTTAAAAAACTAAAAACAGAGCTACTATATGATCTAGCAATCCCACTCTGGGCTATATACCCAGAGAAAACCATAATTTGAAAAGATACTTGCACCCCAATGTTCACTGCAGCACTATTTACAATAGCCAAGACATGGAAGCAACCTAAGTGTCCACTGACAGAGGAATGGATAAAGAAGATGTGGTACATATATACAATGGAATATTACTCAGCCACAAAAAAGAATGAGATAATGCCCTTTGCAGCAACATGGATGGATCTAGAGATTATCATACTAAGTGAAGTAAGTCAGAGAAAGACAGATATCATATGATATCACTTATATGTGGAATCTAAAAAAAAGACACAAATGAACTTATTTACAAAATAGACACAGACTCACAGACTTTGAAAACAAACTTACGGTTACCAAAGGGGAAAGGTGTGTGGGTGGGAGGGATAAATTAGGAGGTTGGGATTAACATATACGCACTGCTATACATAAAATAGATAATCAACAAGAACCTATTGTATAGCACAGGGAACTCTACTCAATACTCTGTAATAACCTATATGGGAAAATAATCTGAAAAAGAATACATATATGTATAACTGAATCACTTTGCTGTACACCTGAAACTAACACAACACTGTAAATCAACTATACTCCAATATAAAATAAAAATTAAAAAATAAATGCTAGCTAGCATTTAGTTCAGTGAATAATAAAGCAATATTATTTCTTATTTGCATAGTTCAAAGGGAAATCTGAAAATTATCTAGTTCCTCTAAATCGTAAATATCTCAAGGTGACCTTTTTGACTTGAGCCATGTGGCCTGGCTGTAGTTCGAGCCAGGTATCTGTCATGTGCCAAATTCTCACTTCATTTTGCGATATGTGGATTATAGTTCTGATGTTTAATGCCCAAACCAACAAAAACTATGAAACTTTACCTGTGATTCAAGTAAATACAATCAGCACCTTTCAAGACAGTGTCCCTGAACTTGCTATCAACTTTCTCCTCTCAGGTAGCCGTATGTGAAAACTGAGATGCCAGAGGCAGAGGTGTTTCAGAAAGACAAAATCCTATATGCCTGGACGGATTTACCTGTTAATTCTAGAAAGCCTGGGTCTTGAAAGCATTTATCAGGTAGGGTAGGTATAGGACCTTCTTAAATCTGTATGCTGAACTTTGAATTCTAGAGTATAACTAATAACGTCTAAAGAGTTTGGGACGATCGCTGGAAGGATGGGAGGAGAAATGGGTCCAGGAATTGAGCCAAGACATTAACCACAGAACAGTCTACTGCATCCATTTCCTTCCATGTATTCACTCCCCCTTCCTAAGCTGAATGAAAGAAGCTCCAGAGGCATCACGTACTCCTTAAAAGACCAAGAAAGTCATTTCCAATGATCACTGAATTTGAACCACCTATTGCCCAGTAGCAGAAGGGTGGAAGGGTAGAAGGGGGGGGAGGCACCAGAGCGATAAAGAAAACAGGTATCTTCTCTACTGAATGTCAACACATTTTACAATTGTCATTGACGGGTTTTCCTGAAGTTCCTTTGTGGAAGTGAAGAATTCATTGGTAAAAACTCCCTACTTGTGAGGGAGTAGATTAAGGAATCTTTAATACCAAATCCCCTGGGATATCAGTTCATTCTAAATCCCCGGGAGCCACAAGCATTTAGTGGATGCTCCAACAGGTGGGTGAAGAGGCGCTAGAGGAATCGGCATTGCTTGCCTGGGGCACATGGCCACGCAGCTAAGTGAAAACTGTTTAATTAGCGTATGGACACCTTGACTTGATCTACGAGCCAGACAGAGGGTCACTGACCTCTCTTTTTTCTTAACTCATTGTTCTGTAACAGGTACTAACCAGGGTTTCTGGCAGAACCAATTCACTTGTTTCTCTGTTCTCCCCAAGTGGAGATAGACACAGACAGACAGACTTCCCCCAAGGTACCTGCAGAAGGATCTTGTTCCCATCGTGGTCCTCCGTCTGCCAGCGTCCCTCGCTGATGGGCCTGCAGGGGTTGGGCAAGAGAGGCACCAGCTCGCCAATGTCCTTGACTCGGAACTCCAGCACGGAGGAATCAGTGGGGACCGGGGTCTGGTCACAGGGCAGTCTCTTCAGGGAGAACTGGATGTCCACATCCAGACTGGAGAAAATGGGGAAGATGCAGAAGTCCGTTTTCCTCTGGCTGGGGCTCCGCCTGAGTATCAGCTCGTAGAACTTGAGGATGTCGGCGTAGTTGTCATGGCGACAGTAGATGGTGAAGCGCACGATTTCCTTGCCGTAGTGCACAGGCCGGATGGCCCACAGCGGTGTCCCCGGGGCCAGAGTGAAGAACTCCTGGCTGCAGGGCAGGTAGGGCAGAAACCTGCTAGGCACGCGCTCCGTGTGGTGATGGCGCCAGGGCGGCCGCTGCAGCGTGCGGTGCAGCTGCAGGATCTGCTCCTCGCCGTACTCCTCCTGCAGGAAGAGGACCACCGCCAGGGCTGGCTGCGCCACCTTGGGGGCCTTCCTCCGCCGCCGGGACGCCCTCCTCTCAGAGACCCTGAACAGCTGGAGGTCTGGGTGGATCCAAGCCAAGACCTTGTCGATGGCCTCCTGCAGGGGTCGGGATTCCCCTGGGTCTGCAATTATGTGGACGCTGACCAAGAAAGGGTCCTGCGCTTCCTCCACGGAGAGCTCACCTAGCAGCACAAAACAAAACCCAAGAAACAAATGGTGACTATTTCATTGAGGCGTCCCGTGATAACATGCAAGGCCTCGGGCAGGAAGAGAAGTTAATTTTAACTGAACGGACTCCTTGATTGTTTTGAAATTCTGATCCCAAGCTCCCGTGGAAATACTCCTGTTGCAGCACCCTGGCAGCCCCAAACTCAAGAACTATTACACACCGGTTCCCAAGCTGGTTGCTGTCAGGACAACCTTGGTGTGGTGCTTCCTCAGGTTGAGCGTATTTTCTATTGAACAGCACAGAGTCAAGTCTCCATGGGTTTGGAAAGGATAACAGGGCCATTAGGGAAGATGCTGTAGCCCTAAGTGCACACCATTTAGAATTTCCTTAGGTAACTGCAGTGCCTTCCCCCACAAATGGTCCCTATATCATTGCACTTCTTTGGTTTGCTTATTTCGCTGGTTTGTTCATCGGTTTGTTCATTCATTTAACATTTATGGAATCCTTTCTTCACCAGGCACTTACTCTAATTGACACATCAAGCCCTGGCTGGTGAGGCATCCTGCCAACTGTGTCCTGATGGTAGGGTGGCCGGGTGGTGACCATCTTGCTGCTCAAGACACAGGGAAGAACGACCCAGCGGGGAGGGGGGCGAGCACCGTGTTCTTGCTGTCAGAGCTGCCAGGGGCCGTGGTTAGGGGTGGGGTGACGCATGGTCGGACCATCAT
Source organism: Aethalodelphis obliquidens (assembly GCF_003676395.1). NCBI lineage: Eukaryota > Metazoa > Chordata > Mammalia > Artiodactyla > Delphinidae > Aethalodelphis > Aethalodelphis obliquidens. The sequence continues at coordinate 18,042,955 of NW_020837960.1, read as the reverse complement.
TGCCTGTGTCCTGCTGCCTTTTGGGCCCCTCCTCAGGCCGTGTCCACCCAGAAGCCCACACATCCTGATTGGGTCAGTTCCCCTTCCCGTGTCCTCTGGCAGAACAGCGAATTCCAAGTGTGAAGGTGACCATTTACCTGGGCAACCTTCTCCCATGGGGTGAACAGTTTGCCAGCCACACTGGCATATTTCTACTTTAAAGATATTCAGCGTATTTCATCAAGTAACCCGATAAAAGGCTTGTTCTTGCTCATGATGGCTCCTCTTGCATTTATTTAAGTTGTGTGACCGTCCAAGGGAAGTCAAGGAAACTTCAAGTCTATTGTGACTTGGAGGGCAAGGTTCATCTAGAATCTAGACCTGTCTGCACACACATGCCTCACGATGTCCGCTAGGGTATCAGGCACAGGGCGATCACGGGGTCGGTAACGTTTGAGAAGCATGATGTGCTTTTAGGAACCATCACCTTGATCAGTTTGCAGGATGAAAGGTGATTTTTTTGTAGTTAAACAAGACATTCCAAGTGGGTTTACAGGTACATTTCATCACAAGCACCTATGATAACATGGTCTTCATTTTGCTGGAGCAAAACCTGTCTGAATTTGCATTCGAACCCTGACTGTTAAATATCTCACTTGGGAACAGTTAGCTCAGTTTCCTGTTGCCTTCTTTCTCCTTCACTCATTCCCCCACACATTTCTTGAGCAATCAATATGTACCAGGCACTGGGAGACAAGGGAGCTGGCACCATGACTACGGGGGAGTCCATTTACATAGACTCTGGTGTGACTAGTGCCCCCTTAGAGTTGTACAGTGTATGACCTGCATAGCCACAGGCAGCAGCCAGAAAGAACCATAAGCCACAAATGAGAACTTCATGACTTAGCTGGGAAACACCGACATAAAGATTAAAATTCAATCTGATATAAGTCTATAGGAAATATGATAGAGTAGCATCTCAGGTGGAGGGGAGATTCTAAAGTCACCATGACATAAACATTGACTATAGACACTATTACCACTGATAGTCCCTTGAATTTCCAGGATAGAACTGGAAGGTCCTGATTTGCAACAAGACCACACATCCAGATAGATGTTCCTTTGGTTGAACAGCAGATGAAATAAAGGCTTGCTGCCTGGTTGTTATAAAAGAAGAGTCTTGTATCATTAAACACAAGACGCCCGCTCAGTAGGCTGTGCCTTTTATGCTACAAGAGGCTTTCGGGAGCTGAAGAGGAAAGGATGACTAAGGTAACAGCAAAGTCAAGTCTCGGTACTCCCACAATCACGGAGTAGAACGGTGGGTGGAATTATTTAAGCTCTGCCTCTCTTTCTCCCTCTGGCTGAGCCTAATCTCGAATTGCTATGAGTTAAGTATGAGCATGATGCAATTGCAGTTTACTACCACATCACAAAGGAAGGAGCAATTTTTTCTCCAGAGGGCTTCTGAGAGGGCTTTCTGGAAGATGCTCCAGGTGAACTGCGTCTTGAAGGGTCGATGATATCTCACTTACAATAACCTCAGATATGGGGGAGATCACGGCAGGAAGAGGGAAGACTGTTTATGAAGGCACAGAGCTGTGTGAAAAACAAGCACATTTGGAAAGGGGTGGTGAGTAATTCTGAAACGTGGCAACAGATACAGCAGGAAAAATGGATTGGGGCCAAGCTGTACAGGGCTTCAGCTCAATCCGGCAGTGATAAGGGGCAGTGGAAATTTTTAATAAAGGGATGCTGGGATCAAGTCAGGGGCGGTCGGCTATAAGCGGAGCAAGAAGTTAGAAGGTGAGTGAAGAGTCTAGGTCAGGATAACAAGGACGTGGGAGATTGCATTATGGGCCCTGGTTCTCTATCTTACCCTGTCACCTTGCTCTCTGCCATGTGGCTTTGTAGTTCCTTCCACTAAATGGCTGTAGTGCATTTCCCCACCCTTTGACTTCAAATGAGACCATACGCCTAGCTTTGGCCAACAGAAATAGCGGCATGCGTTCTGGCTTGTTTCTTGTGCTTCTAACGTTTCCATGAGAAGAACATGCTCGGGCCAGCCCACTGGGGCCAGAAAGGAGTATGAGGGCGACGTGGACCCGAGCCAGCCTAGCTGAGCCAAGCCTCCATCAGCCGGGCTCAAGACACTCAAAGACACCCAGCAGATCTTGGTCTGGAACCGCTGACCCAAGACACATGGGAAATGATAAATGACTGCTGTTTCGAGCCACGGCTTGGGGTTGGCTCAAAACACACAGTGACACTTTCAGAGGGTGTACAGAAGAGGGCTAGTCTCACAGGCTATTTAGGAAGCACGTGGAGCCCACAGGCCTGGAGGTAGGAGCAAGAAAAGCAGGAGAGGAGTTGACCTTGATGTTTCTGGCTTGAGCAACTCATCTGATGTTGATGCTTAACTGAGACAGAAAACAGAGGAAGAAGGGCAGGTTTGTGGGGAAAGATAAGGAGATCCACTTTGGCCATGCTGGCTTGTGATGCCCGATTGACTTCCAGGAGGGATGTCCTGTTGGCAACTGGACCTGTGTGTTGCTGAGGTGACGTGCTGAACTTAAGGATGGACCAGTTACCTTTCGGCCATATTCCCGCTTTCATACAGTTATCTTGTGTGTGCCCTGTTTTGATATGAACCAGTGAAAGTTCATCTTGGTGGTTTAAAAAACAACTGGAATTCATAGATTATTCTGGTTCTTTGCTTGCTCTTTCAGCTCACCTGGCTACTTGGTTTCACTGAACATAAGCACCACTAGCAGCAGGAGTGAAGTGGAAACAAGAGCAGTGAAAACACAAACCAATGACATTTCCTGCCCGTAAGTAGCTCCAGGAGGTACCACAGTCGCCTACGATGGATATTCCACTTTTCTGTGGTGCCCTGATCGCCCACCAGTGGAGACGTGATGTCACTAAACAGTTGTGAATGCTCACTATAAATGGAAGGTGTAGAAAGGCTTTGAATAATCTGGGGATGAAGACATTCACTTGAGAAAACTACCGATGATTTCCACAAGGGGAAAAAAGGACACGTGGAGTAGCAAGAGTGTTTGGGAAAGGAAGTTGTCAGAGCGTCAGCCGGTCCCATTAAGATCCTAACCCCACACTCAGCGTGTGCGTGGCCATGGACGTGGGGTGATGCTGCTGCGTGACACACAGATGACATTCACTGGGGGCCAGTGTTCTACATGTACGAGCTCATGGGATCCTCACAGCCACCCCAGAAGTCGGGGGGGCGGGGAGGGTCGCTCCCCTTGTCCTCACTTCAGAGAGCAGGATATTGAGGCACAAAGAGGTGAAGGGACCTGCCGAGGGCACAGAGGGAGGGAGCGGGCAGGCACCTGGCTATGGCATGAGGTCTGTGTGCACAGTTCCCCCGCGGTTCTGCACAGAAGTACTTGTTTCCCAGCCGAAGGGGCAGCTTTCACTCTCCAGCCATTTCTGGCCACGCTTCTGCTACTTCACCTCTCTCTCCTGCTCGCTTCTGATTGGCTGGCTTCTCGGCCACCAGTCCATAGCTTCCTGTCATGGACACCCCTTTACATCTCTTTCTTCTGGCCCTGGGTCTCTGAGGAAGACTGTCAGAAACCGCCTCCCTGAGGGCACACGCCCAGGTCTTTGCAATGTGAGCGCTGCCCTCAAGGGGAAGTGCAGGGCAGCACTGCAGGTGGGCACAACAGTGACAGAAAAGCAAGAGAGTGACAAGGGAAAGCAGACGGGTGTGGGAGGCCTGGGTGAGAAGAGGCCTGGGCTAAGTCAGCTTCTGAGTCTCCGAGACAGAGCTGTCAGGGTGCTCAGTCGGCCACCTCTATGGGCGGCACAAAGGTTTCCCAGGGAGCAGGAACAAAGGCCATGCAGAAGCCTGCATGGCTGAGTGGATGTTTACAGCTTTGCAAAAGGGCAAGATGCCCAGCTTCGGAGCAGGGAGGGGGCTGACAGGCACTCAGCCAAGCACGGCTCACCCGGGATGCAGCCCTCATCAGGCGAGCAAGGAGGACGAAGACCCGGCCCCAGCGCTCCCTCTTCACCGTGCGAACCACAGAGACGTAAGCGGCTAATATCCTGCCGCTGAGAAGAGCCGGGGGAATGAGTGGTGGCATTAGTGCGCTCTGGCCGTCACCAGCATGTGCCCACTGCATGTGACCCTGAAATATACAGGCTCAAAGGGGCACAGAACGCAGCCCCACACCGTCACCGTCATCGGGTGCTGGGGTTACACACGCCCAGAGCAAACCTGCCCCTGTGGAGCTAGACAGGACGCCAAGTGTTTGAGGGGATGAAGAGAAAATGTGAATAATTAATTGACATGAAAAGCCTCTCCGCCTCCCTGGAGGAGCAGAGACGCTGCGACTGTAGGATATGCCTTTATCATATCTATTACACGTCCTCTCAAAGGCCCTCAGAGAGCACCTGTTGGGCTAGGGCAGGACACAGACCCAAACCGGCCAATGGGCGGATCTCCCCAGGGCTGGAGAGAGATCGGAGCTGTTCACAAAGCTTTCCAACTAGCTTATGCTTCCCAAGAGGACAAAGAAGATTCTTTCCCATGTGATCATTTACAATTAGATTTTCCTTGGATAATGTAAAACACAAACTGTAAGGAAAGCACTGCACCAGTTCAGGCCTTCTTTGAGGCAGAAAGTGTATTATTAACCTGAGGATTTCTTCCATTTTCCCCAGTATATCCCCTCTTTTTCATAAGTGTAACAGAAAATAACTTAGACAATAACAACCATGTATTATGTTCTTATTATTTGTCAGACACTGTCCTAAAAGCTTTACTATATATATTATCTCATTTAATCTTTAAAACACCACCATGCTAAAGGTGTATTCTTTCTCCCCATCTTGCAGGTGAAATGGTAACTGATCCGCCGAAGGCCATTCGGCTGGAGAAGGACGGCGTGTCTGTGCGCCTCACCATGTGCTTTTTCTTGCCTCTTGAGTCCACCATCCTTAGAATCATCCTGCCCTGAACCTCGGCCTGCCTGGCTGGGCTCTGAAACTGTAGCTGGGCTCCATCAGGAAATGTGGGTGGGTGATTCTGCTGCAGACGGACTGACCGGTACACCTGGACAGTTTCTGGCAATCCCTGACCCACGCGGTACACCTGGACAGTTTCTGGCAATCCCTGACCTACGTGGTATACCTGGAGAGTTTCTGGCAATCCCTGACCCACGTGGACATCCTAAGTCTGCTGGTGGACAGGGAGGGGACTGAGGTCCTTCTGCTTGTTGACAGATGTCCTTATGCTGGTCCTCCCACTTGGCTATCTCAATGCTGCCTCACTGCCAGTGGGACCCCTCACTGCCACTCTCTTGCCCGCACTGTCCCCTGCTGTCCAGTGCCTGCCAGACTGCCCTCCTCCCAGAACTGGCAAACTGATGTGTCCCCAAGACACTGACTTCCCAACAGCAAGTACGTCTCTAATTGAAGGTCCAGATCGCTCATTCCAAAGGGAGTGCCTGGCCAAGTCTCAGGATATGACAAGCTCAGATACCCCTTTCTAGAATTTCTGGGCAATGACTGATGTCTCCTGTCATTTTATCCACCATTTATCACTGACAGTTTGCAATTCAGTGGCAATCACTTACTTAACCAAGGAATGTTTATTGAGCACCTACTACCTGCCAGGCACTGTAGGATACAGTGGTGACTAAAAGAGTCTCTGCCTTCATACAACTTATAATCTAGTGATGGGAGATAGACAATAAAATATATAAGATGAAGTCAGGTACCTAAATGCAATAGACACTTCACTGAACAAACCCATGTTCAATGTGGGTACAACAAGGGGTTTCCAAGGCAGTAACCTTACAATCCCCTGAATAAACTGCCCTGGACGTTCCAGCGCCATAAGAACCACAGGGCCCCAGACACACCCAGGAGGCCAAGAGTCTGAACAAGGGCACCTCTAGCTGCTGCAGGCTGTATGGTTTAGGCAATCTGGCCCTGGAGTTTAGCTTGAGTCCCTCTAACCTCAAATGCAGGAGGCTGAATAAACTCCTGATTTGCATTTCTAGAGCCCCACAGCGCCCAACAGTTCAGGGGCTTGGATGTGTGGTCTGTCAACCAGACACATGTGACCAAGTGGCGGAAAACCCACAGGAGACAGTGGACCAGGTGGGTAAGAAAGACATGCCCAGGGCATAGGGTGATGCTGTGGAGAAAGATTAGGTCAGAAAGCAGGAGGGAAAGAAGCTCCAGAATGACAATGAATATAAAACCTGCTATGTTAAAGTGGCACAGGGGGCCAACCTCCCCACATCAAGCTGCTTGGTCTTCCCAGAATGCCTGAAATAAAAGCTCCCAGAAAGGGGTTTCCAAATTCCTTCCTGGGAGAGTCTATTCATCCGGAATATAATGAATAACCTGCCTTCAGTTTTTTTGGGGTTTTTTTTCACAGTTATTTTTACAGTCAGTTCTTGGAACCTCTGAACTAATTAAAAAGTTGAAGCAATCCCCTTTGTCCCTGACAACACTTAAAGTCTAAGACATTCTCAATTCTCAGTAATTTTGGTTGGCCTGTAACTTTGAGCTATGAAAGGGGCAAGGCTGGTCCCAGTGCCAGCCCCAGACTGCAGTCAAAATGAGACGCAGGGTTGGGAATAGTGGCAATCTGGTGGCAATGAGGTGACATGCAGAGTATTTAATACAGGGGATCCAAAATGCGTCCATAATATAGATAAACTGCATCTCCTCCTTCAGCCTGAATTCACAGAACTTTCCTGTAATTGAAGAATGGAATATAGGCTGAAGAGACTAAGCCAAAAACTCTCTTTTCCTTTGACAGAGGAGAACACTATGGCATCTTTCTGATCCTTAGGCCCTCTCAAGGTTTTGTAAGAAGTACGGCTTTACCATCCCTGTAGTTATTTGACGGCTCTCAATTTTCATCACCTAGTATAGAAACAATGTCAGGAATCTGGATGTGAGAGGCTTATTCTTGAACTCCCTCTAAAACTATTAAGGGGGCTTCTCTGGTGGCGCAGTGGTTGAGAGTCCGCCTGCCGATGCAGGGGACACGGGTTCGTGCCCCGGTCCGGGAGGATCCCACATGCCGCGGAGCGGCTGGGCCCGTGAGCCATGGCCGCTGAGCCTGTGCATCCGGAGCCTGTGCTCCGCAGCGGGAGAGGCCACAACAGTGAGAGGTCCGCGTACCGCAAAAAAAAAAAAAAAAGAAAATTAAGAAAGGATTGATATAGAAAGTAAGGCAGATGCTTTAGACACCCTGCATGTTTCTCCACTTGGAAATGTGACATCAACTTGACTTTAAATGTATTTCTAAGCTTTGTTGTGGAACAAACCTGCAGATGGGAAGAAGAGGGGGAAGGAAAGGCCAGACACCAACCAGAGAGGAAATAACAAAGTCACTTTAAATTCTGACACTGCTTGACATTGATTCTGGAAGAGGCCCGGGAAGTTGATATGTAATTGGTCTGAGAAGGTTTAATTCAGCTAGAAACACTTAAATATATCTGGCATAGTTATCTAAGTCCTGAGGACTATAATGACTTTGCAGTTTTATGAGAAGGTAAGACAGGTCTGACGCACCAGTCCCCAGAGCTTAACAATGTACTAGACCCCTTGTGTATAAAAAGTTACATGGTTCAGATGACTGACGAGACTCTATTTGTGCCAATCTCTGCTGTATGGCAAAGTGCCTCAGTTATACACATATAGACATTTTTTTAAATATTCTTTTCCATTATGGTTTATCCCAGGATACTGAATATAGTTCCCTGTGCTATACAGTAGGACCTTGTTGTTTATCCATCCTATATATAATAGTTTACATCTGCTAATCCCAAACTCCCAGCCCTTCCCTTCCCCACTCCCCTCCCCCTGGGCAACCACAAGTCTGATTTCTATGTCTGTGAGTCTGTTTCTGTTTTGTAGATAGGGTCATTTGTGTCTTATTTTAGATTCCACATATAAGTGATATTGTATGGTATTTGTCTTTCTCTTTCTGACTTACTTCACTTAGTATGATAATCTCTAGGCCCATCCATGTTGCTGCAAATGGCATTATTTCATTCTTTTTTACAGCTGAGTAGTATTCCACTGTATATATGTACCACATCTTCTTTGTCCTTTCCTGTCAATGGACATTTAGGATGCTTCCATGTTTTGGCTATTGTGAATAGTGCTGCTATGAACATAGGGGTGCATGTATCTTTTTGAATTATAGTTTTGGCTGGGTAAATGCCCAGGAGTGGGATTGCTAGATCATATGGTAATTCTGTTTTCAGTTTTCTGAGGAACCTCCACAGTTTTCCAAAGTGGATGTACGAATTTACATTCCCACCAACAGTGCAAGAGGGTTCCCTTTTCTCCACACCTTCTCCAGCATTTATTGTTTATAGACTTTTTAATGACGGCCGTTCTGACCGGTGTGAGGTGATACCTCATGATAGTTTTTCATTTGCATTTCTCTAATGATTAGTGATGTTGAGCATCTTTCCATGTGTCTACTGGCCATTGTAAATCAACTCTATTTCAGTAAAAAATAAATTAAAAAAAGAGAGACTCTAGTATTTTACACAGAATCCATTCTTCTCCTCAGTAACTGCCATTCTTTCTAAACCACATTGTATCGTGCCATTTCCATCGGCGCCACAGTCACCCTGAGAGTGCCAGGACCTCAGTGAAATTCTGTAGATTTGGAGATGAGGCAGCAGGGCTTGCAAACAACAGGGTTAGAATATTCATCTTGTTTTAAGGAGTAAGGTACATCTATCAAAGCCAAGCAGACAAAAGAGGCGGTGTTCACCAAACCTACCCCAAGGATTTGTTCATCAGGACTGCTCAGCCTTACGCGAGAGCTAGCGGGACGAATCCTCACAACTATAGTAACTAAGATTTATTTTATAAAGGGATTTGTCCGGCAGGATGTTGAGAAATGAGATGAACCATGATTAGCTTTACAAGTGTTCCAGGAAAAAACACTATGGACATGCTTATAAAATATATCATGGATGGGCACTGAAAAATCAGTGATAAGATGTGGCATTGCTTCTGCTCATGATCAAACTAGCAATGTGGGAAACGGAGGCTGTGGACTCTTTTTTTTTGGCTTAAAATTCAGTGAAATATTCAAATGCTTTGCTAACTTGAATAGGATACTGATGTATCCCTGGGCCTTGTTTCCAAGTTTCCTCAGAAAAATAGGTACCTTACATCCCATTTGAAGAACGAGCTTCCTGGGCATGACTAGAAAATTAAAGATGGGGGAGGCATTTAGTCCAGCCCCTCATGTTACAGATGAGGTCAGACGACTTGACCAAGTCGACCCGTTAGTCAACGGCAGGTCTAGAAGAGAACAAACATCTCCCAACTCCCAATTTGGGGCTCCCCCTAGCTCTGAAGTGCTTACTCCTGCTAATGGCCCCAAGGACTGCAAAGCAGGAGGAGACAGGGTCTCTTCCAGAGATCACAACCTAACTGAGAAAGCAAGATGCTCACACGTGAGAAATAGAAGAGAAACACAAAATGGGAGATGGCAGGTTCTGAATGACGTAGGGGATGAATTTCAGAGATAATAACCGAAGTTTCCCTCTCCCACACTTTTCTTATCGCTTGTGGCCCTCCACCTGCAGAGTCTGGGCTGTTCATTGCTTCAGGGCAGGTGGGGGCAGATGGACCCACCATTCATCAAGTTTCTGAATTTAGACTGTTTTCAGATCACAGCAGAGGAAACAGTCTGGAAGGGCAAGGCTCTTCTCTACTGCAAGGACTGAGGTTTCGGAGACAGAAGAGGCCTTCTGAGCTGAGAAAGGCTAAAAACCTAGGGCAGGGCGTTTACCCCGTGAACTGGACTCTGCAGAAGAATGTGTGATGCTGCAGGGGCGGCTTTTCCGCCTCAGCAGATGTCCGGTTTGGGCTTCTGGGGGGAGGAAGAAGACTGGAAGAGACCTGACCAAAGCCTGGATGCCAGAAGGTTTCTGAGGGTCATGTACTGAACTCCTGGGCTGAGCCCTGCAGGGGTGGGGGCTCCAGAGCAGAGCAGACCTGTACCTTCACTTGCCAGGGGCTGAGGTGTGGCTCAAGAGCTAAGTTCAGCTCGATTATAGAGAAATACAACACACAGTTCCACTCTTACACCTGAGCAGGTGACTGTGAAAATTCATACTCACTGAAACAGGAGGTTCCTACACAGTTCTCAAGAGACAGCATCCAACTGACGGTGAGCCTCTAAACACGCCAGCTCATAGAAAGATCTCCAACTTCTGAGTCTAGATTGTCTGTGACCCACACATTTCAGCCTATGCTCAAGCCTGAGGCAATGAAATATTAAAGATGGACTCACAGAGGAAGTCCAGTTCTCCCCGCAATAAAGGAAAGACTTCTCACAACTATTCTTGTTACAAAGAAGGAAAGATAAGTCTTCCAGGCACTGGTTGCACAGCTCAGCATCAGTACCTTTTGGTACCAATAATAATGTCAGAAGATGTCAGGGTGAGATAAAAATAAAAGGGGAAGTGAGAGCAGATGGAATGTACCTTTCCTTCCATAACCAGTGTGTTGTACAAAATTTAAAAGTTTAACAAATGAGGATGAAGGAGAGAAGGTTTACAAAGAAAGGAGGGAGGGCTGATGGGATCCTCTTCGCTTTCCTAGTCAATTCTGAATATTGTTAACGTTTAGTCGATATGACCTGGCTTTTTGCACAACCTTCCCTGAATACTTCCAACTTGTCTTCCCCTCAAAGGTTAACAGCAACAATACTGATGTTGAATAAAGATAGAAATTTTCTACTGGAAGCGAAATACTTTCCATGAAGCCTGTGCAGTGCACGGATGGTTTGGAGGCACTGTTATTGCTGCCTGAGGTTGGAGCGGGCATGTAATCAATACTATACTTTTAATGAGAGCCACAGAACAGACTTCAGCCTGTGGGTCTCCAAAAGCTGAGAGTCTCCCTGTTTACAGTCTGCTCTTCAGAGCACTTTTGCCCATTGTTACTGTGTGTGTATCCATCCATACAGTTTTAGTTTATAAAAATCCCAATTTTTATAAGACGCTGGTACTCTCATTCATGCCAATGGGAGAGTGAAATGACCTGGCAATAGGGATCATAAGCTTTAAAAAGTAAGTACGCTTTTTACCTTGGCAATTCCATTCGTAGGAATTTATACTAAGGAAATAATGAAGGATATGCACAAAGATATAGTATAAAATGCTGATTATAATAGTGAAAAAGTGAATAGAACCTATAGGACCAACAATAGGGCACTGGTGAATAAAGTATGGTGCAGAAAGAAATACAATGGAATCCTGTATAGACAGTCAAACTATTATAGAAGTAAGTTTACTCGTATATAAAGAACGTTACAATATGCTTAGTGAGAAAATTAGACTATAAAACTATCCAATAGAATTTTTGGTAATAATATACACATATATAGGAATATAGATGCTCAGAAAGAAATCTATAAAGGCAGACACCAAATTACAACTTGTTTCTGGATGGCTGCATTCTGAGTTTTCTTCCTTTTGCTAATCTGTATTTTCTGATTTTTCTACAAGGACTATGTATTATTTGGATATAATTATTTTAAAACTGGGAAAAGCACCTGGCATGTCAGGAGAAGGCGTAGTAGCAGCTACTCACTCTTGTTCCCTCTCGTGGGATAGGGGTCCTGACAACCCTGGTAGGACAGATGTCCCTGAAGTGTCACTTCAGCCTCTCGGGGGAAATGTGATCATGAGAAGCCTGCCTCCATTTTTCTTTCATATCCTGGCTAGAAATTGACACCCTATATGTAATTGAAATCACAGAATTAAAACTTATCTTTGAAGCCAAAAGGACTACACAATCATTTTTTTCAGAAATGGATGTTTGTGTAACAGAGCATCAGAGGAGCTGTCTGTGTGGGATATTGTCCTCAGCCTTTGATTTCCTGTTGAGTATCTTTGGTTATTGCTTTTTTCTTATCAACTGTCAGCTAGTAATATTGTCTAGTTTTCCAGGTTCCCACTCAGAGGACTCTGAATATATAGACCCCATACCATCAAATAACATTGTAAGTGCACCCACTCTTTCACCTCCAGTAGTTTCATTCATCTCAGGTATCGTTTGCTAATTTCATGATTATGTAGATAAGGCTGCCACCTGCTTCTCAAAAAAACCCCAAACAAATACCTCTAGCCTGCCTTATAAAGAACAAGTCCTGTGTTTTAAAATAAACTACTCTTAGAGGAGGAACACAATTTTCTTTTAAATTATCAATCAAATAACTTAAATATTAAGTGAATAATTTTATCTAGATGTTATACAAATCCTAGAACCTACAGATTATACCATTAAAAATTAGCCTCTGAAAGTAAGAAACTTGGATAAATCACATCAATCATGGATGATTTAAGAGCAATCTTATTTCCTGGGGAGATGGGCTAGATCAGTGTTCGGTAAAATTTCCGTACAAACAACTCACATGACTCAGGAAGTCAGAAATGGGATTCTGCATTTCTAACAAGTTTCAGGGTGATGCTGTGGTCTGTGGACCACACTCTGAGTAGCAAGTTTTCCAGTTTGGTGATTTTATGTGCTCTGCCAGGCCAAGAATATCCTGTCTGGGCAGCTGACAAAATGTGGAAGGAGCAAATACCCCAACCTGCACCAGCTGGCCTTCTGTGGCTCTCAGCTTCTGCTAAGCCCCCACCTGAGTGGCTGCAAGGTCCATACCTGTCAAAAACGACACTTCCAGGACTGTGGCCTTTTTATTAGTGTTACCTACAAGCTCCATGTTAAATGGCTCCAGCCCTAAGAGAAAGGTCCAGGAACATAAGAAGTGTCTCAAACATGAAGCCACAGTTGTCCCAGAAAGCCTCAATGCCTGGGGGCATGGAAGAGCCACCAGCACCAGGCCCTTCTCCATAGGCAGGAGAGCCAGTTCCTAACTGGAGTGAGGCCAGTGCATGCCCAGGAGGACAGAGGAAGCCTTAAGGGCTCTTTCCCACATAGCTACAGGAGCTGGAGCTGTCAGTGGCCCAGACGCCCCATGCTAGGGAACGCGATAGGTACTTCTGAGTAAAAGCTTTAATCTCACAGTCACTTTGGAAGGCAGAGCCACAAAGCAGGACAGACCAGACAAGAAAATCAGATTGATCTGTCCCACGTGCATAACATCTTAATGGTTTCCGATTGGTCTCTGCAGTCATCGCCACACATCAGGAAGGACTGTGTCATCAGTGATACAATCGTCCAGCACAAGGCCACTCACGGAGAGCCCGTCTAGGGCTGTGGAGTCATTCCAGCTGTGCAGCAGCTCACTCTGAACCTCCATGAGAACAGCTCTGCACATGAACATGACTGTTGGGACAGAATAGGGTCTCAACCAGAATAAAAATGAGAGTAGTTCTTGTTTGGGGTTCATTTGCTGGAAGTTGCACACTCAAGACCTCCTGGCACACAAAACCCTGACTTATCCTCCATTGAAAATATGTACACATGTTCCCGATGCATTGATTCGTTTTATGTCAACTGTTGGGTTTACAACAGTTATTAATACTAGTGACACTGCATATTAGTAAGTCAATCAAACAGTGTCACTAATATTAGTAAGCCCTTTGGAATCAGAGGAAGTAGAAAATCAGTGAAAGTAGTGATGGACGTGAACTGAGATACTTAAAATACCTGGCAGGCTGGTCTCTGATGATTGTGTTACCATCTATAACTAACTTCGTCTGAAAGGCGATATTCTAAATTAGAGGAAATCGGTGACTTTTCTTTGGGTGCCTTTACTGCAATAGGAGTGTGAAGCTGGGGATGGACTAGGTGGATTTTTTAGTCTTTTGGCAAACCTGTGCATATTGCCAACTCCAAACTGATCACAAAATTAAGCCACTTCATTGGCTGAAGTTGTTCTCCGTAAGGATTAATGAATAGATTTGAGTTCTGCCTAGATCTTGTGGAATGAGATTCTGAAAGCTATGTGTTCTGAAAGTCATAATGGAGAAAAGTATTGTACACAGAAGAAAAAAAAGAAAACTATGGCACTGACAAATGGATCACAGTGAAATTGGCTCGCACCACCTCTTCCAAGATACTGATCTTCCTTTTTTGGATGTATGTGATAAAAACTGGCTCTAAAGTGAGCAAATTCTTTCAATAAGTTATCGTCTCCCCTAACAGAAAGAAAATAACGAATATTTCATATCCCAAGGCTGGACTGAGCTCTTGGATACGGAGACACAGATCATATATGTTCAAATGTCCCCTGTCACTGATGAGTTCGACAGCGCGGGCAATCGTATCTTTTCAAGGTGTTGCTGCTTTGAAAGCTCCTTACATTGTTAATTAAATCACAATGGTCTTATCTTTCCCTGCAGGCTGACGGGACCCACAGATGTGGCCAGAGGCAAAATCGAAACCTATGATGCTTCGGTATCCTGAAACAGCAAGGAAACGACGACACCACTGAGAAATGAAAGGGAAAAGACAGCATTTAGCAAGATGCGCGCGTGAGAAAAGGCAGCCTCAGGAAGGGACGGTATGTCATCCTGTCAGAGCAGCAAGGCAGACTTGACAAGTCCCATGGTGGCTCTAGACCAGCTACAGTGCCTTGCAATGAACCGAAACACCCCAATTTTCCTATTTAAAAAACACCTGCAATCCACCTGACCCTTTTTCCTGGACACCAGTGTGTGTCCAGAGGCCCCCGGCACCAGCTGGACCTCTGTAAGGCCGCCCTCAAGGGCAGGTCATAGACATGGCAGCCCCAGGAAAGCTGAGGGGACAGAAGTCCATGGGACCAATAGCCTGTAGCAGCTCGGGGCCAGCAGGGAGAGTGTAGGCAGGAAACGGGGAAGCTACCTGAGTCACTGGAAGGGCAGAGCAGGAAGTCAGGGAAAGAAAGTTAGGGAAGAAACCGTAGGGCAGGAATCTGAGGCCTGGAGGAGGGAGGTGAAGACAGATTCGGTGACTCCCGCCCACCCATGACATGTGCCTTTTTTCTACAGCTTGCTACATGCTCCTGGGCTCAAATGAGAACGCACTGCTCATGGCCATTTCTCCATAATTTCAGACACACAGAATTCCTCAGGGCATTGCCAAGAGCCCTCTGTATCATTTCAACTGACTTTTTATCACGTGTGCTCTGAAAGGCCTGAAGGGGCACAAAACTGCAAGGCAGTCCTGCCGTCACTGGCAGGTGAAGAGTTGACGACTCTACTTGAGGTTCAAGAAGGAACAGTCTTAGGGCACAATTAGTAGGGCAACTAGAGAAGAGGCTCTTGGAGAAGAGTCTCAAACAGAGAGAACTAGTTAATTCTTTGACTGCCTCCTACCGGCATTATCCTGGGGCTAGAGACCCGCAAGAAATGGTATACTGTCCTGAAAATATCATTTTTTCAGCTCCCAGCATCTTCTAGGAGGAATTCTCCAAGTATCATTACGATCTTTATTTGAAGGGAAATATTCAACCACACGAGAATTTCATTAGCATTACGTAGCACAGTTGATGATTTTCCCCCAGCATAATTATTGTTTTTCTTTTATTCTGTTTATAAAATTCCCCCTTTCTATTTAAATCGCTTAAGAATGCAAATTGTACACAGTGGCTTGATGATCTTCTAACCAGGTTGCTGGAAAAAACAACCTAAAATTCTAAGAGTATAAATTAAATTCAGCTTCCTAAGGAAGTATTAGGCTTTACTGAGATCTCCTGAGTGCTAAGAGTGGGCTTAGTTTTGCAGAAAACACAAAGAAAGAGCCTTTCTGCCCATCAATCTAAAAAATACAAACGGACAAGTTGCAATTAGAAAAAATTCATCCACATAAAATCAAAACATCCATTAAAGAAGCCCCCCTCAGCCACTCCCCTGAATTGAAAGTGACACTGGACACAGTCAACAGAAATGCGATTCTTTAACCCAAGAGGTCGAGGAGAAGCAGGAAGCTCAACGATCTCATGGCGCCCCCCTTCCACTTACTTGAGGGGAGGGGGGATAAAAAGCAGCAGCTGCCCCTCACCACAAGGTCTCTACCGCCACCGACTTATGGGCAGCTCACAATACAGAAACTCAAACTGATTCTGAACAGCCCTCACTTGAGGGTTAATGCTACGGACCACTAGAGAGAATGCCCATCCTCTGGACTCTTACTCTGGGATCAAGGAGAAAGATACAGTGTCCTTGATTCTTCACTACTTTCCTCCCTCCCTTCTCCTCTCTTTTTAGAGGAGTTTCTAAGACAGTCACAGCTGAGCATCCCAGAGCTCCTGGAGAGGTCCTTAGAGGTCATTCAGCCCAACTTCCTCATTCCAAAGAGGCGGAAACTGAGGCTCACAGAGTGTAAATGACTTGCCCGAGAGCATACACCTAACGTATGGTGGAACCAGGACTGGGGCCTAGGACACCTGAACCCCACACCACTGCTCTGGTACTTTGTCTTAGGGATGACCTTTCTTCTTCTGCCATCAGGGGCAGGCAGTGTGAAGAAGCAGTCCCTGCATTCCAAGAAGAAAACCGGCAACTAAATAGAGTGGTGTTCTTGCAGGAAGCTCTGCTGACAGTCCCGGTAACGACAGAAACCAACTGTGGACAGACAGAGTCTAAGCCCAGCTCTCCCCAAGGAAGCACTCAGGCCTCTGTGAACTCAGGAACAGACAGGTAAAGGGGCATCAGGTGAATGTGTGGGAAGAACCACTTGCACACACAGAAAAGGCCATTTCCTAAAAGTAAATGGTAACCAATGCTCAAATCCCAATCAGGAGTCAGGAATCATTCAGAAACAAGCCATTCAGTGGCGAGAGGCTGACAGATCGCAGGACAATGACCATGAGGCGCCAGAGCTGCTTCCAGGACCAAAATGTGGGAACTGGGACCGACGGGTCAGCCCTCTGGGCCCGTGGTCACACAGAAGGTGCTGGCACCGAGTTGGCTGTGACAGGGAGAGTGAGCCTGGAACTGCACCATTCAGGAGAAACAGCAAACTTCTACTCAGTCCTGAGTGATTATCTAGCTTGTGGGGAAATGCTGTTTTTAACATCTACTTGGAAAATACTTTTTATTATTGCAGCACTGTTGAACCTATGTGTTAAAGGACAGATTTAAGACTCTAGATTTAATACTCTCTTTTTCTTTTCAGAAAGGGTCCACTCTATTACATTTAACTGAATGCATAAGGGCCCTTCTCCTGTGTATGGGTGCGGCCAGGATTGATGCTTCTGGCTGGAAGGAAAGGCAGTTCAGGCAACACAGAGAGCAAAGACAGCCAGAGGCCCACCAGTACCCTCCCCTCCCCTCTTCTTCCTGCCCAGAACAAGGATGTGATGGCTGTAGCAGAGGCAGCCATTCTGTAACTCTGAGGCAACCCTGAGGATGGAGGCCAAAACCTGAGGACTGCATAGCACACCCACACTGCCTCCTCTGGACTTTTTTTTTTTTTTTCCATTAGAGGAAAACAAACCCTTACTTAAGTCATTTTTTTCTCTATTACTGGTAGTCAAATACATTTCCTAACTGAAATATGAAACGCATATACACCCTCACTCACCAAGAGGCCCCAACACTGAAGAATGAGGCAGGACTCGCCAAAAATTTAAAGAGAAAAGGAACAGCAATAAAAGGCTATCGATCCCAGTTGCACGAAGAGAAATTCCAACTCAGAGATCGCAATTAAAATAATGGAGAGGAAAACATCCCAAACCAAATTACCCATTTCGCTGACAAGAAAGGCGCTTTATTGTGACCCAGAGGACTGCTTTGGGAGCTACAAATTGAGCAAAGGACTTCGGGCAAGTATTTTATAAAAATCATTCTTAAAGAAATGTAGCCTCTGGGCAAAACTGAAAATGGCAGCAGAGAGAGAGAGAGAGAGAGAGAGAGAGAGACAGAGACAGAGAGAGAGAGAGAGAGAGAGAGAGAGAGAGAGAGAGAGAGAGAGA